>NC_090940.1:56000705-56308205 GCF_040938575.1 Ambystoma mexicanum | reverse complement strand
CACTACAACGATAACCACATCTAATACCCAGTTCCAAAAACACCCCTTTATTGACATCCACCCGGGTCCCATTACTTAACAGTTCTCACCCTCAGGATGCTCAGACAAATGTCCCAATACGTAGTCGCTGAGGTGAACGGGTTTCCCTCGCCCAGCCCTCTGGGGGTACCTCCCGCTCACCTCCGGCACGGGTGATCTGTACATAGGCGTCGTCCGGCCCGGGGACTCAGGCAGGAAGGGTGTCTCTCCTTGGTCCTCAGGAACCACCCTTAAGTCCGGATCAGGGGGCGGGTCAGGTCTCAGATCCCCTAGCGTCTTGAAGAAGCTCACATTGCGGGTTACCGTAGATCCTGCGTCCGAGGCAGTCACCATGGATCCCTTGACTGCAACGACATCCAGCGGCTCAGGCTCATACGGAAGGGAGAGCTTTCCATGGTGGTGTCTATTTCAAATGAGGACCTCATCGCCTGGCTCCAGCCACTGCGGGCGAAGTCCTCGCCGGATGTTTTCCTGCTCGATCCTCACTCGCCGATCTGCCTCGACCTGTTGGTTGTCGATTACCCCCGGTTCTTTCTCCCCCACCTCCGGTAACAGCCCCCGAGGGCGCCGCTTGAATAACGGCTCTCCCGGGGCCACTTCGGGGGAGGCATGCGGTGTGGTGCGGTACACCCTCAGGAATTGATAGAGAGCTCTTTGGAGGGATTGCCCCTGGCCCTGGGCGATTCTAAAGGTTTTGTTCAGAGTCCTCATCAGCCGTTTGGCTTCGCCGTTTGCCCTTGGCCATAGGGGTGTGATCTTCCTGTGTAGCAACCCGCAGCTCTCCATTAGCTCAAAGAATCGCTCGCTCTGGAACGGCGCCCAGTTGTCCAAGCACAGTGTGTGAGGAAAACCATGGGCCGCAAACACCTTTTCCACGGCCACCACCACATGCTCAAACGCCACCGACTCCACAAATTCCACTTCAGGGTATCTTGAGTATTCGTGGACCAGCAGTGGGTGCCCATCGTGCTGGAGCTAAAGTCTGCATGAACAACTTCCCAGGGTCGCGTCCCCTGAGGCATTGCTTCTATGGCAGGCTCACGCTGCAGAGGAGACGTCGCCTGACACCAGACGCAGGTCGCCACGAAGTCGTCCACTTTGCGTTCCAGTTCCGGGAACCACACTTTCAGTCGTAGGCGGGCCTTAGTCTTGGCGGTGCCCTGGTGTCCACGGTGGGCAAGGGTGATCACCTCCCTCACCTTGGATTGGGGCACGACAATGCGATCTCCCCTAAGCAGAAGACCACATGCTGAAAAATAAAGCTCCTCCCGGACCTTCCACAGCTGCTCCAGTCTGGTCTGGCCTCCTGAGTGCACCCCGCCAGGGCCTCCAGCACCGACTTCCAGGAGCCATGCCGCATGGAGTGCCTCAGGATTTGGAAACACTCATCTTCCGCTGCAGCTGCCTCGAGCTCCTCCAGGGGCATTGCATTCGGCGTGACCGCCTCCACCACCACACGTACATGTTCATCGGCTTCTTCCGCACATGTGTCATGGTCTTCCTTCCCAGGCACACCCGGTTGTCTTGAGAGATAGTCCGCCGCATTGTTCGCCACTGGCCGATACACCAGGGTGACTCCGTATTCCAGGAGAGCGAGCATCCACCGCTCAATCCTTGCCGGCGGCTTGGATGACGACCCAGCCAAGATGGGAAGCAATGGCTTGTGGTCCGTCACCACCGTCACCAGGCGTCTGAGGACGTAGAGCCGGAAGTGCCTGCAGGCCCAGAGCACCACCAGTGCCTCGTGCTCAATCTGTGAATACCGTTGCTCCGCAACCGACAGCGCTTTGCTGGCATAAGCCACCGGGCAGACACCCTCATCACGGTCAATCTGCATCAACACGGCGCTGAGGCCGAACGGGCTGGCATAAACAATGAACTCCGACGGCAACGCTGGATCAAAGAAGGCCATGGTATCCTCTGCTGCCAGGGCACCCCTGATGGCATCAAATGCTGCCTGATCAAGCGGGACCCAGTTCCAGGTGGTATCTTTCCTTGTCAGTGCTCTGAGCGGTTCCGACCTGGAGGCAAGATTCTGAATGAACCGTCCACAGTACGTAACCATACCCAGGAAGCTCCGCACATCGGACACAGATTCCGGAGGCTGCGCCTTTTTAATGTCCTGGACCTTCTTGGGATCCGGTGACACACCACCTTCTTTAAACACAAAGCCAAAGAACTCTATCGATGGTCTCAGAAACTCACATTTCTCCTTGTGGAGGGTGAGGCCCAGGGACTGCAACCTCTCAAACGTTTTCGCCAGCCGCCTCAGGTGGTCCACCTCCGTCCTGGCAAACACCAGGATATCATCACTGATATTCAAGACTCCCTCCAGATCTGCTAGGGCGCCTTGGATGATATTTTGGAACACCTCCACCGCCGAAGACACACCAAAGCTCAGTCTTTTGTAGCGATACAGCCCTCGGTGTGTAGTAAAGGTGGTAATATACCTCGACTCGGGGTGGAGAACAACCTGGTGTTAGCCCGCTCGGAGGTCCAGCTTTGAAAAGAAGCGAGTGCCCTGTACCTCGGGAATGATGTCATCAATTGTCGGGGGTCGGGGTGAGGTGCCTCTCTCTCTTGATAGCTTTATTCGGCAGCCTCATGTCGACACAGATTCTGACGGCATCTGGTTGTACGGGGTCCATGCCACTACAATTGGGGACACCCAGGGAGTCGGACCCTCCACCTTCTCAATTATGTCGAGACTGACCAAGTTATCGAGCTGCTTGTCGACATGTTCACGAAGGTGAAAGGGTACCCTGCGATGTTTCAGGACGATGGGCTGCATAAATTCATCGATATGCAGTCTCACTGGGTCACCAGCCATCTTGTCACGCTCACCTGATTCCCACGAAGGCGCAGGTCTGGCTTCGAGTGCTGATGCTTCTTCAATGGTGAAACGCAGGACTCTTATGATGGACAGGAAGGGCCCCTCTACTCTGGCTTTTCTGGCTCGCAGGAAAATTCCCCTGTGCGTGAAAAGGGAGTATTACCTACTGATGGAATAATGCTCAAGCCTCCCACCCCCTTCCAACCCTCCTCGATACCCTTCCTCGATTCCCCGTGAAGTCTCACCTTAGGGTCTGGAAGGATGAGTTCTCCATCCTGCTTCTGATGCAGGGGCGCGTTGAAACCCAGTTACTTCACTGGATTGAGGTTTGATGGGAGTTCAAAATAAGCTTGACTATTCTGGTAAGGCGCTGTAAGAGTTCTGTTGCAAGTTCAAAAGTTCAAGCTTAATAATAATGTTCATTGTCTTATTGCAGCAAGCGCTAATGCTTATGTCTTTTTCCCCTTAGGGGCCGGGGTTCGGAGTGCCGGAGATATGGCGCCCAACCGAGGTGTAAGTTCTGGATGAGCGTTCAGGTAATGTCTTTAAATTCGCTCATTCAATGTCTTTGTCTTTTTTCCCCATTGGGGCCGGGGTCCGGAATGCCAAGAAGCGGCAGGACCCGAAATGAAATGGGAATGACCCAACAGGTAAGTCTTAGAAGGAAACTGAGCTTTTCCTATTTCCCTTCCTTCTCTCACCTTGTTTTATTGTCTTTTCTCTCTAGGCTATGGGAAGTGGGTGCGGATCCGGATGATCGCTGCTGAAGATGGAGGCGCCCAGGAAAGGTGAGTGAAATGCAGCGCTGCAGCGATCAAAGCGAAATGCTTTTAAAAATGATGTCTTCCTTTTCAGGATCGTCGGTGTGATGTCTCCGTGGTGCTGATTTAGCAGGTAAGGTCTTCTTTCTCTCCAATTCCTTCTTATCTCCTTTTGCAGGCGACCCAGGATGCTGACAGGCGTGGCTGAAGTCCAGATGCAGGAGCTGACACGGTGAGCGTCCAGCTGCGAGGAGCAGAACAACGCGAAGCGTGAATTGCTGATCGGGCGTGGTTTAAATAGCTTTGGAAGAAGTTCCAGGCATGTATCCTTCCACCGATCAGGTATGTACCCTTCCCCGACCACACCCGGGTGGAAAGTAGTCCCACAGGTAAAGTAGTTCCATTCAGGCCTCAAGAGGGCCTGGATGTAGCAGCATGGTCTGCATCAGGTAAGTGCACATTAAAACACTTGAACACATGTCTAGCTTTATGAGCCTGGCGCCTAAGGCGCCAGGACAGGGGTCCAACATGAGCCTGGCGCCTAAGGCGCCAGGACTGTGTCCAAAGGGCCCCAGCTTGGGCCCGCTGGCACTTCCCTGGGGGGAATGATGCCTGCCTCTGGGGTTGCTGGGTCGGACCTGGCTCCTTGAAGGTAGGCATCATACCAGTACCGCCCCTCAAGGCCCCTCCCAAGGTTGTTCCCTCCGGGGATTTTGGCTTGTTCGGAAATCTCCGGTGGAACCTTTGTATTAATCGAGGTGCGTGAACATGGTTACTAGGCTCCCACGATCTCTCCTGAGGTCCATATCCCTTCCAGTCAACAAGATAGAAGAGTTTTGACTTCAACACCTTGGAGTCTAAAATGTCTTTAACTTCAAATTCTAATTCCCCTTCAATTTGAACTGGGTCTGGAGGCTTGGACAGTCGGGTCCCTGGTTGTACTGGCTTCAAAAGTGATGCATGAAAAACTGGATGAATACGCATGTTAGACGGTAAATCCAGTTTAAAGGCCACGGGATTGATTATAGCCTTGATGGGATAAGGTCCTATGAATCTGGGATTGAAGGTTCACGGGCCCTTGAGGGGTAAATGTTTCGTTGCTAGCCATACCTGGTCTCCTACTTGGTAAGGAGGAGTTTTACTTCGGTGCAAATCAGCATTTTCTTTATACTTTTTCTTGGCTTGCTGTAAATGAGTTGCAGCTTCTTTGAAGGCTCGGGTTATTGTGGAATGCAGATGATTTACTGCGGGCATTTCCAGGGTCAGAGGTGGATCTAGGTCAGAGGTCCGAGGATGGTGACCATACAAAGTGTAAAAAGGAGTTTGTCCGGTTCCAGAATGCACTGAATTGTTGTATGCATATTCTGCGATCCAAAGAATGTCTTTCCAATTTAACTCGGATTGGTGTAACATGCACCGAAGATATTGCTCGAGAGTCTGATTGGTTCTCTCGGTTTGTCCGTCGGTCTGGGGGTGGTGGCTGGTGGATAACCGCACATCTATTTGTGCTAGTTGGCAACATTTCTTCCAAAAATGGGAGATAAATTGACTTCCACGATCCGAGACTAATATGGAAGGAAAACCATGTATGCGAACTATATTCTCCAGAAATTCCTTGGCCAAGGTGGAAGCTGAAGGCAAACCTTTTAAAGGGATAAAGTGGGCCATTTTGGAGAATAGATCCACAATTACAAGGATAGTGTTGTAACCAGCACAAGGAGGCAGGTCAGTTATAAAGTCCATTGACAAGGTGTGCCATGGTGCCGGTGGAATATCCAAGGGTTGAAGTAGGCCGGCTGGCCTTTTCTTTTGACCCTTGTTTTGGGCGCAAATTCCGCAAGACAATACAAAAGACTTTATGTCTTTTCTCCAAGAAGGCCACCAGAAGTGGCGTTTGGTTTTTTCCTCCGTTTTAGCGATACCAGGGTGTCCTTCCATTAATGATTCATGATGATGGCCAATAACAAGTTCTTGCAATTCTTTACTTGGCAGAAACAACCGCTCCTGGAAGTAGGGTAAATCATCCTTAACGGTGTAATGAGGACCCTCTTGACTCCATTCCAGTAAGGCTGAAGAGTCTAGAAGTTGTTTTACTTGCGTTTGGATGTCCTCAATAGTTTGCAATGAAGTTAGGCCTAAGATTCTTTGTTCAGGTATGATTGGCACAGGTTCTAAACTCGAATTGGGTTCTTCCATGCCAATCCGGGATAAGGCGTCCGCTTTACCATTCTTGCAGCCAGGGCGATAGGTAATTACGAAATCAAATTCCGCAAAGAATAGAGCCCATCGGAGTTGTCGTGAAGATTGAACTTTGGCTGTCTTTAAATATTGTAAATTTCTGTGGTCCGTAATTACGGTGATGGTGTGTCTTGCCCCGAGAAGGTAGTGACGCCAAGCCTTGAAAGCAGATTTAATAGCCAGTAACTCCTTGTCGGTAATTGCGTAGTTGATTTCAGGAGGAGAAAATTTCCTGGACCAAAAGGCCACAGGGTGTAGTTGGTTAGTTTCTGGGTCTCTTTGCGACAGGACAGCTCCCATGGCCGAACTGGATGCGTCGGTTTCCACAATGTAAGGGAGATCTGGGTGCGGGTGCTTCAATACAGGTGCAGAGGTGAATTTGGTTTTCAGGTCCTGAAAGGCTTGTTCGGCCTCAAGAGTCCATTCAAAGCGTTTGTTTTTCTTTAGGAGAGCTGTGATGGGTTGGACTGTTCGGGAAAATTCCGGAATGAATCTTCGATAGAAATTGGCGAAGCCGAGCATGCTCTGAACTCCCTTCACCGAGCTAGGAGATGGCCATTTGAGGATGGCGTCCACCTTTCGCGAGTCCATTCGGACTCCTTGAGGTGTCAGGATGAATCAGAGAAACTCAACTTCTGTGGTATGAAAAACGCATTTTTCGAGCTTTGCAAATAGTCTGTGCTGGCGCAATTTCTCAAGAACTGCCCTAACATGTTTTCTGTGATCGGATTCTGAAGAAGAGTACACCAGGATGTCGTCAATATAAACAATGACACAGACATCGATAAGTTCCCGAAGAACATCATTCATAAAGTACTGAAATGCGGCAGGTGCATTGCACAAACCGAAGGGCATCACCTGATATTCGAAGAGCCCAAATTTGGTGCGGAATGCAGTCTTCCATTCGTCGCCTTCTTTTATACGCACCAGGTGATAAGCTCCTCGGAGATCTAACTTGGTGTACACACAAGCTTCTTTCACCTGGTCGATAAGCTCAGGGATCAGGGGCAGAGGATAACGATTCTTAATCGTTATTTGATTTAGGGTGCGATAGTCTATACATGTTCTAAGGTCGCCCTCTTTTTTCAGCACGAAGAACAGAGCTGAGGAGACAGGAGACTTGGATGGGCGAATAAAACCATTGGCTAGGTTCTGATCTAAATACTGACGCAAATGCAGGTTCTCAGGTTCCGTAAGAGCATAAATCCTACTACAAGGTAGTTGAACATTGGGTACCAGATCGATTTGGCAATCATAAGACCGATGGGGAGGTAACGTGTTAGCCTGTTCCTTCTGAAAAACGTCTTGGAATTCTTGGTATTCTGACGGTAGCTGTACAGGGGTGGAAGTTGCTGAGGCTAGACCCATAACTGGATTTCTTGGATAACAAGTTGGTTCACAATCAGGAAAATGTATCTTCTTTGCTCGCCAGTCGATTCTGGGATTATGTGTTTCTAACCAAGGAATTCCAAGAATTACTTGAAATTGTGGGGCCTTGATCACATCAAACATGATTGCTTCCTGATGTCCATCCTGACCCACCAGTGTAATTTCAACAGTGGAATGCGTTACAGGCCCTGAGGCTCTTTCGGTTCCATCTACTGTAGTAATGACATCTTGGGTTAATTTCGGGCGGAGAGGGAGCTTAATCCTGGAAGCCAATTCACGGTCTATGTAGTTTCCAATAGCTCCACTGTCGATGTATGCTTTTACAGCATGCAACTGCTGAGTCTGTTTTGGGTCCACGAGCACCATTGGCATGACAAAATGCGAGGTCAAAGAGTTTGTTTTCAAGCTCGACAAGCGGACCCCTACGCTTGTCGGGCTAGGTCGTTTCCCGAATCAGGTGTCACTAAATCGTTATCAGTGGCTCCAACCACCTTCTTAGGTGGTTTAACCAGACAATTTCGAAGAAAGTGACCGGAAGTCCCGCAATACAGACAAAGTTGCATTTGCCGCCTTCTCTCTGGTTCCTTCTGCGTTAATGGTCCTTTAACACGCCGATTTGCATAGGTTCGGATACGTCGGTACTCTTGGAGTTAGCGTGGGTTTTGATCGGTACTCGGGTTTCGTACTTGAACCGATCTGCTTTTCTATTTTGAAGTCTGTGATCAAGTTGAACCACCAAGTCTATGTAGTCTGCGCAGACCTGGGGTGGATCTACTATCTGAGCTAGAACATCCTTAAGCTCTCCCCGCAGGCTTCAATGAAACAATGTGATCCTTTTGTTTTCTGGCCATCCAGTTTCCACAACCAGTCTGTTAAAGGTGGCTATGTAGGACAGAAGATCCTGATTACCTTGTCGTAAGGATAGCAGTTCGTTATCAAGGGCCTGTCCTTGAGAGTGTCGAGCAAACAATCTTTCCATGCTGGCCTGGAAGCCCTCAAAATCCTGGAGAATGGGATCATCCTGATTTACCAATGGAATAGACCAATCGGCAGCACTGACACTGAGGTAAGATAGTATAAAGGCTACCTTGGTCTGGTCGTTAGGGAAGGCCCCGGGTCTGCATAGAAAGTGTAAACGACATTGGTTCATAAAGACGGCATATTTCTTGGGATCCCCCGCAAAACGTTCAGGCGGGGCCAAAGGCATGTGTCCAGGTAGATTGATTTGTACCGGGTTATTCAAACCCATTGATGTGGAAGTACCTCCGGAATTAGGTAAAGGAGTGTGCCCTGCCTGGGCCTGCAATAAACTTTTGGCCAGGTCATCAGTTCTTTCCTTGGATAGGATCAGTTCTCTTTTGAGAGCGTTAGTCTCCTGGCGGGCTGAGTGCACTTCCGCCCGTAATTCCCCCAAAAGCTGGGCCAGCTGATCTGTCTCGGAAGTCTCCATAGCGCCCGGGTGGGAAATTGTGGGTAGGCTTCGCGTTCTGTCACGCTCACCTGATTCCCACGGAGGCGCAGGTCTGGCTTCGAGTGCTGATGCTTCTTCAATGGTGAGGCGCAGGACTCTGATGATGGACAGGAAGGGCCCCTCTACTCTGGCTTTTCTGGCTCGCAGGAATATTCCCCTGTGCGTGAAAAGGGAGTATTACCTACTGACGGAATAATGCTCAAGCCTCCCACCCCCTTCCAACCCTCCTCGATACCCTTCCTCGATTCCCCGTGAAGTCTCACCTTAGGGTCTGGAAGGATGAGTTCTCCATCCTGCTTCTGATGCAGGGGCGCGTTGAAACCCAGTTACTTCACTGGATTGAGGTTTGATGGGAGTTCAAAATAAGCTTGACTATTCTGGTGAGGCGCTGTAAGAGTTCTGTTGCAAGTTCAAAAGTTCAAGCTTAATAATATTGTTCATTGTCTTATTGCAGCAAGCGCTAATGCTTATGTCTTTTTCCCCTTAGGGGCCGGGGTTCGGAATGCCAGAGATATGGCCCCGACCCGAGGTGTAAGTTCTGGATGAGCGCTCGGGTAATGTCTTTGCATACGCTCATTCAAAGTCTTTGTCTTTTTTCCCCATTGGGGCCGGGGTCCGGAATGCCAGGAAGCGGCAGGACCCGAAATGAAATGGGAATGACCCAACAGGTAAGTCTTAGAAGGAAACTGAGCTTTTCCTATTTCCCTTCCTTCTCTCACCTTGTTTTCTTGTCTTTTCTCTCTAGGCTCTGGGAAGTGGGTGCGGATCCGGATGATCGCTGCTGTAGATGGAGGTGCCCAGGAAAGGTGAGTGAAATGCAGCGCTGCAGCGATCGAAGCAAAATGCTTTTAAAATGATATCTTCCCTTTCAGGATCGTCGGTGTGATGTCCCCGTGATGCAGCTTTAGCAGGTAAGGTCTTCTTTCTCACCAATTCTCTCTTATCTCCCTTTGCAGGCGACCCAGGATGCTGACAGGCGTGGCTGAAGTCCAGATGCAGGAGCTGACACGGAGAGCGTCCAGCTGCGAGGAGCAGAACAACGCGAAGCGTGAGTTGCTGATCGGGCGTGGTTTAAATAGCTTTGGAAGAAGTTCCAGGCATGTATCCTTCCACCGATCTGGTATGTACCCTTCCCCGACCACACCCAGGTGGAAAGTAGTCCCACAGGTAAAGTAGTTCCTTTCAGGCCTCAAGAGGGCCTGGATGTAGCAGCATGGTCTGCATCAGGTAAGTGCACATTAAAACACTTGAACACATGTCTAGCTTTATGAGCCTGGCGCCTAAGGCGCCAGGACAGGGGTCCAACATGAGCCTGGCGCCTAAGGCGCCAGGACTGTGTCCAAAGGGCCCCAGCTTGGGCCCGCTGGCCCTTCCCTGGGGGGAATGATGCCTGCCTCTGGGGTTGCTGTGTCGGACCTGGCTCCTTGGAGGTAGGCATCATGACACATCTGTCCGATCCCATTGAACAGTGTGGCATACTTCTCAAGCAAGTCATTGATGTCCTCCAGATAGACCGAGTATGCAAAGCTGACGATGCCGAGGGCCTCCGCCGCTACACAGCTTAACAAGGTATTGGTGCTCACCAGTGTCACATAGAAGCGTGTAGTGATTTGCGAGCTGTCGTGCTCCACCTTCGCCACAAAAGCATCCCAGTGGGATAGGGTCCAGACCACCGAAAGAGAAGATGCAGGCTTTCGGTGCTACTAACTTAGGAGGCATGTCCATAGCGTCATATGTCCCCAGGTCATCCCATTGACAGATGCCCCTGTGTCCACCAGGACCGGGACTGGAGACAGATTGACTTCCACCATGCACCTTGGCTGCCTCCTGTTCTTCCCTTTCAGGACCCCCACGCTGGTGACGAAGAAAAAGTTCTCTTCCTCCTCTTCGTCTGCTTCTTCCACTTGGGCATCCTCTTCACTCTGGTCCACCTGAGCGACGTTAGGCGGTCGGCCCTGGCGAAGGAGACTGGCCTGGGCCGGGCCTCACGGCACCATCACAGGCATGGCCACCTTGCACACCCATAGAGAAGTGATCTGGCAGCCCACACCTTCTGCATGTCCTTCCGGTTGCGGGGCATTCCGTTGGGTGGGGCAGTTTGTACCCACACTTTTGGCAGGATTCCCCTGCCCTCCCGGCTCTGTCCCGCGGTCCGCCGCCAGGTCTTCTGGTGCCTCTGCCACCGCGCCACATCGCACACACCTCCTCGGTCTTGATGGAGCGTGACCCAGCCTCCATTCTAGCTGCCCTCGCCTCAGACACTTCATGGCATCTCCCCAGTTCTAGGATGCGTGGCAGCGTGATTCCGGGCTCCCTTAATACTTGGCGCCTGAGCTTGCTCGAGGAGCACGCCTGGATGAGCATGGTCCTGATCATGTCGTCCACATCGCCCCAGGCACAGGCCAGCGACAGGCGCCTCAGGCGCCCATAGAAGGTGTCCAAAGTCTTGTCCTCTTTCTGTTTGGCGGAGAACATCACAAAGCATTCATAGTCCGCATTGGCAAGAGGCAGAAAATGGGCTTGAAGCATGGTTTTCACCTGACCGTAGGATCCATCCCCTGGCAGAAGCGATTCAAAGATCTCCTGGACTGAGGGCCCTGCCGAGTAAAACATAGTTGCCAGCCTGCTGTCATCATCAACCACTTGAGCGGCCCAAAGGACATGTCCAGGCAGTCAACCCACCTCTTCCATCTGGGCCGCAAGCTAGAAGGCGGGCCCGAAACATCAAACTCCGGGATGGGCTGCAAGGCCGTGAGCGCATGTGCCTGGGCCATGGCAGGAAGGATTGGCTGGGCAACAGGTGCTACCGCCGGCTGCACTGGAGGCAATGGGCCTTGAAGCCCTGCTTGAGCAATTGGAGGCTGCTGCACCGGCTGCACTGGAGGCAGTGGGCCTGGAGGCCCTGCTTGAGCAAGTGGAGGCTGCTGCACCGCTACTGGTTGTGCACCGTCCTGATCTTCAGTATCACTCATGAGTTCGAGCACACAGGCATCCCCAGCATGGAAAATGGGTGCCGCAACTCAAACTCTGATCCACATCCAGGCAAAGGAAAGTTCACCCTGGGAGCGAAGACAGCAAGAGCACACTGTCCTCCTCCAGGGGCAATCATTAACAGCTCAGTCCCAGCCACCAGGCCTGATGATTCCTGGAAGCAGAATGAAGAACCACTGCAACCCACCTCCGTGATGATGAAGAAGATGAAAAAGCAGTAGGGCCACCAGTCTGAAGAGGATGAAGAAGGCCCCAGCCTTCAGCTGTTCCAAAAATTGATTCAAGGAAGAATTATGGGCTATGCAGGCCCAGCCATTGTAGCCCTCCTCCTCGCTTGCACTCGACGTAGAAGACCCAAATTTCGAGAAAAAAAATCAAAATTCAGGCATAGGCACGCAGATCAAACTGTCTGCTAGCAGTGTGTCCACAAATTAGGCCTGGATGCCACTCACTGCCCAAACCGGAGCTCTGTGAAGTCCACGGCCTGATTATTCAAAATGGCTGCCAGCCGCGTGGGTGAAGCATGGCCTACAGCATTAAACGAAATGTCAGCAAGATTCGTTTCAGGAAGAAAAATTGCAGATTCATCACTGCCATGCCCAGGCATTAGATCCCCACTCGTCGCCACTGTTGGGGGTATGTCCTGACCCCCAGCAATTCCTGTAAACCCCCAGCGCAAAAGGACTCACACAACACACGTCCTTCTGACTCGGGCTTCCCGGTCACACTGTCGTGGCCGGGAACACCCCGTTTATTTATGCTGCACGCGGCGGCATGCAACGTCACGCCACCACGTGCGTGCCCCATCATCGAGCAGCGCCACACCTTCGTCATATATTCACATGCTATGTTACCACTGCTACAGAAGGGTTTAAATAATTCAGCGAGAAGGCACCTAGCGGGCAGACCTGTCTACCCTCCGGGATTAGCCCGGTGCCTCCTGATTTTAACTGCTCTTCTCCGAGGAGGAGCGTGAAACCTCCGGCAAAGAGTTACACCAGTGCACAGGTGGAAACTGACCCAGAAGTGAAAGGCAATTATAGGTGTTTCACAGCTGCTTTCGAACCTGGGGATTGGGGTCCTAGACCGCCATTTGCGATTGTTAATAATTAAATCTACATTACAAGAGCTCACAGGAGCCCTGCATGGCAGAGCGCACAGCACAGAGGACCACAACATTCGGGCAGCACAGAGAAAGACCTGTGGATGGGAACGTTTCGGAGGCATGCCGACATAATAAACATCTTCTCAAAAATCATTTTGATATGAAAAGTTCTCAATGTATTTCTCTTTTAAGCATTGGTATCAGTCAAACCCTTTGGCCACCTTTACAGGGGTACACTTGCTCATTGTAGGCGCTATACATATGCAAGATAGCATGATCACTGATCAGTAGTCTAGGCGCTGAAACTGTACTTGTACCTGCTGGTCATGTTCATACATGTACGTTTACCTTCTCCTATGTAACCTTCCCATCCTTTTGTACCAATGCCTAATCACTTTCCCCGCTTATGGGCACCATGTAACTGGATTGTAGAGCCCTGCTGCCTGAGGGCTTGTGTGCGCTATATGCATGCAAAAATGAAATAAATAAATAACATATGCCACCTGCTGTTTATCTGGTCATGGGGCAATGGGTACACATATTGGCAGCCTTAGAAGTGCAATGAGGTACGGAGGCAAGGAGGAGTCTCATTGCGCACATTGTGGCAAGAACATGGTATACGTCCCCCCAGCCCAGGTATTTAAGATGTATGAGGGGTAGGTGGGTGGAGTCACGAACAGCTGTGGGCATGGCACTGCCTAACATCAATCTCAGGGTGTTTGCTTTTCAAATGTAGGCAGGTCTGCTACCGGGAGTGGCGGGCAAGTGTGTGCACATGCTTTAGAGTGCAAGATGGCCTGAAAGAGAGGAGCAAAGCTGGAGACCACATATGGGATTTATGGGGCAGCTAGAAATTGTTAGACTTCAGGAGCCAGACCATGCCGTGAAACCTAGATGAGGTCATTTTTCGTGGTGCAATTCATAAAATCCTTGCCTTAAAATTGCATTCACGTTTTTTATTGCGGGCGGCCGCGGAACGGTAAGTTCCAAGTCTGATAGGACTCCATGGCAATGGGACCACTGAAGCACGGGCACCGTTAGTAATAATGCTTCAATGATTTATCTGTTGGAAGGAGTTTAAACTACCGGCAGGTCCGGCCTGCCGGTAGTTCACTGCCCCTGCTGGCAGGCTCAGAGTATGCCGCTCCAGAATAAACGTGCCGGTAACTATTGCTCTTAATGAGGGCCACCTGCATCAGATTGCGGGATGCGGGATGCGGTGCTATCGATTCCCGTTGATTCCGCCAGCATTTTGCACGTGCCTGGCAGGAGAGCTTTTTGCCGGAGCATGGCAGGGGACATTGACGACAGCGCACTTTACGAACTGTAAACCTGCTGGCGGAAATCCAGGTACATGCTTATTGTACAAACAATCCTTATTTCAATCAGTGGACTGCTTGCATGGAAGGGTACACAAATGCGGTCTCATCGGTGCAAACAGCGGGGACTTCACCGATGCTGCTTTATTCCAAGTCAGCAAAAAGCCTCCATCTTGATTTCTCTGCCACAGCATAGATTTCTCAGCGCTGACGAAAGACATTGTTGGCCGCAATAAAGTGCGGGTTTTAAACCACATCTCCAGAAAGAATAGACTGTTCTTCACCCGGTTTAGTGCCAGTATCCCAGAATGGGCAAATAAAACTCTGACAGTGGGGCTGGCCCTGAGTGCCCTCTCAGGCCTTTTACAGCCATGGAGAGGCGAGCTCTCAATAGGGCCGTAAACCGAGAGAATAGGTGTGCTGGCCTCTGAAAGATGGGGGGTGGTGCTGGCAGTGTTCCCTTTCCATTTTCAGAGCTGATCCCATTAACTGATTTCTGAAAACACAACAGTGTCCTTCCAATGAGGCGGGGGAGGAGTGAGGGCCACAGAAATAGGAGAATTGCCTGTTAAATCTTTTAGAATTGATGTAAGTGTTTCCCCAGTCTGGCACATTAACAGTGTGTTCCAAAGCATTGCTGTTTTATGTGTCTGGGATGCGCTGCCATTAATATGCCTTATGCAAATTGAAAAGCGCATAATCCAGCCTTCTGCGGCGAGATGGAGGGTGCTGCGGGGCTGTGGAGCGGCTGGGTGCCCAGGCCATCTTACAACTTGTGCACTCATTATCTTAAATCTACCAGAGTAAATGGGTTCTGTATGCGGAGAAGCGGTGGTGAGGGTCCCTAGTAGCAGGCACTAAAATCCAGGCAGATGCATTCGAACAAAGGGGAGCCCACTAGTTCGCATACCATTGGCTTTTGGTGATGTTGCAAATAATGGGAAAGAGGTTTGGTCTAGTGTTCATGAGGTGCAGCCGGCTGTGGAGACACAGCATACTGGAGTGGCGAAGATCTAGACTGGTGTGGGGTGGTGCAGTAGCCTATGATGGAATGAAGTGTGGTATACTGTGGCATCATGTGTGATCTTCTGTGGAATGAAGTGCAGGGTACTGTGAGAATGGTGCAGGCTAGTGTGGAGGAGATGTAGATTGCTGTGATGAGGACCAGTATTCCACCATTGAATAAGGTGTGGTATACTGTGGCATCATGTGTGATCTTCTGTGGAATGAAGTGCAGGGTACTGTGAGAATGGCGCAGACTAGTGTGGAGGAGATGTAGATTGCTGTGTGGAGGACCAGTATTCCACCATTGAATAAGGTGTGGTATACTGTGGCATCATGTGTGATCTTCTGTGGAATGAAGTGCAGGGTACTGTGAGAATGGTGCAGACTAGTGTGGAGGAGATGTAGATTGCTGTGTGGAGGACCAGTATTCCACCATGGAATAAGGTGTGGTATACTGTGGCATCATGTGTGATCTTCTGTGGAATGAAGTGCAGGGTACTGTGAGAATGGTGCAGACTAGTGTGGAGGAGATGTAGATTGCTGTGTGGAGGACCAGTATTCCACCATGGAATAAGGTGTGGTATATTGTGGCATCATGTGTGATCTTCTGTGGAATGAACTGCAGGGTACTGTGAGAATGGTGCAGGCTAGTGTGGAGGAGATGTAGATTGCTGTATCGAGGACCGGTATTCCACCATGGAATAAGGTGTGGTATACTGTGGCATCATGTGTGATCTTCTGTGGAATGAAGTGCAGGGTACTGTGAGAATGGTGCAGGCTAGTGTGGAGGAGATGTAGATTGCTGTGTGGAGGACCAGTATTCCACCATGCAATAAGGTGTGGTATACTGTGGCATCATGTGTGATCTTCTGTGGAATGAAGTGCAGGGTACTGTGAGAATGGTGCAGGCTAGTGTGGAGGAGGTGTAGATTGCTGTGTGGAGGACCAGTATTCCACCATGGAATAAGGTGTGGTATACTGTGACATCATGTGTGATCTTCTGTGGAATGAAGTGCAGGGTACTGTGAGAATGGTGCAGGCTAGTGTCGAGGAGATGTAGATTGCTGTGTGGAGGACCAGTATTCCACCATGGAATAAGGTGTGGTATACTGTGGCATCATGTGTGATCTTCTGTGGAATGAAGTGCAGGGTTCTGTGGGAATGGTGCAGACTAGTGTGTGGAGATGTAGATTGCTGTGTGGAGGACCAGTATTCCACCATGGAATAAGGTGTGGTATACTGTGGCATCATGTGTGATCTTCTGTGGAATGAAGTGCAGGGTACTGTGAGAATGGTGCAGACTAGTGTGGAGGAGATGTAGATTGCTGTGTGGAGGACCAGTATTCCACCATGTGGTATACTGTGGCATCATGTGTGATATTCTGTGGAATGAGGCGAGGTGAGGTGTGCATTGGGGCAGGAGTTGACTGATGTGGTAGAGACTAGGCAGCTGTGTGTAGGGTTTGTAGCCCACTGTGCAAAAAGGTGTGGCACATTGTGGAATTGTGTGATGTTACTGTGCAGTGTGGTATACTGTGGGGTAGGTGCATAGACCACAGTGTGTAGGACAAGTAGTCTATAGTGTAATGGACTGTGGCATATTATAGAGGAGCTGCAGGCTAGTGTAGAAAAGATGCCAAGTGTTGAGTCTAGGACCATGAGTGTGGCGTGGAACAAGGTGTGGTAAACTCTGGAATCACATGTGGTCTACTGTGGAATGAAGTGAAATATTCTGTGGGAGAAGTGCAGGCCTAGTATAGAGAAGATGTGGATTGCTGTTTGTGGGACAAGTGGTCCACTGTGGCACAGGGTGTGGCATGATTCGGACCTATGTGTGATCTAGTGAGGGAGTAGATGCAAATTAGTGTGTAGGAGAGTACACTGCAGTGTGTAGGACTGCATTCTACAGTGAAATGAGGTGTGGTGTATTGTGTGGTAGGTAAAGGCTAGTGTAGAGATGCCTACTGCTGTGTGTAGGACAATAGCATAGTATGGAATGAGGTGTTGTTTTGGAGAAGGCATTGGTGTTATTTGGGAAGAAGAGGTCTATTGTGAATGTGACCAGGTGATCTAATGTTAGAATAATGTGTGGCTTATTGTGGCGGCATGACTGTCACATTATGAAACCTCTATAACCTATTGTAGAGAAGGTGTGGTGTATTTTGAGACCAGGAGTTGCCTAATGTGGGAACACATATGCTTTATTATAGAAGTCAGCATATTCAAAATTGGAGCAATTGGTCTCAAGTTTAAAGTAGCACAGAGCTATTGCGATCTGATATGAGGAAATGAGGTCACTAGTATCGCGAGAGCTACTGCAGTGTCTCAGATTAGGTGTGAGCCACAGAATCTTCTTCCAGTCTGAAAGGGATGTGGGCTAGAGTGGCTGGGATGGGCCCAGTCAAACTGTGGGGTAATGTCGGCTAGTGTGTAGGAGACATCTGTTATTGTGAAGGAGGCCAGTGCTGTTGTGAAAGAGATATGGGATACTGGCTGGCACTGTGCAATGTGGTGTGGTTTCGTGTTGAAAGGATTGTGCTATAATGCATAGAAGTAATCTTCTAGTGTGAGAGGAATTGGCGTCTAAAGTGGAGAGTAGTGGGTGTGACCAAACATGGAGAAAGAGGGAATTCTTCCAGACTAATATGGGGGAAAGTGTTCCCTAGTGTCATGGGAGCTATTGAGATGAGGTGTGAGCTACTGAGATGTGGTCTGCCGCAGAGTGAGGTTTTTGGTCCTCAGTGGTTGAGGGTGCCGTGTGTTGGATGAGGTGTAGAGTGCTGCACGAAGGGCCAGTGGTCTTCTATGGAATGATGCGTGGTCTAGGGGGATGTGGTGTGGTCTAGTTTTGGGCTAACTTAGTTCATGTAGAGAAGGTGTGGTCAACTTTGAGAAGAGGAGTTGCCTAATGTTGAAAGACCCTAGTTTGGTGCAGTAGGTGTCATCAAACCTGTACTTAGTGTGGTGTAAAAGAAGCTGTGGACATTGGAGGAGGTCGGCTCGAGTGGGGAGAAAGTAGCATCAAGTTTGGAAATTGTGGGTTCAAGGCAGGTCAAGGTGGGGTTAAGTATGAAAGAGGTTTTGTGTAATGTGGACACAGAGTGGTCTATTTTTAGGAAAGTGTCCATTGCTTGTGTAGGACCTATTACTCAGATGAGTAATCTTCTGTAGAAGTAGGTGTGGTCCTCTGTGTATGCAGTGGTTGTCCAATGTCATTGCAGTGCCGCCCTGGGGTATGGATCAGTATTAAGGATTTTGGGGAAAGAACAGAAGCATTTTCTTGAAATTTGTATTCAGGGTACCAATTATTATGTATGATAAAATGTGTCACCCTTTTGATTGGCCCAGGCTTCCCATAATATTTTTCATCTTTTTAAGTCTGGTTGGTCACACATCCGCAGAACATGGACTTCAGTAACCACCTCATTGTGGTACACACTCCTCGCGCAGCAGTGACCAACCGGCTTGAATCACAACTCGTCTGCAGTGAGCGGTCCCGGAAACAATCCTTCTCTTGTCACGCACCCACCCTCTGGAACTCAATCTCTGTGTCGGTTCAGAATGCCCCCACAATTCACCAATTTCACAAATCTATCAATAAAGGGCTTTTTCAAGAACATCTGAACAAGGGCTAATTCCAATGAATGCATATGCCGACGCAAAGACCTCAACTCACTGTACTGCACTATTAAAAGATGCCAGCCCAAATGCTGGTTACCCACACTCTGTGCAGGACTCTGCTGCTCTCGAGCTAGGTCTGTGCTTTAAACAATACAATAAATAAATAACATGAAATAAATTGTGACACCCTTTCTTTTTTTCAGGATCACGTTTGGTCTTTGCTTCGGCCGATTCACCTCAAGACTCTTTGTTGTGCTGTTCTTTGAGCTAATGTTCCACATATCCAAAGTCTAGGATCTTGGTGGCAAGTTTAGGATTTAGGAGCGTTCCAAGTGCTGGCTGGGATTACCACAATCAATGATCACTGGGCCAAATAACCGGACAGACTCAAAGAATATGGCAAAATACTACTTTGTTATCAGCTCAATAAAGTAAGGAAACCTGGCAAATAAACAGATTGTAGTTCACACACACTCAATGCATTTCAGTTACACAAAGGCTTTATACCTCAATGTACGTCAGCTATGACATCATCCTGCATGGCAAATAGTAAAACCTATTTGGTGGAGGTATAGGTTGAGGGGACATATATACCTATAGCTTGTTTAGGTGTTAGTAACATCAGTGGCTGTCCCTTATCGAGTAGGCACGCTTTGAACAACCTCTAACTTTGTATAATTCAGATAATAGCAGAATACCAGCAGTGGATTGGCTTTTGCAACAATGTATAGTCCATCATCACATAGACCCTCATGATTGGTTGGCATTCTCTTACAACCTTGGACATTCGACTAGTTAGCAGCATGTAAGGAAAACAAAACCCAGGTGAAGGGAACAACGTCAGACAACTGTCCACTTGGCCAATTAGCCTACCATCTCTCATCAGTTAGGCCCTAATACAAGGCTTTTTCTTTGTAGTTGACCTTGCTGACTGTTCTCTTCCTCAGAATTTTAAAAGGGGTGAGGGTGCATTGCTATCTTCGTTTGGAACATTATAAATAGGCCTTGTTTTCTGGTCTTGCACCACGTGTGAGGAGACCACAATTTTGTCAATCGTATTCTCCTATTTAGTGCTACTTGATTCAATTGTACTGGGTGCTATTACTCTCTTCGGCCTCTGGAGACTTGGTTGCTCTGTCCTGCATGTGCTTTCCATGTCTTTAATTGTACAATACTTGGCATTCACAAATGATTTCTCCTTTGCTTAATCTAAGAGAAATATGTCCTGCGTACATGGCTTAGCCTCTTCGGCTCCTTTTGTGCCTTGCAGTTGCTTCTTGCTGTGGCATCCTTCATCCTGAAAAATGCCACTGAAAAACAGCTACCCACCTACACACGTACTAGGTGTGTCTAGTTGCAATAAGTGCTATCAATCATGTCAGGCAATGTATCAAGACAGGAAAAATAGAGATAAACATATTTTAATTAGTAAATATAAAAACACAGTTTTTTTTATAAAAAAGACAACAATGCAACTTTTCTGAGTGTTTTTATATTTACTAATTGAAATATGTTTATCTCTATTTCTCCTGTCTTGATATATTGCCTGACATGATTGATAGCACTTATTGCAACTAGACACACCTAGTACGTGTGTAGGTGGATAGCTGTTTTTCAGTGGCATTTTTCTATATATATGTTTGAATCTGGTCCTGAGCCACACAGCCCCCTAAAAAAGAGGATTCCCCAGCTCTAATTGCTGGAATTTCTAGCCTTCATCCTGAGCCAAACAAATATTCTTTGTTCTTGCACGAATCTGTATAATTATAATGATACCTGTTCTTTTATAACATGCTTAATACCGAGGACCAGTTTCTAAGCATGAGCCCAGGATTTTAACCTGCGTTGCTATGCGTTGTCTTGTTTCCAAGACAAACACGTTGTCCCTGAGCTATCGTCCCAGCCTGTATTACAGTGCCTGTTAGCTTTGTAGCCTTGGTCTCTCTCCTTCAGGCATTTTGCTTACTATTATGCAGAGTTGGCGTCCATTTTGTCATCATGACTACTTTACTCATGTTATATTTTCTACTGCAGCAAGCTTCTATATGTCTTATTTACCTGCATTTCGGCGTATATATATCTACTGTATCTCTTATTTCTTATCAACTCAGTGTATATGATTTGTTCATATTCGCGTATTCGTTTACTTTGTTACTTCAGTCACATCTTCACTCTTTGAATATTCATAAATCGTTTCAGTGCGTTCTTGTCTCTTCTCTTCACGGCGTCACTTTACATCTGTCAGACTTTACTTATAGTTCCTCTATGTCCAGTGGTGTCTGCAGATTTCCTTCTACCACATCAGTTCGAGGGTATATTTGATAAGCTTGTCTGAGCGCATCACGTCTTTCATATCTTCGATGCGGTATTGGGATGATACCGGGTGTCATACACAGTGCTTTCTTGCTGTTCTTCCAATATGATGGAGGTGAGGGTGTGGGCTCCATGAGTGACGTGTACATATGCGTCTCTACAGTGACTTCCTGTGTAACCTGGATTTTCCCCGCTTCATAACAGTTTCCAGTGTTTGAGAGGAAAGCCATTAATGGCCCTCATTACAAGTTTAGCAGGATGTCTGCCGAACTACCACCAAAACCGATTGCTATTAATGCCACTTGGTCACATGGGTTTACCACGGGATTACAAATGGTGGCATGACAGTGCAAATCCCCATTTTGGAGTACTGCTGATTGCAGTTCCATTGTGCTAATTCTGCTGAAAATTGGTGCTAGGTGGGTAAATTAACCGCCAACATTTTGCTGGAGGTAAATCTGATCCCCTACCGCCAATCTCGTAATTTTCTGGTGTGTGGGAATGTGGTGGTAATAGAATTACTGTCGCATTCCCACCAATTATTTTTTTCCCTGCACCGCTGACCTCGTAATGAGGCACAAAAGTCTTTGTTTCCATCTCAAAGAGTGGTAGGGATGCCATGTTAGCCAACCAAGCACTGGAGGTTACTGTGTTCTCACATACCTTTTATTGGGCTAACTACATACTTTAGTATGTTACCTTTCACGACCAACTGGCTCTCTTCCGGTATTGTTTGGGCTTCATTACAAAGTCCCTGGTTCTGGACAAAATGCTGTTAAAAATGCCAGTAATGCAGGCTCCAGCATTTTTTCCAGACTGCGAACCACAAGTTTGCCGGTAGGGGGCAGTGAACTACTGGCACGCCTGGCCTGCCGGGAGTTTAGACCACTAGCTGCAAATTATTGCCAGAATTACTGGCACAGGTATTACCGGTGCTGGTAATTATGGCAATCCCATCCCATAGAGTCCAATGGGGGACTGCATGAAACAGGAACTTCCTGCCATCTCCTCTGCCCGTCATATCCCGCTAATACCAGGATATCGGGCGGTGCAGACGATAAGGCTGTTTTGCCGGTATCCCACTGGTAATTCCGGTGGTATACCGGTGAAACTGTATTGAGGGCCTGTAGTATTTTCTACAGTGGAGGATTGGTAGGCTATCACTTGAGAATATTTATGTGGTATGTAGTAGTGTGGGGAGAGCGGCATAATGGACGTTGGTTGTGATTTGTATTTATTTGTGTACCTGGGATAGCGCTTAAAACTGCTGTATGTAGGAATAGCAGTGGCCAGACCAGTCCCGGGTCTGGGTGCTTTGCAAAAAGCATGGGTGATAGCCAAGAAGCATAGGAACACGGGGCGGAGGGTAAACTTAATGGAAGCATTTCTTGGTGGCAAATGGGGTCATAATGAATTTGGCGGTATTACCACCTGTAATGTTGTGAAGGGGAATTACTGTTGGAGCATGAGCACAAGGGACATGCAGACCCTTCTGCTACTCCCCCGTCTGGAGTCTATACGGCTCTTTTGGGTTCATGCAATGCTACCACATGGATAACATTCCTGTATTACTCATGTGGTATTCACTAACGACAAAAGGAGCGGGAAAATACGAGTTTTCGTATTAAACTCGGAATTGGGAGTAGTGGTAAAACATGGTATTTCCAAATACTGCATATGTTTCCACTGCAGTTAAACTCGTAATCACCCCCAAGGGTACATTAATGGAAGTAAGAGGTGAAACTGAGGGACGGGGACAAGAGATTGAGTAGAATCAGTGCTGGAGGGAAAGGCATGCGGGCAGTCACTGGTGAGCATGTTGGCTAGGTAAAAAGAGGCACTACTGTGGATAGACCTAAAAGCGGAGGCGTATTGTGACAGATCCGATCAAATATCAAAGGAATGTTGCATGGTGACAGAGTAGTATTACACTAGTATTCGTACTGGGGAAGGTTTTGCATTGAGGCATGGTCTAGTGTGGGTCATGTTCAAGTTTCTATAGTGAAGGTGTTCTAGAAGAGGTCATGCGATATTGTGAGGGTGTTTAGGTCTAACTTGGAATGTTATGTTGGAGGAGAGTTCTTTAGAAGTTGAGTTATCATGTCAAGAGTAGTCCAGTGTAGGAGAATGTGTGGTCTACAGAGGAAGGTAGTTGTTGTGTTAGATTAAGCCTCGGGTGTGTTCTTCTGAAATTCCTCACGGTTTTCTATTGTTCTCCTCTGTCTCTGGAAATGGGAGTGAAGTTGGAATGTAATGGGAGTTTCACTGTGGTGAGGGAATCCTTCTGCTGGTGCACGGTTTCCTCTGTGTCATGCAGTGGTATGTGTCAGAGTTCCTGTGCTTTGCCCGGATGTCTTCCTGTGTGAGCTTTCACAGGTAGGTGATGCACACAAACTAAACCTTCATCTGAGCATCGTTCTTTTCTTTTTGCAGTTGACTTTCTATATCTGTAAAATGCTTATGGGCTTCCAGAGACTAGTTTATAGTTTGTAGGGAATAGGTGTGAGGACAGGGTTATTAATTAATAAACAACCCCAAGCAAGGGCGCACCATTATATAAATGCCTGAAGCTCACCTCACGAGTAAGTGGAAAGACCATTACAAATTGCAGCACCTTTGTATATACAAGCATTCGCTTCAATAGCAGGTGTTGCTGATCTCATCCGGTTGCAAAGAGCATCCTTTTATAGAAAAGACAGGGGGGGGTTGATCTTAGCTTCTCTAGATATTTGGGGGGGTGGACAATCTAGCTAAGGTACAATTTATAGTGCCGATGTTGTAGGGTGCATCAAGATAGATTGTTGCAAATGAGCAAGAACAGGATTCTACTCCCTCTACTCGCTCTACTCGCTCTACTCGAGCTCTCAACTTTCTGCTGCACCTTGAGTTGGGAATTCTACGAATTAATAGGGAAATAGGCCTACAACTATTGCTGTATTGGATACAATTTTGACTTCCCCAGATCTTGTGGAGTTTGGGCTATTGTTGCAGGATATTGTGAACAGTCTTGTTACCTTATCCTGTCCTTGGCTAGAAGGGGCAGAAAACTTTATCGTAAAGCCGGGTGGGGTAACCCTATCCTAAACAGTAATGCTCATCAGTGGGGCATTGGCACTTTGTAAATCAGTTGATCCGGTCCACGTAATCTTTGCTGAAGCTAATTATTTAAAGAGCATTGGCTAGTAATATGAATTTTAAGAGTTTAGCAAAGTGATTTCATATTGTGTATTTTAATGAGAGCTGATTAATTAGTGATGTTACTCAAGTATTTGAAGCAAACATCCCATAACAAACCTAATTGATGATCATGCTTCTGAAACCTACCACCACTGTGTGAAGGACATGTGGAAAGCAAGCATTGTTTTGCAAATTCATATGGCAGCAAGGATCTTGACCCATGTTCAGCAGCAACAAATCGTAGCTGTAGGTGTCATGGTCTTGACCACTGTGTTACCTCCTCTTCCACCTTCTTCCTGATGTCTAATACCCGTTGACCTCTGCCTTGGAATCACTTTGTACTCAAAGTGACCTGGTGTCAGACTGCACACACCTGCTACATCTAGGATGTTTTGGTGACCCGGGTTCCCTCTCGGCCGGCTTGGGAAGGTATTGTCGCCCGGCGTGCAGTGATGTGTAGAATGTAGTGGATTTTCATGCACTGGTCTACCTCCTGCTCCACTGCGTAAACCCCCTTATCGCACAAACCTGTTAGAGCCATGCGTGAAAACTAACACTGACTGTGAATTACACAGAGGAGAAAGACTTTGATCATGAACTATCGCAACCAAGGTTTTCCTCTGGGTCCCTGCATGGCCGCCCGAACACTGCCAAGTGCATTGCAGTCTGACAATGTGCATAATCAACACAGGCAAGGCGACCAAGAAGCCAGCATGGTAGGCAGTGATTCGGGGGTGCCGCAGGAGGATTGGTATATATGGCGGACTAGCGTCCTATTCAATGTTGCCTGATGGGGTGTGGTGCAAGTGGTATGCCGCAGGCCCCCTTTAAAAGTGATTAAGGGCAGATTCATGGATATCTAAGAGCCGGCAGTAGCACCAGTCAGTCGGGAGTAAGCACTCTTTCCTGCGACCATTGATATTTTTGTCCACTCTTTGGAGTGGTATCAATGCGTATAGTAAATCTGTGGATCGTGCACAGAATAATACTGGCAGAGCGGTGCTGTTTCCTGGTGTGACGTTACGGGCTTGGAGTGGAGCTGGGATGAGCTGCTAGGGACTGCGCTCCCATTGATGTCTTGTGCGCTCATCCCACTCCTGAACAGGGTGTCAAATCACGGGAAACCAAAAAGATATGTGTTGAAATCCCCATTTTTGGAGTCGCTAGGACTCAATGAGGATTTTCAGTGGAATTGGTGTGAGCGGTAATAAATACTGTGCAGTAAATCTGCCAGGTTTCGGGAGAAAAGTGGAAGATTGACCTACAGCAAAATGCGTGAAGTGTTTCGCCCACTCTGCTTCCAAACCTGTAGTACTGTCGTGCTAGGATGTAGTAAAGTGGCGGTAGCGGAGTTGCCACCACTTTACTGCCATTTTTATTGCACAGCCGCGCTTGTACTGAGGCCCATTGTATGTGTGTGCAGGGTGCATTGTGTGCATACAGTTGTTAGTACCACATTTTGAGGCAATGGAGTAACAACAGTCATGTGACAAGCATTTGCACCCGGGAAATACAAAAACGAAAACTAAAATGATGTCCTTACTTTGCGATCCTAAACATTGGTAGTGCTTGTAGGGTCACAAACTCAACAAATCCAAGAGGCGCTATTTGCCTGAAAAGCAATAAACTACCCTTTAAATGGGCTGCTTTTCCCGGTAACCCCTAGAACCAGTTGTCAGTGTCAGGAGACCTTTGAGTGATTTTCAATGGACAGTGTGTTCTCGTCCTCAATAGAATGACGTGACCAAGAGCACACAACTCTAACTGCAAATGCTAAGCAAAGGCAGAGACCTGGAGCCCACTGAGCCCAGGACTTAGGCGAGAAGAGGACCACTTCAAAAGACAGGGGCTGAAAGCCATGCTCTTCTGCCAATCCTTCATGACCCAAGCAAGAGAAGCTGGAATGGGACTATGGCGAGCGGCGAAACCTTTCTGGATCTCTGATCCCTGGAATGTTACCATTCCCCACCTCGCCTTTGTGGCACTTAATACGTCATCGGTAAATAGAGAATGAAATTCCAGCCACCTACAAACAGAATTCCCAAAATTGCTTGAATTCTGTAAATGTTACTCATGGTTCTCAGTGAATGGACGGAAATTCAGTTTCGCATCATTTGTGAAAGCCATCAATTACATGTGCAATTATTTTCCTCCTGTGGCAAGAAGCATGTGAAAGGATAGTAGTTTCCAAGAAGCTCCGCCTACCTGAAGACGCCATCTTGTTTCTGCTTAGACCGGTAACCGTATGTCAGGTACTTTAGAAGGTCTCTGCCCAGATATCATGTCAACATGTGTTTTAATAAAGAAAACAACAGATCTGGGCCCTGCTTAGCACGGACCAAAATATATTTTGTAACAATGCACAGAGGTAAACACAAAAATAATGAGCTTCCCTGAGGACCTTGGCTTGCACGCTTCCGCGCTCCCTAGAAAACTGAGCTGGATAATTGCTACCAGCCCTCTCCATGAGGTTAAGACAGGGATGAGATGAAGGTGGCCGAGGCAAGCCTGCCACTCAAATTCTCCCCTTGGGGGGTCCACTACTTGCTTGACCCCGCTGGCCTTCAAACGTCTCATGTGGTAGCAGAGAGGCACACAGTGCGCTTCAGGAGCTGCAGTACAAGATATAGATAGGCCAAAAGACTAGCCTCATCAGAGTTGGGCCTTAGCCCTCAAATGCGGCGGTAACGCTATTACTGCCGCACTACTTACGGGTTGGTCCATTCATGAGTATGGCCATAACTGGATGCATTCACCTGCATCTTAGAGCCGGAGGTGAATGCGACGGCGGTATGCCCTTTTTCAGCGCTATTACAGCTGGCGGTACTTGCACAGCGGTAATAGTGCCACCCATACCCTTTGGGTCCAATGGACTAAATGGGAAATAGGGACTTACCGCCTTACCACTACTAGTGATTCGGCGCAAATTTCTCCAGACCGAGTAGCGGTAACGCAAATTGCATTGGGCAGTATCCCGGTGCTAATACCGCCCAACCTGTGATGGAGCAGGATACTTTCTGCACTCAAATATCCTTTGCTCAAAATTGGGAATCCCCAAATTTTCCTTTGGGTTGAGTGCCAAACGAAAGGATTCGTAATCCCTTTTTCACAAAAGCAAATTCATTTAATTTTAAAGTTCTATTTACAGAAATAAATTTGATAAATAAAAAAGAATGCTTGCTCTCCCAAAAACAAACCTCGATTCGTTTTAATAGAAGGCAAAATACAGCCTCTATTCGCTTTTAGGTGATTTTGAACTCACTTCGCTATTCACCAAAATAAAAATGGGCCCATTCTGACTCAGGAGATTGAAGTTTGCGGGAGCATTAATGGTGGGATTTAGGCAGAATCCAGGAAGTGGAATTACACATCCTCCTGGAATGTCCCACTATTACGCGAGCGCTTACCGGATACGGCACCTCCGGATGTGAACGCCTTAGGGTGCTGCTTATTATACAGGTCGGTCGAGACGGGCATCGATAGAGCCTGTTGGTCAGCTTTTGGGACGGAGGACAGCCCTAACCACGTCCGGACCTATCACCAGAACTGACCAATTCCCTCCCTAAGAGATAACTCCGAGGTGTTGACCAATGAGAGCAATGTATGGCGCTGGCCAATGGGAGAGAGCGTCGGTGCTGACTAATCATCTGGGGAGGGGCATCGTGAGAATCAGCAGGAGATTGGTCAGGTCCAGACCAGTCAGTGAAGGGCAGGGCTCCATCAGATCAATTAACCAAGCAATGGCGTGGCTTTCTTCTCTTGACTGTATTTTGTGTGTGGTGCATACAGGCCTGCATTGGTGGAGAATGCATGGACCATGTGTGTTATAATATGATGTATATAGTGTTCAGTGCATGCCGTAGGTCTCTGATTTGCATATATGAGAGGGCGCATGTATGGATGGAGTGTGTGTGTTGGTATGCATCAGTGGTGCAGTGTAGCAATACAGACATGCAGTCCCACCATTTCTCCAGTTCCTTAAATCAGCCTGCACATATGGGCGTAATATGCCCATGTGCAGTGAGCACTCAAATCCTAGGAATTGATTGACCCGACATAGCACAGTAGTCCCCACGCACTATCATACGCCATCATATGTCAGGGGCTGTCATCATGTGCCAAGGAAGTCCCAGACATGCCAGATAATGCAATCATGCCACATCCATTCTATGCCTGTGGAATCCCACCAAACACATGAACTCACACACACACACATGCCCGTTAGGAAGAACATGTATTCCCCCATACTTGCTTCTGCTTTCTTGAAGCCACAGAAACACAGACATAGAGGGTTACACCGCCACACAAGAACACACCAACACACTGGCAAAAAGGAGCACACAACCATGCAGTAAGACTCACCCATGCAGAAAAGCTCCCTCACAAATGGATATGGCTGTGTGTAGTGTCACAGTATGCCGAGGAATTCCCACCAAATGCCAGCAGCAAGAGACTTCACACAGCATACTTGGTTTCCCTCACTCAGGAGTATCAAACATGTAAACTATCGTTTTGCTTACTTCATTCCCCATATGCCCATGTGCTACCATATGGCCTAGTATTCCCCCGTGTAGTCAACCACTATTTGATATTTAGAAAGCCTGTACATTCATTGATGCCTTGATAAATTGGGTTACGGGATGCTCTGGGTCTTTGGCTCATGATGCAACCTTCATTTTCAAGAGACCGGACGCCTTTGAAAAGGACAATATGGCTTTCACCCCCGCTGTGGAGGGTGGACATAAATGGTGACTGTCCGGCAGCCCTAGACTTTGCTCGGGCCTCGGCAAGGGTTGGAGGCCGTTACCGGTTTGTTCGCCCCCCACAGCAAGGATAAAAGCCATTCGCACCACGGGTTTATCTGTGGTGCAAATGGTTTATTTTTTGTCCATCGGAGATTGGCTGCTCAAGTGACGCCATTCTCCCACGGGGGGGGGGGGGTGGGCGGAACAACCGCTGCTGCAATGAAAAGGGAATACGTCCCTTTTCCATGTCTATGGTGGTGGCCGGGAGCTGGAGAAGTCCTGGGACCAGAACACAAAGCTCCAGTCCAGCAGATAAGTGGGGAGAGGGGATGGGGAAGGCGGGTGGTTTGTTTTGGGGAAGTGGGAATGAATGTGGAAATGCACTTTGAAGCACTTCACCTGTGTATAAGCGATATATAAGAAATAAATAAATAAATAAATAAAATAATTAATTAATTAATGCTGTTGCCTCCCTTCATAAAAAAAGGGCTGGTGACACCCGGGGAAGGGTGCAGGTGGCTGTAAACAGCGGGCAGAGAATGTGTATTCTGTTCAGGTGGCAGAGCACCCTTTCCCAGGTTTGAATGTGCATTTTCCTATTCATATCAAAGCATTAATAGAGATGCACAGACATTTAAACCACATGCTTTGTGGTAAAGACAAGAGGATCAAAAGAGGGCATAAGAGGCAAAGCTTATCAAAGACCAACACGTAATGTTAGGGTGAATAATGTGAAAAATGAAATGAGTGCCACCACCAATGTAACTCATGTACTTGGTGATAAGCCTACATCCCTTATCACTGGCAGTGGTCAAATATGACATTCTGTGGTCAAGCATATGTTCCCAAAATGTTCTCTTTGATTTTGTACAAAGCAGCCAGAATCCCGCATTGCTGCTATTTGTCACCCACCCCTCTCTCATAGAGTTGTTTAGAAAGAGTACAACCGTATTGTATCCAAATGTTTCTCTTACAAAGATACATTTGTGCCGTGAAATAACTCATATGTTGTATTAAAGATGTTGTGGAATGTGTTTTGCTCAGTAAAACAAGTGTAACAATCCATTAAGATTATAATTTGTACTGGAACTAACCATTAGAAATGAATGTTTGTTTTTTGCATGGCAACCGCTTATTAGTTGATGGTGCTGCTGTACCCACACATTTGGATCTTCACACCCAGCATTTATTCGGTGTGGCGCACAGGAAAACATTGACCTATGACCTATGCGTGTACGTGTGAATGGGATTTATGTAGCATGAACCTAGAAACCATGTGGCACGGTAGTAAAATGAAAGGGAGCCTGCAGAGATGGAGCAAAGGGAATAGCCGAGGCATACGCGGGTTCATCCCAGGGGAGCCAAGTGCACACGAGGGATGCCTCCAGAGATTCTTCTTGCACCTGCATGTGTATGTTTGAATTCTGCCGGGGTCCTTTCTTCCTTTCTCCCTCATCCATTTGATAACAATGTGTATCACTGACTTTGGTAATAGTAACATCTGTCAATTGCAATACATATATATATATCTATCAACAAGAAAAGAATGCATACTTGCCAACCCTACAGATGTAGGCTGTATGCTACTGCTTATTAAGCAGTCCTACCGCCTACAGATTTGGGTGACAGATGCTACTGCTTTTTACAGTGGCAGGTAATGTATGCGACTCTAAGGCAGGCTGCAGGACAAAGCATGCGACACATTAATTAGTCTGTCTGTACAGTGGGCTGGTAGGTGATTACTTTGATTGGGCTCAGACCAATCCACTGACCTGACAGCTGTGTGACTCTGTCCTACACTCTTTCCAGTACAACCCTTAGGTGAACCACCAGTGAAGACATGTGGCAGAGCGTAACACCATCACCCAGCATCTGTCTATCAGACTGAGGGGGTATCAGTCTCCATGTCATTCAGTGTTTAACTTGCACTGCAGGAATACATATGCATTGCCCAGGCTGCTGCAACAGAGCAGTGGCAAACGTTGCCTACCAGCTCTGTGGGATTACCTTCTGTGTAATTGAATTTGGTGTTAACTTACCATTCAGAATTATACAGATTTAACACTTGAACATTTTTCCAAGTTGTGCTGTTTGATGGGTTGTGTATTTTAGGATGCTTCATTGGTGCCAACAATGTATGTTTTTTATTTTCCTGTGATGTCATTGTTATGCAAATTATTATTTTTGAGACTTTCACAAATGAGAAAAATTGTGATAATCAGCACTGTTCTTTGTTGAATCATCATTTGAAAATAGGTGTGAAGCAACACTGTCTAATTAAAAACCAAAGTTAAAATAAGAATAATCTTTTGGAAATTGGACCTTGTGTCAGCTTGTCAATTGAACTTTGACTCACCAGAAAATCAAAAGCTACTTTGAACTCAATGGTTGGCGCATATGAGGACTATTCCCTTTCTCATCTATCTAAATATTATTTTTGAAACTTGAAAAATCCTACATCTTTTTGGTCACAGAATGTTGGCAAGTATGAGAATGCGGTGGAACACAGGCCCACACTCAAGGTACAGAGCACACAGATAATAAACAAAAACCTTGAGTAAATAACACATAACTTTTATTTATCAAAACAGTTGACAATAGGCAGGGTAAAAAGGGACAAGTGTCCAAATGACACGTTTCACATTAGCAGAGTGCTTGTTCTCACGGGTTCGTATGGCATCAATTACCATTTCAAGCCTCATAGTCCTTCTTTACTTTTTGACAACAATCATGTCTAGATCAGTAATACAGACAATGCCGGCAGACATGTTGGAATAGGTAGCTAACACTTGTGTAGAAAACATACTACCACAGTTGCATGAATATGTCAATCTTCATTGAGCAATTTGTTAATAATAAACAATTAAATCAATGGAGCCTTTCATTGCAATGTTAATTAGCAGTACAAATGTTTAGTAGAGTCAAAGTGACTGACATCCTCATACACTATAAGTGAATACCAGAATCCCAAAGTGCAGCTGCTCACAGCGGCATAAATGCTCACGTGCAGCCAAGCATGCAAAAGTGCAAGCGCTCATAGCCGCCCAGGAATAAAGTGCTGGTGCGTTAATTGCTGATGAAAATGTCAATCCTCATTGGACAATTTGATAAAATACATAACAGGTGCAAAAAAGCATTTCATTACAATGTTGATTGGTAATGCACACGTTCAAGATGATACAAGTAACTAACATCCTCACACACTATAAATGAATGGCGATGGCCGAAAGTGCAAATGCTCACAACAGAAAAAAAATACTCACATGCAGATTAGCAGGCTTAAGTGCAAATGCTCAAAGCTGCCTAAGAATAAAGTGCTAGTGCATAAATAGCTAACAGGACCACATTTACGTAAGCATTAATAAACAAAGATCATAAAATAATTGTATGATACTAACTAAGGTGCAAGGAAAATGTACCTTATATATAATATATATATGTACCTTATTTGATAGGGCCAAAGCAACCTAGACCCCCTCCCTCGCAAGGTCCCCAAGTGAAGCTGAGGGGAGCTTGTCATTCGTCAATCGATGGAAAGCCGGATTGTTCGGAGGTTAACCAAAAAAGGTTTGTCAAGGCTTCATAAACAGTAAAGGTGTAAATGTTAATTAGGTTGTATACACACTCTGGGGTCTGAAAGTACTTCCCAGCCCCTTATCTGGTTGTTCTGAATATTTGGCGGGATTTGCGGGCCCGATTTATGAAAAAAATCTCAATGCAATAGCTTTGATTAAAACTAAGGGCGACAGAGCCAAGATTTCGGGGCACGAGATGGAACAAGAAGGGTGGATCGGAAGATGGGGATGTACGCATATATGAACTTCCAATAATTTGTTACAAAGGGATTGCACTAACCCATTTGACAAGATCTGGGGTGAATGGTGAAGTGCACTGGGATAGAGGACGTGGGTCTGATCGATAACTGTATAGTGATGAGGTATTATTTACACATTACTGCTCATTGACAATCAACTTGGTGGAACATGTTACTTGCAGTGTCTGCTTCTCTGGGACGGTTAGGGTTTAAAGAGGGAGAATTGTGAAGGTGATTTGAGTCGTGATTGCTGTTGTTATGTTAACAAACTCAATAAAAAACTTAATGAAAAAAGACTGCTTGGAGTCCTTCTTTGATGGGTAGCCATTAAGACTAGATCATCTGCATAGAGCAGGCTGTCATGATCACTGCTTCCAAGGCGCCAGGACCAGCCCAACGTCCTTGGAAGCAGGCCCCTAACCCTAATCCTAGGCACCAGCCGGTCCCCACGGGGACCTTTTGGACCATGTCCTGGCTCCGGTGGCACCAGGCTCATCAGAATCATCGGTCCCGGCACTGGAAGCGCCGGGCTCATAATATGTGTGCAGATGCTTGGGTGGACTTACCTGCAGCAGACCATGCTGCTTACTTACCAGCCTCTTAGAAGTCCTCTGTGAACAGGGACTACTTTCTTACCTGGGTGGGGCACGCTCCACTCCCTGGATTCAGCACTGGAAAGCTTCTGGAACTGGAACTCTTTTCTTACCTAGGCGGGGCCGTGGAGGAAGATGCCTCATCACTCCAAGGCTATTTAAACCACACCCGATAGACGAAACGTGCTTCGCGTTATTCTGCATCTGCAGCAGAACGCTCACCGAGTCTGTTCCAGCCTTTCTTCTTACGATCCCGAATCTGCAAGAGTCATACTCACCATTCCTGCATCCTGAATCTGCAAGAAGCATACTCACCATTCCTGCATCCAGTCGACAGCAGCACCTGCAGAGACAAGACACAGCAGGTTAGCAAGGCAGCCTTATCTCGCAGTGCTACTCACCTGATCCATCGGCTGCGGTCATTTTCGGCACGCTGCACCTCCGCCTGCGAAGACAAAAGCATTGTCACTACTTACCGGCACTCCGTGAATTCAGGATTTCTTCACACTGCATCGCCGCCTGCGGAGATAAAAGCATTGTATCTACTTACGGACATTCCGCGGACTCCGGCGCTGCAAACCAACTTCTGAAAGACAAAAGAAGAGACATTAGACAGGTATTTACTTACGGCCATCGCGCTCTTCGCAATAGAACGCCTGCTCTTCAGCACGAACTACGCTGGAAGGGAAAGACAGTTAGAGCGCTTGCATTTACTCACGCATTTCCAGGCGCTTCACTCCATCTTCCTCAAGAGTCCTGCAAGACAAAAGGGAGAAAAGCATTATACGAAGTCCTGTTCAATGTTAACGTGCCTTGCACCTAAAGACTATCAAAACTAAAAAGGTGTCTGGAAACTCACCGCTCGTGCAGTTAACGACGGTAACGGTCTTCTGAGTCCAAGAGGCCTATGTTTCACCAGTGAAGGAACTGGCAACAGCGCCCTGCACCAGACGCAGATGGAGAGCCCAGCATTCACCTATCTAAGGTGAGCACGTTGACCTGGGGAGTCTACGGAGAGGGAGAGAGAGGAAGAGGGACATTGAACAACCCAGACCATTAACCCTCATATTCTTTCACCTGCAGAAACCTCACCATACGAGTTCGACACACAGTGCGAAGAGGTTCGACCCCAGAAGCCCATCGGGTTCTGCACATCACCTTTCGAGTCACAGACACCTTCCTGCCAAGATCAGCGCCTCCGTGGGAATCAGGTGAGCGTTACAGAACGCGAAGCCCACCGCAAAACTCCTACCCAGGCGCAATGGAAACCTCAGACACTGATCACTTTGCCCAGTTGCTCGGGGAATTAAGAGCAGAAGTACATGCAGCTCGTCAGGAAACAAGCTCTCTAAGAAGAGAACTGATAATTTCCAAGGAGCGAACAGAGGACCTCGCTAGGCAATTGCTACAAACGCAGGCAGGACAGACACCCCTGCCCGCTCCAGGAGGAAGCCATCCTTCTGCATCATCTGTAAATCCAGTGCAAATCAATCTACCTGGTAATGTGCCCTTGGCTCCGCCCGAACGTTTTTCTGGTGACCCAAAGAAATTTGCAGTGTTCCTCAACCAGTGCCGCTTACATTTCTTATGTCGACCAGCTGCATTCCCAACAGACCAGACCAAAGTGGCTTTCGTGCTTTCTTATCTCAGTGGCAGCGCCGCAGATTGGTCGATCCCTTTAGTCACCCAGGATGATCCGGTTTTACATGATTTCCAGGCCTTCCAGTCCAGCATGGAGAAACTGTTTGCAAGACATGCACAAGGGCAGGCCTCGGACAATGAACTTCTTTCATTATGACAGGGTAATCAAGACCTCTTGACCTATATAGCCTCATTCAACAGACTCATAGTGGAAACTCAATGGCCCGAGGATAAGAGAATAACGCTTTTCTACAGAGGCCTGCGTGGAGAGCTCAAGGATGTGTTAGCTCAAGTTGTGAACCCTCCACAAGAATGTTCGGACTATATTGACTTAGTCGTCCAATTGGACCACAGATTACAGAACAGGAAGGCTGATCGTTCTAAATTTGATACCCAAGTGTTTTCTAAACCACAGACTTCTACTAAGGGAGCAGACACTGTGGAACCCATGCAAATAGGGGGGATGAAAGGTCCTTTAACCCAAAGGGAGCGGGAAAGAAGAAGACAGCTGCAATTATGCCTCTATTGCGGGAACTCGGGGCACTTTCTTCGAGACTGTCCAGTGAAACCAGCTAAGAAGGCTGTAGGAGCCGCAGATTCCAGTACCTCAAGTTCCGAGCAGGGAAACAACCTAGCCCGGCAAGTGTAGAGGTCCTCTTGCCGAGCGTTAAGATCTGTCCCGTGACCTCGCATTTCGTGGTGCCCATGGTCCTCATTAATCCTGCACGTCCGGATCGTTTGCATGCAATTGAAGCTTACATCGACAGCGGAGCAATCGGCAATTATGTGGACCGTGAAATGGCATCAAGGATGAATCTACCCCTTGTCCCTAAGGCAGTAAAAGACGTCATTACTACAGTGGATGGCACGGAGATAGCCTCCAGACCAGTAATGCACGCCACCCAAGAAGTGACGCTAGTGAGCGAAGATGGCCACCGGGAGAAAATCGTGTTCGATGTGATCAAGGCCCCTCAGTTCCAGATCATTCTGGGAATCCCTTGGTTAGAGAAGCACAATCCTCAGATCAACTGGCGAGCAAAGATGGTTCAGTTTCCAGAATGTTTTACCACTTGTTATCCTCGGCCTGAAGTTTCAGTGGCGGCGATCTCTTCAGAGGTTCCCACATTTCCTCCCGACTACCAAGAATTCCAAGATGTCTTTCGGAAGGATCAAGCTAACACCCTGCCTTCTCATAGGTCTTACGACTGTCAAATAGACCTGATACCCAGAACAACTCCTCCTTGCAGTAGGATTTATGCCCTCACCGAGCCAGAGAATCTTCACCTCAGGCAATATCTGGACCAATAACTAGCTAACGGGTTTATCCGTCCTTCTAAATCTCCAGCTTCCTCGGCTTTGTTCTTCGTTCCGAAAAAGGAAGGAGACCTTAGAACTTGTATAGATTACTGCGCCCTGAATCAAATCACCGTTAAAAACAGATACCGTTACCTTTGATCCCTGGACCAAGTCAAAGAAGCATGCATATATACAAAGTTGGATCTCAGAGGAGCCTACCACTTGGTACGAATAAAAGAAGGCGATGAGTGGAAGACGGCCTTTCGCACCAAGTATGGGCTATTCGAATATCAAGTGATGCCCTTTGGACTTTGTAACGCTCCTGCCGCTTTCCAGTATTTTATGAACGATGTCCTTAGAGAACTCATAGATGTGTGTGTTGTTGTCTACATTGATGACATCCTTGTCTATTCATCATCTGAAGAGGAACATCAGAAACACGTTAAAAAGGTTCTCGAGAGACTGCGTCAACATAACCTTTTTGCCAAGCTTGAAAAATGCGTTTTCAACGTAACTGAAGTTGAGTTCTTGGGATTCATATTGTCACCTAATGGGGTTCATATGGATTCAAAGAAGGTCGATGCAATCATCAAGTGGCCATCACCAACCTCGGTAAAAGGAGTTCAAAGCATGTTAGGCTTCGCTAACTTTTACCGCAGATTCATTCCTGAATTCTCTCGGATAGTCCAGCCCATCACCGCTCTGTTAAAGAAGAACAAACGTTTTGAATGGTCTACAGAAGCAGAACAAGCTTTTCAGGACTTAAAAGCTAAATTCATTTCTGCTCCTGTTCTAAAACATCCTCGCCCAGAACTCCCCTACATCGTGGAAACGGATGCTTCTAGTCTTGCTATGGGGGCAGTGTTATCACAAAGAGATCCGGTCACACACCAATTACATCCAGTAGCCTTTTGGTCCCGCAAATTTTCGGCTTCCGAGATCAACTATTCAATTACAGACAAGGAACTTTTAGCTATCAGATCGGCCTTTAAAGCCTGGCGGCATTATCTTTTGGGAGCCAGACACACAGTCACCGTAATGACTGATCACCGCAATCTACAATATCTGAAGACGGCCAAAGCTCAGTCTTCCAGACAGCTTCGTTGGGCTCTGTTTCTGGCTGAGTTTGACTTTATAATTACTTATCAACCCGGCAGTAAAAACGGAAAAGCAGATGCCCTCTCTCGGTTGGGAGTTGATGAACATTTGACCAATCCAGAACCAATACCCATAATCCCAGAACGAAGGCTTTTGGGGTTGGTCAACGCTCAATCCTTTGAAGACATCAAGACTACAGTCAAGTCACTCCTAACTCCGGCCGATTTGCAGGACTGGCAATTAAAGGGAAAAGAATTCTTAGTGGATCAAGACCTACCATATTTCCAAGGGCGATTGTACTTGCCCTGTGAGAAAATACAAAAACAAGTAATTTCCTGTTATCACGACTCTCTAATGGAGGGTCATCCTGGCATTACCAAAACCATGGAAAAGATCAAGAGACATTTCTGGTGGCCATCATGGAAGGAGGATATTAGAGACTTTGTAATCTCCTGCGGTGTGTGTGCCCAGAATAAAAGTCAGAAGGAGAAACCCGCCGGCCTGTTACACCCTCTGGATATTCCTCCCTGTCCATGGCATACCCTATCCATGGATTTCATCACAGACTTACCTCCATGCTCAGGGTATAATACCATTTTAGTAATCGTGGATCTATTCTCCAAGATGGCTCACTTCATTCCCCTGAAGGGCCTACCTTCGGCTTCGGTATTGGCTCGAGAATTCTTAGAAAACATTGTTCGGTTACACGGTTTTCCCTCGGTTTTAATCTCCGATAGGGGAAGTCAATTCATCTCCCACTTTTGGCGAAGTTGCTGTCGTCTAGCCCAAATTGATGTAAGACTTTCAACCAGTCACCATCCCCAAACTGACGGACAAACCGAGAGGACAAATAAGACTCTAGAGCAATATCTGCGTTGCATGCTCCAACAAACTGAAAACCCTTGGAAGGATATTCTTTGGATCGCTGAATACGCTTACAACAATTCGACTCATTCTGGAACCGGGAAGACTCCCTTCTTCCTATTATACGGACATCATCCTAGAACCTCTAATCTGGATCCTCCCCAAGAATTCGAAACACCTGCAGTGGATCATTTGCACTCTGAGATTACCCGTGCTTTTAAAGAAGCCACTGCCCATCTGCAAAGAGCTAAAGCTCAAGTCAAAAAGGGAGCAGATCGACACCGTAAAGAGGCCCCTCACTACGCAGTAGGAGATCAGGTCTGGTTATCCACTAAGCACCTGCCTCTAAAAGGACCCCGCACCTTCAACCCGAGATATCTTGGACCTTACCCCATCTCTACCATAGTTAATCCGGTGGCGGTCAAATTGGAATTACCTGCGCATATGAAAATACATCCAGTATTCCATGTCTCCTTATTAAAACCAGTACAACCAGAAACCCGATTGGCTGAACTCCCAGAACCTGTTTTGGTAGACGGAGAACTCGAATTCGAAGTAAAGAACATTCTAGACTCAAAGATCTCCAAATCTAAGTTATATTATCTGGTTGATTGGAAAGGATACGGCCCCCAGGAAAGGTCTTGGGAACCCTCTGAATATGTCCACGCACCTCGTCTGGTCAAGAGATTCCATCTGAATCACCCCGACAAGCCAAAACCCCCGGAGAAGACACGCTTAGGAGGGGCCTTGAGGGGGGGTACTGTCATGATCACTGCTTCCAAGGAGCCAGGACCAGCCCAACGTCCTTGGAAGCAGGCCCCTAACCCTAATCCTAGGCACCAGCCGGTCCCCACGGGGACCTTTTGGACCATGTCCTGGCGCCGGTGGCACCAGGCTCATCAGAATCATCGGTCCCGGCACTGGAAGCGCCGGGCTCATAATATGTGTGCAGATGCTTGGGTGGACTTACCTGCAGCAGACCATGCTGCTTACTTACCAGCCTCTTAGAAGTCCTCTGTGAACAGGGACTACTTTCTTACCTGGGTGGGGCACGCTCCACTCCCTGGATTCAGCACTGGAAAGCTTCTGGAACTGGAACTCTTTTCTTACCTAGGCGGGGCCGTGGAGGAAGACGCCTCATCACTCCAAGGCTATTTAAACCACACCCGATAGACGAAACGTGCTTCGCGTTATTCTGCATCTGCAGCAGAACGCTCACCGAGTCTGTTCCAGCCTTTCTTCTTACGATCCCGAATCTGCAAGAGTCATACTCACCATTCCTGCATCCTGAATCTGCAAGAAGCATACTCACCATTCCTGCATCCAGTCGACAGCAGCACCTGCAGAGACAAGACACAGCAGGTTAGCAAGGCAGCCTTATCTCGCAGTGCTACTCACCTGATCCATCGGCTGCGGTCATTTTCGGCACGCTGCACCTCCGCCTGCGAAGACAAAAGCATTGTCACTACTTACCGGCACTCCGTGAATTCAGGATTTCTTCACACTGCATCGCCGCCTGCGGAGATAAAAGCATTGTATCTACTTACGGACATTCCGCGGACTCCGGCGCTGCAAACCAACTTCTGAAAGACAAAAGAAGAGACATTAGACAGGTATTTACTTACGCCCATCGCGCTCTTCGCAATAGAACGCCTGCTCTTCAGCACAAACTACGCTGGAAGGGAAAGACAGTTAGAGCGCTTGCATTTACTCACGCATTTCCAGGCGCTTCACTCCATCTTCCTCAAGAGTCCTGCAAGACAAAAGGGAGAAAAGCATTATACGAAGTCCTGTTCAATGTTAACGTGCCTTGCACCTAAAGACTATAAAGACTAAAAAGGTGTCTGGAAACTCACCGCTCGTGCAGTTAACGACGGTAACGGTCTTCTGAGTCCAAGAGGCCTATGTTTCACCAGTGAAGGAACTGGCAACAGCGCCCTGCACCAGACGCAGATGGAGGGCCCAGCATTCACCTATCTAAGGTGAGCACGTTGACCTGGGGGCTCTACGGAGAGGGAGAGAGAGGAAGAGGGACATTGAACAACCCAGACCATTAACCCCCATATTCTTTCACCTGCAGAAACCTCACCCTACGAGTTTGACACACAGTGCGAAGAGGTTCGACCCCAGAAGCCCATCGGGTTCTGCACATCACCTTTCGAGTCACAGACACCTTCCTGCCAAGATCAGCGCTTCCGTGGGAATCAGGTGAGCGTTACACAGGCATTTAGTCTCAGTCCTGGGGTCTGGATTCCCCTAGCATCATCAGACCGTCATTGATCTAGAAAATTGACCTTGACGTTTCCCCCTTGTCTAGCTCCTCTTTGAAGGTCTCAGTTGGCATAGTGTTAATTTCTGTGTTTCAATGGAGGAGGTATTTGTATTTTATCATATTTATCTGAAGAACAGGGTTGTCAATTTCTATCGGAAATGACTTACAATATCCCATTTATAGATGGCGGAAACACTCCCACAGCGTGTGCCTGTACAATAACAATGAGAACCAGTAGTGAGCCAGTTTGTGAGGGTTTAAATAACTAGGACATATTGCAGGGACAAAAGAAAACAGACACAAATTGTATATAACTAACAGTGGATTACAAAGGAAACATTAACCTAACGGGGCAAGTGCTTCAAACTAAAGAGGAGTACTAATAAACTGTGCACGCTAACATTATTAAACTGGAGGCAGTGGTGGGGTCAGGTAGGGAGGATGGGGGAGAGGAGAAGGGGATATCCCTATAGCAAGTAAGTGAAGTTTAAGCCAAGCTTTGAATAGATTAAAAGATGGGCTGTCTTTGATTTTTATGGACGTGGGTTGCAGTGGAGCAGATATGGAGGGAGAAAGGAGTGGATGCAAGAGGAGGCAGAGGGAGTGCTACGAGAGGGTGAGGTTAAGTGCAGAGAAGGATCGGGTGGGAACAAGATAGTGAGTAAACTGAGATAAAATCGGATGGGTACTGAGGAGCAAGACCATTGAGAGCTTTGTAGACTAGAAGATGGAACTTGAAAAGAGAGCAGCTGTGCATGGAGAACCAACCAGCATGTTGTTGGTAGGCCGAAGTGAGGGAGAGCTGTGGTTGGTTGTAGAGAGTGCGGGTAGCAAAGTTGAGGACTTTGTCTAGAGAGAGGAAGGATTAGAGAGGGGGCCAAGAATAAGGCTTGAGCAGTAGTTATGTTTTCTGAGCACAAGAGTGGAGATTAGAGATTTTGATGAGTGGTTAGTAAGAAAAGGGCACATTTTCTGAATGTTGAGATTAATATGAGTTAGTGCTTTTAGACTTGGATGTTTTCACATTGTGATTGAGGTCACACATTTCATTATCATTTAAAACTGAGATTGTGTCATTCACATTTTTTCAGAGAAGTCAGTTCAGTCCCGATGAAAGCCTATTCCCAGCAGTGATTTCTTTAGATGTTTGAGATGTTGAAACTAGTGAAGATGAGATTGTTAGTGCCACTTCTCGAGCTCATTTGTGACAAAAACATAACACAGAAAGTTGTCTCAACTAGTAGATTGTTTTGTTTTTGATTTTATGTTTTTGATCTTGTATGTGCTCACAATCATTTTTGATATGTCCTTATATATTACTAAAGGTGTATGCCTTTTTTAATTTGCAATTTTTTGCTCCGATTAGTAGTTATATATTTTGTAGAATGTATTGTTTTTTATCCTTATGTACTGAATAAGCACTGTACACCTTTATGTGCTGAGGAAAGCTAATGTAAATTAGGAATTGTATTTATGTCTTTTACATTTTGGAACATGTGATTCAATGCTAGGAGGATAGCTATTTTTCCCACATCCCTCTTTATAATACAAAATAAATATATTATTCTTACAGAAAGCATCCTTCATTTACACCATTTGTGTCTCATGAGAAACTTAATATGAGCAGCAGCTGCAGTGGTAGTGGTGAATTGTTGCATTGATTGGTCGCTCTCAAAGAAGACTAAAAGAGATTGAGGGAGCAAGAAGGTGAGACTCGGAGGAGATATGAGAGGGGAGGAGAAGGATGACAATGGAAGATGGGAACAAGATGACTTCCGTTTCTCAAGAGTTCAGCATGAGACAGCAGAGAGCCATCCATTGACAAATTTCAGTGAGACAGTTCGTAATCTGTTCTGAGATGTCTGAGTGAAGGAGGGAAATGAGAAAGATATTTGAGTGTCATCAGCAAAAAGGTGACAATGAAAGACGAAAAATGAGAGAAGTCTTCCTAGGGCAGAGGTATAGAGGGTGAAGTGCAGAGGTCCAAGGACTGATACTTGGGGGATGCTGACAGAGAGAGGAGTGAGCGTGAGGAATTCTACCATCTGCATGGGGAGTGTACGCTCGCCTGCAGTTTTTTGAAGTTTTGTAATTTAAATGAATGAGGGGAGATCAACCTCAGAAAATGTGTGGGTCTAATCTGCACACATTTATCTATGCTCACCGCACAACAAACACCTAGTCAAGTGTACTTCGGGGGGACCACAGCCTACAGGTGCAGTCCTCCTTGTCACATTTAGCTGGAATGTGACAGACACGGATTCATCAAAGCATCTCTGAGGGGGAAGGCAACACCTTCCTCTGGCCATGGCCAGCCTAAGTAAAATATCAAAGTCTCCATGGATCCACCCTGTTCTATTGTCAAAGTTCTGTGTGGTGACAGCGCATACTGATGAGAGTTAAATGAAAACAGGCCTGAAAAGACACCTCTTCACAGAACTAACACAAGGGACAGGATACACCAACACAACTTTGATATGCAATGTGTCAGCTTGAAGCTAGCTCTCACTCCTCTGTAAGAATGTCATGTCTGAGACAACAGTTTACAGTAGGCAACCCCTGCAGGGACCACCCCTTCAGAGGGAAGAAGTATGTGATTTGATGGAGACAGAAACTCTGTTCTCGTCCACAAACTTCAAGGGAGACCTGCGCTTTGATCAGGAGTCACAGACAGCTCATTTAACCAGAGAAACACTTTGTTCCACAACAGACAGGAGGATGAGTGGGACAGTGGGACTTAGTAGTACATGTTGTCACCCCTTACCTTTCCTGTTGCAAAGCACTCTGGTTATGACTTCACGCATAACAGAAGATTGTTGTTGGGGACCCAGGATTGGGTCATTAGGGTAGGCATAACCTGCACCAATCACTGGGGCCCATTTGGCTGAGCCCCTCACTTAGCAGATCATCTGACGACTTTGAAAGGAGTAAGAAGAAAGAATAATTTGGACCCTGACTGAAGGTACAGTCTGCCTTACAGATTCCGCCAGTGAAGGAAGGCCAGGATTTCCAAGAGGGAAGCAAGATCCCTCCCCTAAACTTCTCCCAGGGAACAAAGGGAGATACTGGACTCTGAGGACCCATCCAGCAGCTCCAGAACCAGTACCCATCCAGCACACAGCATGCCCTGCTAGGTTCTGCCACCAAGCTTCCTAGGTGGAAAGTGCCACAGTAACTCTGAACAAAGGACAAGGCCGTTGCCTGCAAACACTCTCCTCAGCTCTGGGCCGTCCGCCTTAAAGGACGACACAAGCCCTGCGAAGAAGCTAGGAGGAGAGCCACAACAAACACCAGCCAGGGTCCATCTTTTAAGGACATCTTTGAGACAGCCAAGCCCTCGAACTGAGAACGGCTGCAACACTGACTGTTGTCAGGCTGCAGTCACTAAAGTCATCCGAGACACGTCAATCCCTTTCCAGATCCGCTAACCAGCATAGAGACAATGATTCTTGACCCCAAGCCACCGTGTAAGCCAGCCTGCAGCCATCCGTCCAGCCCTGCATGCCAAACTGCCTGCTGCCTGATACCCGCAGATGTCTTCCGTCTAGAACTCTTTTGCGGGACCTGCAAAGCATCCTGGAACCAACTCAATGCTGTTGAGCATCAAGATCATCTCAAGCACCAGGTGCATTATGGTTCTGTCCCCCTGGTCCTTCTCCGAAGGCCCCTAGTGACATTTACGACCCCATGCTCCCTTGGTGCTGAAACCAAATAACCTTGAACAGTTCAGACTGATTGCTTTACCAACTACCATCCTGTCAGTATCCAGAGTGCATCCCTTTCCTTCGTAAAACTGTCTGTCCTCTGTTTTCCTTTACAGGGTGGGTTGTATTTTGTACTGTGCTAGAACTGTCTGTTGTAATAATAATAAAGTAGATATTTGTAGGTTTTTTGTACAACCTTGATTGGACAGTGCCTTTTATAATTGTATTTTTGCTGTGTTGCAACTAACCAACAATCCACGACCTTGGGAAGATGAGCCTGCCGTTCTGTCCACATTACCAAAATTGGACAAGGACATTCATAATTTACTTGTGTTTCCAATCTGTTTGCATCCTTCTGGTGTACTAGAGGTGTGGGGCTGATTGATGGATTAGAAGCCGATATTCATCCCTGGACTACTGGTGCCCCGGAAGTTGATTTGTCACAACGATGTCAGAGGGTTGTGAGTTCCATGCAGTTTAAACGATTAGCCTTCCAGGTAGGAGGTGATGCAAGATAGAGCAGATTTGCTAACTCTAATGTCCTGGAGAATAAGTGGAGAGAGGAGTAGTCAACTGTGTCAAAACCAGCAAAGATTTCCAAAAGGATGACTATGGAGGAGAGTTTTGAATGGTAAGACTTAGAGAGAAAGATCTTTATGCTCAAGATACTTAGTGATCCGGTTTGAAGACCAACTGCTCAAGGACTTTTGAATAATGGTGAAGGAGAGAACATGGGCAACAGTTTGATGTGGCGTTTGAGTCTGAGTTTTTCTCCAATAGGCGTAAGACAGTTGCAGGTTTGAAGGAGTCAGGGACTAGTCCAGCATAGAGAGATTAAAGAGCTCAGAGAGACATGAGTAAGGGATTGAGACTAAGTCTGTAGCCATTTAGGGAGCAAAGGGGTCATTAGGAGCAAAAGATGGGTTGTCACTGCGAAGGATGGGGGCTAATTCAATAGGCGAGGTAGGGCAGAAGTAGGCGAGCGGTGGTGGAAAAAATGAGGATTGGGACGGATAGAGAGGAAGGCTGCGAGAGTGTCACATATTTTAGAGTTTAGGGGAAAAGTATTGAGCAAAAGTAATTAGCAGAAAGAGAGGAGGCAATGGATAGTGGCTTGGGAGGAGTAAGCAACGTCTGGAGGGTCGATGAATGTTTGCAGAGGTGATTTCAAAGGGAGAAGATAAGGGTGCTGAAGTAGGAGGATTTCGCAGAGTCCAGTGAAGGGGTTATGGCAGCAAGGGGATCTTTCAAGGCTAGGAGTAGGGAATGTCTACCTTATATGTGCCAGCATCGTAGAGCACTATGCATGTTGATATTGAGGGTTTTAATTTCAAATTGTCCCGGGAGGGTAGCTCAGCGGCAAAGTGCTCACATTGGAATCAAGACGACACGAAGCAACAAGGGTTCGATCCCCGGGTCTGTGCTTAGAAACCAATGGGTATTAAGCATGTTATAAATAACCTATCATATCATATCATATGTGATTCATTGCTGATGATGGGGACGGGAAGGTGTGAGTGTGCGAGAAGGATAGTGTTGGTCAAATGGAATCATAAGTGCATAGTGCAAGTCATGGAAAGTATGATCAATGGAAGAGGCATGAGTAGGGGAGCGAGACAGGAGAGAGGCCCTCACATCATCAGGGTAGGAGGCACGAGAGTCCGGAATTTCCTCTTAGAAAGTGAAGAGAGGAGATGAGGAGTAGAAGGTGGAGGCATCCAGCTGTTAAAGTAAACAATAGAATGATACGAGGGAGAGGGATCAATGGAGAGGTCAGAGGAGGAGAGTGGATTGGAGAGAAAGAGTCAAGAGTTCCCACCAGAGTGGGAAGGTTGGTCATGGAGGGAGCAGAGGGAGTGGTCAGATAGGAGGGATTTAAGTTCGAGGCAGGTGACGGCCAAAGGATTGGGAAGGTTACGTTTCCCAGCATGACAATGGTGATGTCTGTAGGAAGTGACTCAAGGAGATGGGTCAGAATAGGGAAGAAGTAGTCATGGGTAACAGAGGGTCAACAGAGAGCCAAAACAGTGGGGGAGTAGGAGGGAGGAGTTAAACAGGGGCGTATTCAAAAGAGGAAGAGTTGATGATGTCAGAGGGGGTATATGGGCAGTGTTTAGGGCCTTATTGAAAAGGAGCCTCACACTGCAAATGACTTGCTTCATTGACCTCAGAAGCACGTAACACTGAGTCTGCCTTGAGGGAACTAAAACCTCTGGTCTGCGTGGATGAGTACATGCCACTGCCTCAATTGCAGTGCTTGAAACGGAAACCTGCAAATGCGGGTACTCCCTATCCTGGAGTACCTGCTTACTGGTCAGAAGTGACAATAATATGACTTTCAAATAAAGGAAATGCAGGTACTCGTGAGCAGCAGGTACCTGCCCATTTAAAGCACCCCTCACCCCTCAACTACATAGCTCACAGAACTACCCGACCTGATTGCTGCCACCTGGTGCTTGCATGCAGCAGATCATGCGTAGAAACCAGTTCGCACTAAACATGATGCAGGTTTCTGGGGAAATAATCTTCCATAACATGTATCAAACAGTGTGAGCACAGGCTGCCGAAGGTCACACAAACAGTGAACATTTAAAACCAGAGCCAAGGTAATGGGATATGGGATATTTGCAGAGAGTTTTTGGGCCACTGTTGGCAGCAACACACGAGCCTAAAGCTTCAAGTTCAATCCTGGAAGTAAAAAAGGAAATCCATTTGCGTAAAATAATCAGCCATCTTGAATTGAAAGAGGGGGGCAGCCGAGCACCCCCACTTCCCCCGAGACCCTTAAGAACAAACCTCCAGTGCTGGCTGCACCCCGGAAACCATCACACCCCAGTCAATTGTTAAAGGACAACACTGGCAAAATTACCACAACACAACACAGGTGGCATTTACCGGTGTCCAGGAGTGATGCTCCTTAGGACGGCCGGAAGAGGTTTGCGGCTTATTTTTTTTAAAGCGGAAGGACACCATAAGCCTAGTTTGCAGTTGCCATGGGCTGGTTCTCTCAGGACCATTATGAAGTGGTTCCATGTAATAATGTCCCTGCAAAAATGCCTCCTGACAAAAATTTCGCCTTTTTTTTTAAGGAGACATTATTACATTGAACATGCGGGAGACACCTCCGCAACTCCTGTTTTTTTTTTTTTTACAACGGGAGCAGGGGACATCCCTGCAACCCGTCCCCACACATAATGTCACCATATATAATTTCGCCAATTGCTTTTCCCCGCAACATTATGTAGGGGGACATTTTTACCTAATACCTCTGAAGTTCAGCAGGTGACAGATCCGATCAAGTTAATAATATACGCACACAAAAATAAAGGAAACATGTTTTGGACTAGTGGTAGGGGAACATAAAGTGATTTTTAATCTCTGAGGGGTGGACTAGGATCCAAAAGATGCCCTGGAAATGATTTTCAAAGTGGCCCCATATTACAGATTTTCAGCAAGGCCATCCCTTTTCCTATGGGAAAATTTGGAAATAAAATCGGTTATCACATAATAGAGGCCTTGAGTGCAGAGGCCTAGCAGGACATCGCCAGAGTTCCCTATAGACCAGTCCACCCCTGGCATCCCCGATCCAAGTTGTATTTGTTCAACAAAAGCAAAACGCTTACAAAGGGACAGAGAACAACTGCAGAGGGAAAAGACTTGGACTGCAGTGTGTGGTTAGGGCGTCCCGAGGCTTGGCGCTCTCACTGCAGTGCCCGATTAGTATCTCCCCTCCCCCCAGGTCTGGCGCTCTCATGACTGCAGTGTGCGTCATGGATGGCTAGATCCGACGCCCCAGGGCCTTGTGGTCTCTACTCTGGCTCTGGGTGGATGAAGGCTGGGTGATCATTGTGTATTCCTCGCCACAGGTCAGTTGCCTAGCGACCACCTCACCTGCTAATTCAATGACTTCGGTTCTGCTGGCTCCACTGACTGCAGGACTTCGAGCTCTGAATGAGAGCTGTGGGGTGAGAGATGCGGCGCAACAGCGTGCCCGGTGATGGACGTCCTATCTCCTGCTCCGTCAAAAGCAAATTCCATGATAGCGGAGGGCTTTTCTCTTAAGTTTCTATCTTGCAAATACAACATATTGTATACAAGGGACATTCTGAGAACACGTGGACATTGATTTGCAGGACAACACAGCAACAATCTAAAGCGACAACCCTTCTGTAGGCCAACCCAACATCCATCCGAGGAGATAAGCCTTCAAACCCCTTGCGTAGCACCCAAAAAATAGTCCAGTGAGAACAAACACGGCTAAATGACCTGTTCTTTGGGAAGGTACCCACTCGAGAGTCCGCAGCCACACTTTAGCTCACTGCACCTTTCACAGAAGGGAAATAACCATTTGCATATCAGCCTTTGTCCCGCCCACATGGGCAGTTCAGCACCGAAATGCTATGGCAATTCTTTTCTGAACAAGAGTACCAACAGCAACGCCATACACGTGTTTCAGCCTTGTTGGGCCTCATCAGTGAGGTGGAGCTGTGCCTCTCTTAGCACAGTGAGCAAGGGGTCCACGTCTGGATGCTGGATGACCCTAGGAAACTTAGGGTGACTAAACCTAAGTCCCTTAAACAATCAAAACATAGTCCATTGGCGCCCCTCTTTGAGAACAAACACGGCTAAATGACCTGTTCTTTGGGAAAGTACCCACTCAAAAGTCTGCAGCCACACTTTAGCTCCCTGTACCTTTCAAAGAAGGGAAATACCCATTTACATATCAGTGTTTGTCCCGCCCACATGGGCAGTCCAGCACCGAAATGCTAGGCAATTCCCTTCTGAACAAGAGTACCAACAGCAACCCCAGACATGTGTTTCAGCCTTGTTGGGCCTCATCAGTGAGGTGGAGCTGTGTCTCTCTGAGTTCAGTGAGCAAGAGGTCCACGTCTGGATGACTCTAGGAAACATAAGGTGACTAAACCTAAGTCCCTTAAACAATCAAAAAATAGTCCATAGGCGCCCCTCTTTGGGAACGAACACAGCTAAATGACCTGTTCTTTGGGAAGGTACCCACTCAAGAGTCCTGTAGCACAGCACACAATGATGCTAAGTAGAAATGCCTTCAACCCCTTGCATAGGACTATACAAGAAGCTAAAGAGACCAGCATTATAGCGGTTGTATACTAATTGACCTTTTCACAATTGACCTCGGGAGAATTGACCTAATTTAGAAGGTCAATTAGGACATATATGCAGGGGGAAACCCCTGCAACCCCGCACCCAATCCAAAACCCCCCACAACTCCCCACCCAATACCCTTATATTATTTATAATCCAAAACCAACCCAATACATATATAAAGTAACTGTGCAGAAGGTCAATTAGGACCACTATAATTAGGAAAATTGTGCAAAAGGTCAATTGTAAAAGGTCAATTTGGGTAATGCCATTATAACCACTCGCGCATGGAAACAGAGCATCAATTTCATGAGACAACCCTTCCAAACCGTTCCACAAGACACACCATCCATCTAAGGAGTCAAACCTTCCAACACATGCCATGGGATAACACAGCATCAAAGTAATGCGGCAAACTGTGCAGGCTCTTCTGTATGACAACAGTGTCCTTCTGGGGGGACACATGTTCCACCCTGTTCTTTCGGAAGTCACAAAACAACACACATCTGCCACCCTTCTCTTGGGCAAGACAAGAACAGTTTGAGAAGACATTCCAAAAAAACCCTGGAGCAGGCAAGACAATATCCATCAGAGGAGACCAGGTTCTGAGGCCTCCCACATGGCATCACAACCTCAAGCATGACAGGCAAAGGTTCTACCACTTCTGTAGGACAACAACACATTAACCTGCAGCAAACACAAATACAAACTGCTCCCATGAGACAACACAACACCCATCTTTAGAGGCCAAACTAAAACCTCAGCAGTTGTTGATTACTTTGTTCTCGTTTTTTCATGCGAGTCTGTGTGACATGCAGAAGACTGTTTTGCAGAAAATATTATTTGTCAGCTGTTGCTGGCAGGGATCTTATTTATTTTCTTAAAATGTACCTAATACCGTACCTGAGTTCGGTTTCTAAGCGCGGATGCAGGATTTGAACCACTGTTGCTCTGCTCAGTCTTGTGCCCAAGACCAGCACGTTGCCCCTGTGCTATTCTCCGTTTCACGTTAATATCACAGAACTGGAAAACTTGGAGTGGTGTGGTGTGTTAGGAATGCCCCTCTGCGCAGGCAGCAGGATTTGAGGCCTACTGTTTGTTATACTTCCAAAACAGTAGGGAAAGGATCAATCATAACAATACACGTGTGGGAACGTCCTCCTGTGTCAATTCCCTGGTATGATGTAATATTTCCTCCGAAGAGGCTCTGCGTGATTAGAACCAACAGCGGCGGTACAGTCGGGGGTATCATACCCGCACAAGAGTCATGCCTTACCAGCGAAACACAGCATTATAGCTCAAACCCAAAGTAACATCGCCTCCATCCTCCAACCCGTGTCCATAGACTTTCACTCACACACAAGTTTCTTTCAGGCCAACTGAAACCCTATGGCCAACTGTCACTATATATATATATATATATATATATATATATATATATATATATATATATATATATATATATATATATATATATATATATATATATAAAAACACATATAAATGGAGGGTTGTAACACTACAAAAAACCCCCACAAAATATGCCAAAAGTATTCCCAGCACTCAAGACCAAAACACCTTCTTACAAAAATACTTCGTTTTTATTCATTATAAAAACAAGCAACCAACTGTGCAAAATATGCAGTAAAGGGTAGGTATAAATCAAAACCTCCCCATGGCATACAGGTTTAAACAACACTCACCCCCCAGGGTGGAAAATCGCCACGCGTTCCGCCTGGATATACCAAGCTTCTTCAGGCTGATCAAACTCCACATCCGTGTAAACACAACCCATTTAAAACTTAAGGAAAGCAACTCGAGCGAGCAGCTCCTCCCCCCTCTCATTATTTCCGATCACGTGATCGCTTAATGCCGCTTTGAAAAATACATGAAGCGGGCCACCATGGTAGAATGACTATATAGTCATTGTGTTCACTATGAACACAGTGCGCTGGCCATAAAATATATGCCATCTTGATATGCGAGTATTGGGACAGAGAACTCCTCGCTCCACGTTGCTTTTCCGTAATTAAAATCATTAATTTCTTTAAACATTTACTTGTGTTTGATTGCACTAGTGCACCTTTCTATAACATGGGTAAACCTTATCAACCTTGACAAGAATTTTACCCATTACGTCCCTGGGTTTGTAATGTGTTACTCTAAAAGCCAAACACGGCACGGCAACAAATTCATAAAACACCAAAGCTCTCCTTTATAGATGTGGGACATGGTGCCCTCTAGTATATATACCCCGTAGTTTAACACCCACCCTCCACCCTTCCTTCGTGCATTCTGAGGGTAGCCAGGCAACCTGTCAGCGCAGCAGAACAGGTAGGTCAGCAAGGGAGAGAGAGAGAGAGAGAGAGAGAGAAAGCAGAAGCAAAAAGGAAGGTCTTTGGCTGCTTCCAGAACCTCATCTGGTCTGGCTCACGTTTGGGTGGGGCAGGGGGGCCATTCCAGAAGGAGTCACCTGCAGAGGAGAGCGATCTACCACCCACTCTCTGTCTGGAGAAGCGTCTGACCTCAGAGATTTGGAGGTAGCTGAGCGAAGAGCTCGAGAAGGAAGGTGTTTATGAAGAGGGAGATGAATGTAGTGCAGGTCCCGGCCCTAGAAAGCCTTGTGGATGATGCAGAGGGTCTTGAACTTGATCATTGCAACCACCGGGAGCCAGTGGAGAGGTTTCAGGACTGGAGAGATATGATCCCTGGGCTTGAGGCCAAAGACAAGACTTGCAGTCCTGGATTAGTTGCAGAGGGCGGAGAGTAGATGAAGGCAGATTGAGAAAGAGGCTGTTGCAGTAGTCCAGCCTAGAGAGAACCAGGGCTCTTGAGACAGTGAGTTTCTGGGGGAAAGTGAGAAAAGGAAGAATACCTCGGAGGATGTACAGCTGGTAGTGGGCCTTCTTAGCGAGGTCCGTGATGTGAAGAGAGAAGGGGAGCGTGGAGTCGAAGTTGACACCAAGGTTTTCTGCCTCACAGGAAGGTGCAGGAAGAGGGCCCAAGGAGGGCATCCAGAGTGAAAGAGGGAAAACGGGTGCAGCGGTCCCAATGAGAAGGATCTCAGTCTTACTGGCATTAAGGCACAGATCGTTGGAGGTGCACCACTCCTGAATCATAGGCAGACAGTCAGGAATGAGTGAGAGAGGAGAGGAGGCTGAGTGCAACTTGCAACCAGTCTCCCTTCGTGGACACCTTCTCCGCCTTCCACTTGCGCTCCAGCCCTACCCTTGCTGCGAGAAAGAGGTTGTGTGCCTTTTGATCCAAGGGTTCCAACCACCCATCATCTCCCTCTAGACGTAAAAGAACATTAAGTACCTTCCCCCTGGCATCCATGCCAACAGAGAGGACTAGTACCCATATATATGTGGGAAAGCTTAGCTGTAGTGTATTGACACTGGTATAAAAGTTTGAATAAATGTAATTTGTATCAGGAAGCGACAGACATCTTGGTCACACCACAGCATATTTTCCCCCAAAGCCCGTATTCAATTTCTTGCTCCAGGTCCACCTGCCAACTCTTCTGGATCCTCAAGGCTTCCAATGGGACTGCCTTTACCAGTAATTTATACAGCTTTGAGATCCTCCCCTTACCTCCCTTGACAATCAACAGGGCCTGATCAAAGGGTGTCCAGTCTCTCTGCAAATTGTCCCCCCATTTGCTAGCTTCCATTACCTCCTTAAGCTGTGAATATTGAAAGACTGGCAATGGGCCTATGTTTAGTAATTCTTCTCAGTGAGCTATAGAAAAGAAATTCCCCTTGTGCCCACAGTTGTCCCGCTTTCTCACGTCCCCCTTCATACCACCCCTGAAATATATTGCGCCAGCAATACTATCTCTAATAGGCGGTGCCTGTATGCAACTTAATGGGGATGGTCATGTGGACAACCATGTGGTGTCTGCCTTTTCCCGGCTCTAGTCCCATAGTAGCGCCAACACTGGATGCTCTTGAATTCTCTGTGAAAGCCTATTTATCAGCACCCAAAACGAGTCTACAGCCTTAACCGGGTGTAGTACTGTATCTTCAAGCTATACCCACTACGTCTGAGATGATGGGTCAAAATAATCAACAATAACCCTGAGTTGGGGCGTGGCCAGCGAGCACGCAACAGAGATGTGATTCTTCGGCGCTCCCGTGGCCGCCTGAAATATCCTGCAATATCCTGTGATATGGAATGTGAAAACGCTTAAAAACGACAAATCCGGGCAGCGGAACCTTGGGGCAACGCCTGGCGGTGAAGATGGCCATCATCGAGACGCGGTGAACTGAGGCGGGGACAAACGGAGGCGGCTTGCGACCCCCGACCACTAGATCAGCAGCTGTACCAGCTCCCTGAAGCGGCATGGAGGCACGCCGCCATTGAGTCCTGCAGCTGTCCCCATGTGCACCCGGTGCGGGGGCGAGTCGAGTGGGCAATCCCCCGCACCGTGGTACGCTGCTGCGGCGCCGGCTCGTGACATCCACGGGCAGTGACGCCCCCGGCGCCATACCTCTGCTTTCGACGACCGGTGAGAGACGTGGACTCTGCCGGCAACGGGTAAGCTGCCGCGTGGGAATTCTCAGCCTGAACTTAAAGATATATACGCTAATCCAAAGGCACCCAAGAGGGAGTGCTTCTGTGACAAAACACAGCATACGCCCGAACACGCCAACCGGCTGAGGAGGTAGCAGCAAATAAAGGCAGTACTAAACACCAGAGTGGCGCCACCTCCGAAGGGAAAGGACAGATCTAAGCGGACAAACTGGGCCTTCCATACTGGCACTGACGTGCACACAGGCAACCTGAGCCAAGACGCAACGGAGGGATAGACGTATATCCCACAAGGTACGGGGCAACTACCCGGGTGGCTCTGCACAGTGACACCGTTGTACCCAGAGCCACGTGCTGGTCTCCAGAGGGCTGGCGCCGCGAGCCCCCCGGATGGCAAGAGGAACATTAATAGCCCTACCGAGACAGAGCGGGGTGACCCGTGGCGATCCTCCAGCACGCCTCAGCATACACCTCCACGAACAGCCCCAGACCACGCACAGAGCAAAAATGTGTTAACCTGGCTTGCGACACCCCGATACGCTATCTACTGCCCACAGCCAACACTGAGCGAGTGCCTGCTACAGCCACAACTGGGGGCGGATTTGGCCTCCCCTTGGGACGGGGACACAGCCCTGCACTAGACATACCAGTCTGCCTTGTTGGGACAACCGGAACGGACTATCTGTAAGGAGATCGACACCACTGAGGTGTCCCTCACTGAGGGTCGGTCACAGAAACCGGAAAGCCACACCTGAGCCTAAGTGAACGGAACCCCTGCCGCATATCTAGGAGGCCACAGCCGCTCAAACTTCAACACGGAAGCAACGCTGCAAAGACACTGCAAGCACTGGTAAAGGTTCGAACAACGCCACGAGAAGGAGTGCTCCTCCAAAACTTGCACCGGACGACCCGCGCAAAGCAACATCATGGGCAAAGAAAAGAGCAAGAAAACCTTGACGCAAAGTACTATGGACCAATATGCTACGAGCACATCTACAGCACTAAGCGTCGAGGACCCGGGGGTGACCCCCCCCTCTGCCAGACGAGCCTCTGTTGTTAAAAGATGTAAGGGCCGCCATCGCCAGCTCGTGCTCCTCGGTGGAACAGAAAATGGACACCATCTCCACCGAGGTCTCCTTCCTCCGCCATGACCTCAAGAAACTTTCGTCTCGGCCCGGGGAAGTGGAACAAAGAATTTCCGGTGTGGAGGACGACCTTGGTGGGTGCACCAACAATTTACACAAGCATTAACCCGACTGAAAACCCTGGAAGCCTGAGTTGACGAGGGAGAAGGCAGGTCCCGCCGCAATAATATTTGCATCCTGGGACTGCCGGAAAGTACGGAGGGACCCAGTGTGGAACTCTTTATGGAAGAGTGGCTGACGGACCTCTTTGCGGCCAAGACCTTCTCAAACTTTTTCTCAGTGGAACGTGCACACTGCATGCCCGCGGGTCGCCCGGCCCCGGGTGCACCCCGAGGACAATCATCGCAAGGCTTCTTAATTATCGTTACAGAGACGCCATTCTACAAATGGCCCGAACAGGAGGGTCAATGACATATAACGGAGCCAGAATCGCCTTCTTTCCAGATTATACTCGTGAAGTCCAGAAAGCCAGACAATCCTTTGAGCACTTAACAAGGAAGCTTCATTCCATGAACGTGAGATACGGGCTGCTGTTCCCAGCCCAGTTGAAAATCCAACATGAAGGCAAAACTGTACACTTCACCGATCCACAGGAAGCCTGGAAATGGGCGGAGACCCACATCGGAGGTGACTGGACCGGACACGATCAAAACCGCAGGGGTAGACCAAGACCAGAGATCCCAATTGAGCCAGACGGAGACCCCAATCCCTAGCAAGGTTGAAACAGGAAACACCGGCCAGACGCAGGAACGGACAAGAAACAACCCTTTTCCTGGCAACCACCCGTAATGGAACACTCCTCCTGAAGCGACAGTAGCAGGGAGTTGCCTTCACTCCTGTATAAAGGATCAAATGAGTCACATGCTGTCACCATTAACACACCATGCCATTGGCGGACGCCACACCCCCGACTCGAGACACCAGACCCACAAAGGAGTAGTAAGTCGGTGGGAAGGAGAAAACAGTTCATATTAAGTTAATCTGGCGACATAGTTTTTAAACGCCAGTAGAGTTTGGGCAACAAATACTTCATGTTGGGGAGGAGTATTGGGAGGAGGAGGAGTGTTTTATGTTAGTTATTTTCTGGGAGGTCACACCATACCAATGTCTATCAAGATGCCACCAAACATACCATGCTCGCTGCTCATGCCACCACCAAGCGCGAACGTTGTGTCCCCACAGCCAAACGCACCACGCACTTACCTGGTACAACATCCCAGATTCCTAGACAGTAATGACCACACAGTACCATGAGGATTCCATTAGTGGAAATGCACAAGCCCCAATGATATCCAACGAACGCCACAGGTCACTTAAAAAATCCTTACCTGGAACGTAAATGGCATGGGCTCAGGTATAAAACGCCGGCTGATCATGCAACTCCTTAATAGACGTTTTATTTTTATTTTTATTTTTTACATTTATAAAGCGCTCACACAGCACGCAGGCATCGAGGCACTGTTACAAGAATTGTTTGTTTTTCTTAGTTGCTAATTGTGTTTTTTTTTTTTTTTGGTCTTAGTTACGTATTTATAACGCGCTTAAACACCCAGAGATTTCTAAGCGCGGACCCGGGGATCGAACCTGTGTTGCTTCGCGTCGTCTTGCTTCCAAGACGTGCACGCTGCCGCTGAGATATCCTCCCGGGACGTTCTCCTGACATAGCCCTTCTAACTGAGACCCACTTAGCGGGCTCCACCTGCCAATTCTTCGCAGAACCAACTATCGACTAGCATACCACGCAGGGTACACAATGGGATCCCGGGGCGTCCTGATCCTCTTACATAAGCAACTCCCTTTTAAATTATCTGCTGTGGCGCAGGACCCCTGTGGCCATTTCGTGATGCTCTGGGGCACACTCTGGGGGGAGACAGTGGCCATTCTAGTGATATATTCCCCACTGGGGTTGGGGGAGGGTCTCCTGAGGGAGGCGACGGCATTGATGGCGCAACAACAATCGAATGTATGGATCTTGGGAGGGGATTTCAATGATGTTATGTGCAACACACTAGACCCGACCCACATCCCCAACCGGAACCAAAACCGGCCCACGAGGCTGGCGACCTTTGCATCAGCGCTTTGTTTGAGTGATGTGTGGAGAAAACTCCACCCTACAGACCAAGGATTTTCCTTCCACTCGAGTGCCCATGCATCCTTATCCAGATTAGATTACTTCTTCCTCCCAACCCGAAGCATATAGGGTAAGAACGGCAGAATTCCTTCCCCATGGCATATCAGATCACTCTCCCTTGCAGGTGACGCTCCACATGGGTCATCCCTTAACGACTAAAACATGGCGGCTAAATAACTACTACCTGGGCCTCCCCGAGTTCGTGGAACACATCACAGAAAAATCTAACAAATTCTTTGAATTAAACACGGGCTCGGTAGAGGACCCAGTGATACTATGGGAGGCACATAAGATGGTACTTAGAGGGGAAATGAATGCCTGGACGTACAATAAAAGGAGAGAACACCATAGGAAAGTGACGGAGGTGGAGGTAGAGAAATGAGAAACCAGATACATCTCTGACGCTACCCCTGAAACACATTGCTCCCTCTTGAAGGCGAGAGCAGCCCTCCACAATACGGCGCTAGATAACGCAAGACAGGCGCACAGGGAGTCAAAGACCAGAATTTACGAGCAGGGCGACAAAGCGGGCAAACTATTGGCGTGGCTGGAACGACGTGAGGAAGGGCACAGACACGTCAGACAGGTTACTGAAAGCCAAAATGAGCCAGCCCAAACAGACACAGAGATAGCGGAGGCATTCGCCAACTTTTATGCCACGCTCTATGCCGCCCCAACGGCCCCTATAGACTCATCCATCCTAGATGAGATCGTGCTCCCGCAATTATCGGACGTGAAGAGAACACACCTAGATAGGGAATTAGATGAAGCCGAAATAGCAGAGCCTATGACCCAGCTACAATCCGGGAAAACACCAGGCCCAAATGGTTTCCCGGCCGAGACCTGGAAGAAGCTGGGCAGCAACAAGATGGCTACCCCCCTCCGTGACCTGTTCCTTGCAGCCAGGGCATCGGCAAAGCCTTTCTTAGCTGGGTTCAACTTCTATACGAGGCCCCATTAGCCGCAGTCAGGGTGAACGGCTGGACCTCCGGGACCTTCCCGCTGGGTAGAGGCACCCGGCAGGGCTGTCCTCTGTCCCCCCTCCTTTTTGCCCTAGCAATTGAGCCACTGGCCCGATGGCTCTGACAGGTCACCACATGGTCCGGATTCCACTGGCCAGACGGACGAGAGGACAAGCTCTCCCTTTACGCAGACAACCTATTTCTCTATCTAAGCAACCCAGTCCACGCATGTCCAATCATAACCCGAATGCTAAAGACCTATGGGGACTTCAGTAGCCTCAGAGTAAACTGGGGAAAGTCAATTCACTTCCCAGTAAGAGGCGGTGACCTAGCAATTCCCTGGGACATCCCATATCGAGTAGAGAGAGAGGGCTTTCGCTACCTGGGCATATGGGTCTTGGGGGCTCTATCGGACTATGTGCTTCACAACCTGCATCCACTAATTGACCGCTTCGCTGGGGGTGTACAACACTGGATGCTCCTCCCCCTTATGCTTATGGGCAGAGCAGCCCTCTTTAAGATGATGGCACTTCCACGTTTCCTTTACATACTGCAAAATGCCCCACTGGCTATACCGAATTCGGAATTCATCCAGGTGGAACGCCTCCTTAGGAAACTGATATGGAAGGGAGGGCAGCCTCGAATTGTGCTGACCACGCTGCAACGATCTATCTGGGAGGGGGGTATTGGAGTCCCACACCTTAGGTCCTACTACTGGGCCAGCCAATTAAATGTAGTCAATGACCTCCTCCACTGGGTTCGCGAACTTCCACACATTAGAGCGGAACTACCTATTATTCAGGACACCCCACCACTCGAAACAATATACCAGAGCCTACCCAGAGCCCCCGCACAAACAATGTCGTCCCACACCAGGACCAACGGGAGGCAGGCACACATGCACATAGACTGGAGGAACAGGATCACCATGGCACAACCGCTGTGGAGCAACCACATGTTGTCGGAGGTACAAGAACTGACCGCATGGACACGGTGGGTGAGGGCGGGGATAACCACGATAGGAGATGTCGTTACCGATGGTTCCATCCTCCCGTTTGAAATGCTCCAGCAGAAATTTGGAATCCCAGCAGCAGAACACAACCATTACACACAATTAACACATGCCCTCAATGGTCACATGCAAGCACTTACCGATGCACCAGATTACGCACCCCTGGAACGCAACCTACTTACACAACACATCCCCGCCAAGGTAACAACTATTCTATACAAAGTTATTAATGCATTCGCTATCCCGGAACTGGTCAGCCTTAAAACCAGATGGGAACGGGATGTTGGGGCCATTGAACCTGAGGACTGGATTCAGGTTCTCATGCACCCACGGGAAATTGCAATAGACTCCAGAATAAGACTGATTCATCTCAAGATACTCCACAGGGTATACTACCCCCGTGTGGCCCTTTTCGGTTGGGGAAGAGCAAGGGATCCCAACTGCTTGAAATGCCGAGGGGAGGAAGGCACCTTCATCCATCTCCTCTGGGAATGCCCCAAAATCAAGACCTTCTGGACACAATGCTCTCAAAAACTAGGAAGGACTCTGGGTCGCACAATAGCATTACAACCTGCAATATTGTTACTGGGGGCCCCAGATGAAAACACCTCAAACAAATTGGAGGGTATTTTTCTCTCCACAGAAATGGGCCTGATAAAGCGTGATATAGCACAGAAATGGGGAGCCCCGGAGTGCCCGACAGTGGCCCAATGGTCTAACGAAATGGACATCTGCGCGGCGAAAGAACACAGAATATACACAGCACGGGGGTGCCCGGCAAAGGCTACAAGAATCTGGGGAAAGTGGGAAGAACGTGTGACCTGTGAACTGCCAGCAAAGGGGAGAGGAAGGGCGGGGGAGTGCAGGAGCGCAACACAGAATACAGCAAGTAACATATTACTGGAAAGTGATGCATAGAGTGGCAAGACACGAGCAGATCGATGAACCAACCCAGTGACGGGGGGATGGAGGGCAGGGGGGGGGGAACTGTTGGTATGTTGTATGAATGTTTAAAAATCAACCAATAAAATATGTTGTAAAAAAAAAACAATAACCCTGAGTTGCGCCACCTTGTAATACGACAAATGTAATTGACCCCCCCATTTATCTTTAGGTAGGAGCAGGGTTGCATAGCCAATCCATTGTTTTGCTTTGCCCCATAGAAATCCGAATATATCCCTTTTCATCTCACCCAACAAGTTACATGACACAACCACCGGCAACACTTAAAAGCGGTAAAGAAACCTTGGGAGTATATTCATTTTTATGGTGTTTAGGCATGCTATACATGATAGGATAGGGTTCTTCTACCCTACGTCGCCAAATCCTTTTTGACCATGACCCAAAACCTTTCATAGTTCTCCAAGAAGATCTCCTTGAGGTTCCTCGGCACAAATATCCCCAAATACTGAAGACCCTTTTCCGCCCTATCAAACCGTGTCATATCATGGTATGACGCAGTGCCCAGAAAGAGCTTATCCATGGGTAGAAAGGTGGACTCCAATCTATTTACTTTAATCCCAGAGTGTTTCCCAAATTCCTCAATCTCTGTGAGCACATGAGGCATGGATTGCACCAGATCCTTTATGTACAGCAACACATCAGCAAATAATGGCGTCTTGTACTCATATCCCTGAATAGAAACCCCACAAAATGTGGCATTCCTTTGAAGCCTTGCTGTCAGTGGTTCCATTTCCAGGGCATAAAGCAGAGGTGACAAGGGACATTCCTGTCTGCTACCCCTCTCTAAGTGTATTTTCGCAGAGCTAACTCCATTAAGATCTATCCTCGCCAGTGGGTTAGAATATAGCCCAGTCACCCACAAGGTCCAGTGTGACCCAAAAGCAAATCTCAACTAAGTGCACTTCAGAAAGGGCCAGTTGACAATATCAAATACTTTCTTGGCGTCCAGCATCAAGAACAATGAGTCCCCCCAAACTGGGAGCGCAAGCAGATTAAGGGTCTTTCTTGTGTTGCCTGCCTACCATGAACAAAGCCCAGCTGGTCCCAGTGGATCAGCACTGGGAGGTATCCCTCCAATCTGGATGCTAGAACTCTAGTGAAGATCTTGGCATCTACATTTAGTAAAGAAATTGGCCTAAAGCAGGAACATTGTGTTCTAGCTTTCTCTTCCTTCGGAATCACTGATATAATCGCCTTTAAAAAGGATGGCGGTGGATCATTACCCATTCTGACACTGCTGTATATTTTAAACAGAAAAGGTGCCAAGACATTGCTATATATCATGTAAAAGCAATCTGTGAAGTAATCCTCCCCCGGTGCTTTCCCCACTTTGAGGCTTTGAATGGCAGCTCTAACCTCCTCCAAGGTAATGCCCTGCCCTAGAGCTTGGATCTGCTCCACCTTCAGTTTAGGAAGCTCCGTCCTCTGAAGATGATCTTCAATTTCAGGAGGATCCAACCTCATCTCCTTACCATAGAGCGTCCGATAGTAGCGGGCAAAGCACTCCAATGCCTCCTCCGGCATGCACCATTAGTTATCCTCACCGTCTTTTAGTTTGCACACACTCTTATCTAGTACGAGGGATATGAGTCTAGTAGCCAACAACAACCCTGCCTATCGCCCTTGTCATAATACTGTTTGACAGCCCTCAAGTCATGATAGAGCTTACTAAGGTTGTGCTCCTGTAGCGTTACTCTCACCCTACAAATATTCTGCAATGTCTCCTTATAATCCCCTGGCCCCTCTCCATACCTCTCTTCCAGTGATCTGACTTCTTTATGGAGCTGGTCTATGAGTGCTCCACTTGATTTCCTCCTCTTGCTTTCCCCCCTCACCGCAGACACCCAAACCATCTACAATTTCAATTCCAGGTTATCGTTCTCTTTGAAAAATTGCTGTATCTCCATCGTCAGGCCTTCTTTGAATAACTTGTCCTGAAACAGCGTATCATTGCAGCGCTACCCTGTTTTTCCCCCAAGCCATGATCTCAAGCTCCATTTTCACTCTGACTATGTCATGATCTGACTATGATATCAGGACTATATCAGATTCCCTCAAGAGGCATTCCTTCCCTTCCTCCAATAAGAGATAATCTCTTCCCTTGTAGGTTGATATGCACCTGAGAAGAGAAGGTATATCCTCTCTCACCCCAGTGGAATACCCTCCAAGTATCACACCAAAAATAATCTTGCAGGTATTCTTTAAAACAAGAGACCCCCCCCGTCCATTCATGTCTTCCTAGCTTGCATCCATTGCCACCCTGTCCACATTGTCCATATTAGGATCCTTAATAACTTAATAACATTAAAATGCCCCCCCTAATTATTGTGACACTTTCCGCTCCTCTGATATAGTCAAGCTGATGCGTATTGGGAGCATAAAGCAACACCGAGGTCAGCGTCTGATCCTGTATTTTATCTTTGACCATGAGAAGTCTCCCTCCTTGATCCAGCTTCCATGCTTTGCTTGATTCTTCTACCCTGCTCCCCTCCCCCCTCCAGCCTACTTCTGCAGGAGTCTGTCCTGATACATTCTGGTTTCACCATCACCGTCTTGTGGCCATTGCTGGATTTGACTTTTATGGACTTCATTGATTCACGCTGCGTCACTCTTTCTCAACTCTCATGCTGGACTTCCTTTGCATCTTGTACTCATGGTGTCTCCTGAATCATGCTGTTCCCATCTTCATCTTGCATCCTGGCTTGCAACATAGTGTGTTACTGCTGACTTCTGCAATTGTAAATGCTCTCCCCTCTTGCTTCTCCACTCTATTTGAATGCTTTTTTAGAATGTTCTCTCCTCCTCTCCCTTTCTCCCTTTTCCTATTTCCTCCCCTCCTCCGCTTACTTTCTTCTATACACTTTCTCCATCAGAATTGTCCCTGGACCTCCTCTTACTTGTCACCCACCCCCCCAGCACTATCTGAAATGTCAGGCCTAGTACGATAGTCACTTTTTTTGTCCCTCCTTTCCCTTTCTGCATCCCTCTCCCTCACCTTTTGTTTTTCTCCGGCTCTACCAGAAATGTCATCAGGCCACGTACAGTAGTCGCCTGTCAGTTTCCATTTCCTTCCCATTCTCCCCCTCCCTTCCTTATCTATGTCTTAGCTCTTGCACTATCTGAAATGTTGTCAGGCCGAGTACGATAGTTCATTTCACACCCTTACCGTTCAGGGCCTGGAAGAATGTCATTGTATTTTCCCTTGTTCCCTCCCTTGCCTTGAAGCGCTTTGAAACACATTGTGTATAGGCGCTATATAAATAAACTATCATATCATATCATATACATATCATCTAAGAGTACGTCCCTTCGTTGCATTATTCCCACCCCTCTCTTCATTAGCAACATGGAACGCCAGTACGCTTGTGCAACACCTTTACCCCATCCCCTTGGCTCCTCCGCCTTTCTCATGTATGTTTCTTGGAGAAATAAGACAGACACCTTACTCCTTGCAAACTCCCTCATCAGGAGTGCCCTTTTCATGGGTGAATTCAGCCCGCTCACATTTGGAGATGCAGATGTTAACACGCCATTGCTACAATCACCCATCACCATTTTTGTGGTGTGCACACCTCATCCATCTAGTGATAACATTGGATCCCCATCTCATATCAAACCCCTGCATTCCCTCCTTAAGGCTGTTCGCCCCATAATCTGCCTGACCCCCTCCAACTGCCATAGAATTTCTCCAACAACAATAAAAAAAAGAAAATTAACTCTCCCCAACAAACCTCCCCTCCCACAAAAACAGTAGATGCCTGGCATATCCAAGGCCACCAGGGAAACAAAGGACATGCTCCCCCAACCAAACAACCCCCCCCCTTCAGTCTTTAACACCTCTTTAACACTGCAAATTTCTTGTCTCACCAAGTCATATATACCCACACGGACAGCCCTCAATGTTTCTCTCTCCTCCTCCTTCTGCAATGTCACTGATTATCTTTGCTTCTTGCCCATCATCCGGACCACCTTCTGAAACATTTGGATGCCCGCCATCTTTCTCTGCTCTCTGCCCTCAGAGAAAGCCTTTAGAAGGTTCCCCTGCATGGCCTTGTGTTGCAGATCCTCTCTGATTGGGCACTCCCCTTGAAGCTCGTGTAGGGCCTGCATAGCTTCCTCCACATTTGTCACCAGCTAGGCAGCTCCACCAAGTTCAAAGGACAGGGAAAATGGATATCACCAGCAGTACATTAAGTCTAGTTCTGTAAGCCAGCAAGTTAAAGGCATGCACTGTTTTCTAATTTCCAAGGTAAAGTAAGAAATAGCTTGGATGATGCAGGCCTTTGAGTGTCACTCTGCTCACTTCTCTAGCTTTCTTTCAGGATTTACATCCTGTCCGTATAATAATGACATTTCACTATCGCGAACCTAGGACCTCCAGTCGGTCCAACTCCTCTATGCATTCTGTTCACCTGAATGTCGTTCCATCACTCCTCTCCAAAAAATACCTGCCACACTAGATTCACTTTGTGTTCATGGTCCCGGGGTGATTCTCCGGCCACCTGTGGAATGCCCAGAAGACAGACTTTATTACACCTCTCCCGGTTCTTCAAATCTTCTCATTCCAAGGCTTTCCTTGTCTCTCCTCTCCAGTTCTATAAAGAGTCGTTTCCAGAATGTCTACTGATGGACGGTTGTTGTCCAAGAATTCCATGCACTCTTCTACTTTATCCACTCTTCCCTTTAGTTTTTCAACAGAAGCTTGAAGATCCGTCCACAGTGCCTTTATTTCTTGGAGTATATTCAGGAAATCCTCCTTTGATGCCATATCCATTCCATAAAACTCAGGAGAGTCAGCAACCCTCGAGCTATCCCCAGTCCACTCCTATTCTCCCAGCTCTCTGAATGCTCTTCTCACAATATAGTTCCAACCCTTGCCGTCCTATCACCATGGGGTGTAAACCCGCTCTGCCAAAATTCTCCCAGTGTGAACTGCCTTCTAGCCTCCATATGGATGTTTATGCTTGCACTACCGTGCTACATCGAGCCCATCTCATGATCTCTACGTTCACTTCTGAGTGGCTGCCATGGCCCAGGAGCCCCCTTCTCAATAAAAACCGTGTGTGGCTTATGTTTCCACAGGTCTCCCACCAAGCATCACAGTACCTGTTTTTCCCCATGTTGCAGGGTCCCTCAACTCCTCCCAAGACGACTCAGAGGATTGCCCCCACACCTCTGCTTCTGAAACAGAACCCTCCCAATCATATCCCTGATAGTAAAAATTATTCACTATGCAAACGGCCTCAACCTAGGAATGCTGGAAAGACTCACCAAGAAACTCAAAAGGGTCCAAAACGCTGCTGCAGCCAGAATTCTAAGATTAAACTGAAGAGATCACATCACTCCAGCACTTAAAACCCTTCATTGGCTACCAGTAAAGAATGCATCAAATTAAAATCCCTCAGCACACTATCTGTACCCTGGCCCGGTCGAAATCCAGACTGGAAGGAGTCAAAGAAGAGTGATGTTGCCAAAAAAGAAGAAAGAAGAGGAGATACCAAAGACTCAAGCAGTTTCATACAAAAAGGAAGAAGTGAAATGGGCGGATGGTTAGCCAGAACAGCTGAGTCCAGAGAAGGCTTCTTCAGAAGAGGAATCACAGTTGCATGTTTTAGTTCCGCAGGAATAGTCCTTGACTGACATGAGGGATTAACAGCGCCTGTTACCCAAGGTATGATAGCAGGCATGATGGTTTTCAGGATAGCTAGAGGAATCGGGTCAGAAGAAGCAGTGGACTTAAGACAAGAAACAGCCAGGGCAACATCATCCTCAGAGAATTCCAGAAAGGTGGCCCATACCGAAATAGAAGATTCAGCTGACGATGAGGCAGGGGGAATAGATTTAGGACAGGTTGTAGCAATACCTTTCCGTATGTCCACCATTTCCGTAATAAAGAAGTCTGAAAGAGAATCGATGAGAACCTCTGAGGGTAGAGCTTTAGGCAGCAGGTGACTAGCAGAGGAGAAGGATTTTACCACTTAAAAGAGTTCTTTCGTGTAATTACTAGAGGTGCGCGTGAATCATTTTTTCACTTCTGCTGAAGTTATTTGCCGAGTGGCACACTTTTCTGCCTTCTGCAGAGATGATACCACCCGCCGGCCGATAGTTTTGTTATATTTTCTTGGGGATTTTTCCCTTTTTCCCCTCTGGAATCTCCTGTCCGGGAGCTGCGATGACGCGAGTGACGCAGTTGATGTCAAAGCGTGCTGCCACTGCTGTTCCACCACGTCCCAAGCAAGCCCTGGGAATTATTCTGCCTCTCACTATCTGTGGGGCCCTACTCTTCTTTGGCCACTTTTGCCAGTGGTGTGGCGGTCGTATTATTGACTTCATATTTCGGCAATTTTTTAGGGGGGGCCAGAATTGTTTAATGCAGGAAACATTGTGATATATGGCTACACTGATTAGGGCTAAGTCGTTGGGGGAGGGACGGCAGCTTGTATTGTTGCGTCTTATGTTTGCACATGGACCTACCTTACGTTGACATGTGTGTGTTGGAATGCGGCCAGCCTAGGAATTGTATGTTATGTTGGCACATACACTGCATTTGTATGCTCTCCTATCCGTCACCCCAACAACATATTACAAGGCAGGGGATAAGTTCTAAGGTCCTAATAATATTCTTTGTATGTTGCTTTTTCACAGAACGCTTGCAAGTATTTTGGCCACCACTAAGCGCTGTATGTCTGCCACGTGTACTTTCACAGGTATAATCATCACAGTTGATGCTCCTACTGCGGAGTTCTTTTGTCCATCACAGGCTTTGCCAGTAGCACTAGCAAGTGTTGTTTACTCTGAGAAACAGAAAGTGGGAACAGATGTCAGCCCAGGGAACCTTCCAGAAAAACAACGTGAAATAAATCAGCTCTGCAGGCACTTCAGGTGTCACAGGCAAGTTCCTTTATTCCTTCCCTACAAGTTACACTAAACTGTTACATAGGAAGACCCACTGGCTCCCATCACCCAGGCCTGATCTCTCCAACTACCTGGGCTGGAACCCTTTTACATAAACTCTCTCTCACTCATACAACACTCTCACAGCACTCTCTCTGACATCATAAGTTCCATACATCCATCCAAGCACTATACAACACGTCTCCCTTCCTTACCCAGTTCTCATCATCCAGTGCCAACCAGGCGCTATACAAGACAGCAACAGGACTCGTTGTGCACACTGTGTCTGAAGAAAGAGGAGTAATCAGAAGTGGTGGAGGGTTCTCCTGGGATTGAAGAACATGAGTCGCCCTTGGAGCTGAGCCGGGCAGCCTTTTCAGACCTCCACCACCGTCTGGCAGGCAAAAGGCAAATGCTAAGCACATTGGGTTTTTTGCTATGTTTGCCACTAAGGCGTCCCAAGCAGAGCTGCAATTGCAAGCGTGTGAATCACCAACGTGCAAGATCTACACAAGGCATTACACGAGACAGCAGCGGAGAAGGTGCAGCTCAACAGAGGCATCAGGGCACGCGTGCAGGGCACTGGCTACATCACTCCAACACCGCACTGGGTACCCTTTGCCCAAGCCACACACCGCACAGGCAACACGCTGTGATGATGGGTCCTCAAGCCTACCACGCCCCTCTGCAACATCTTCCAAAACACAACACCAACATGCAATGCTCGGGGTGCAGAGCTTTGACCAGACGTCACAAAAGGGATCATATATTTGCACAAAACAAAAACACGTTATCGCAGAGGGGTTTTGTGCAGGCGTTCTTAAAAGTGGGCTCTGTCACCGCAGACAATGGTAGCAATGTTGTGGCAGCCCCGAACCAGGTCGCGAGAACCCACATTCTGTGTTTTGCACATGTGAACAACCGTGCTGTGAACCAGCTCCTAAAGGACCCCATCCTAACTGAAATGCATCAGTGTGCTTGTAAGATGTGCACACACTCCTGTCACTCCTGCGCTCCCTGCAATGCACTGATCTGCTCCCAGGATGCATGCCGTCATCTACTTAATCCAATCAAGCTGCAGCTTTTTATTTGCTGGAACTCTACCCTCTGTACACTTGAATGCCTCTGTGAGCAATGCCTTGCCATAATGGAATTCTGCGTGGCACGTCATCAAGCCGAGGAATTAGGTGACAATATTCTGTCGGCAAGTCAGTGGCACTTGATTGGCTTTGTCTGCATGGCACTTCGGTCATTCTACGAGGCAATGGGCCTCATTACGACCATGCCGGTCCAGTAACAACGATGCCGGCAGGCTTACTGGCACCGCTGTTACCGGAGCAACAGAGTACAAGTTTGCGGGTCGGGTGCCCTCCCGCCCGCGATGTCTAACTCGGAGGGCGGAAAGACACCCGCTCGCAGACTTTGACCGTAGCACCGCACCATTATGAATGATGCCGGTACCACCGTCTTTCCCATTCCCATTGTATCGTATCGGACTCAAATGGGAATGGGAAGTAATTTTTTCCAACGCCTGGCTTCAACGACCACTGGGGTTGTAATGCCCCGGTGATTCCCCATTGCCAGGTGCCGGAAAAAATACACAACTCCGGCGGCACCCTGCCGCTTTTACCAGCACGGCTACCGGCTGAGTTGTAATGAGGCCCAATGAGTGTGAGTCAGAAGGAAGCTGGCCTGTGTGAAATCCTGCCACTCATTTCCTTCTGAAAAGTGCCTGGTCAACAGAGGGTATGGGGTCACCGTACAAGAGGATGCAGTGGGTGTGGAACCGGGAACCCGATGTCGGAAAATGCTGATGCGTCTGCAGGTTGACCCATGGATCAGTGCAATTAAAAAGAGTGGGGGTGATTATAAGTCTGCTGGTATATATTGAAAGTGACCCTAACAGCATTACTGCCACTTTTACCGTACCGCCAAATTAGGAGCTGGCGGTAATACCATCGGCAGTTATACCGCCAATATTATTACCATCAGTGGAATCACTGCTGCTTTATTGTCGCCAATAGAATTACTGCTGAAATCACAAAAATGGCTGCCCTATTGCAAGTTGAAATATGGTGGTTATACCGTTCAAATTGGGCAGTAATACCACATTTACCTCCACCTAAAACTGGAGATAAATACATACAGGTGATGGAAATGAAGCCACAGGGGCACCCAGTCCACTCAGGAAGGGTATATAAGGGCTGCACCTTCGCCAAACACACTTTACAGCACCATCATGTTGCCACTAGCCCCAGTAAACATGGATGTGCAGCTGCTCCAGCTCTGCTCCAGCTCTGCCTTGAGCTGCAGAGGATGGAAGAGCAACACAGGGTACAGGACGCAGAGGACAGGAAGAGGAAACGACATGCAAGGCGAGTGCCCACACCCCGGATCCGGCCCTCACCCTGGACCTTGACAGACACCCAGCGAGTCACCCTGTACTGGCTGCACATGGAGACCATTGCTGAGCTTCTCACCCTGATCCAGGATGACACAGAGAGCAGGATCAACATCAGTACAGCCTTACCCCGGCAGCTGATGCTCGTGCCCGCCCTGCAATTCCAGGCACCGTGGCCATGCTGCACGGCATGTCCCAGCCCACATATTCCAATGTGCTCGTGCAGGTGCTGGGGCCACTCCTGCGTCATGTCTCACAGCACATCTCCCTGCCTACCACCCCAGCACAGGAGTACGCCATGGAGGCAAGTTTCTATGAAGGAGCAGACATGGCCAACGTGATAGCTGGCTGGACTGCACCTATGTAGTGTTGGTGGCCCCCAGGTGATCCTGATGTCTTCATAACACACTGCTGTGCCCGCTTCTCTGGTTCCACCCACAAAGCCATGGCCCGGCGCAACTGCACACAGCCTGGATACATGGAGAGGCACAGGACGTGGATATTGGGTGAGTACAAGTGCCATCACACAGATTATTCTCCCAGCACAAGTGAAACACCATGCAAGGGGAGGGGGGGATGGTTACCACAACTGAAGAATGCATGCCCTGTCAAGGCCCTGTACATGTAGGACCTGCCCTCTCAACCCACACATGACAGCCTACAACCCACAGCACTAGGACATGAGTGACAATGCTGCAGAAAAGTGCCCATGCACATTGCCACAACAGGCTAGCAACACACACACACACATAGGAATACAGGAAAGTGGCCACGGCCGAAGGCCATGGCTAGTGGGCCCCAATGAAACCTAGTGGGCAACATCTCAACGGGTCATGACAAAAGACCATGAAAAGAAATCTAGTGGTGTGGCCACTGCAGAAGGGCAGGGCAACTAGTCATGGCCGAAGGACATTGCTAGTGGGCCTGTTTAGGAAACCTATTGAAGCAATATGTAGAGTGGTCACAGTCGAAGACCATGGCTAGTGGGACCTGAAGAAAGCTATGGGGGCAACATGTTAAGGGGCCAGGGCAATGGTCATGGGCAAAGCCCATGGCTAGTGAGCAGGAAAGAAAGGTAGCGCATATCATCACTTGCGCTAAAAAAAGGTTTTGAACATATGCCCCATGACCTTATTTTAAGCCTATGCTTGGATTTATTGATGGCAACACTTCAACATTGATAATAGACCAGTACTTATATAGCGTTTATGCCAAGGCACTTACATAAAACGCATTTATATAAAATTATTTTACCCAGCAACCGAAATGAAAGCTCATTTGTCAACCTCAAAAGGTTGAAAGGATGAGAAGACATTTCTAGGATTCAAACCTGTGACGTTCAGAATACACCTAGATCCCAGTAGTGAGTGCTTAACCCGGTGAGCTATCTTACCAGCCATTTTGCCTCAAATGTGCATACAACAACATTGAGTCATTCATTGGCTCTGGGATTACGTTTCCTATTTACATAACACTTATTATTACAGTGCTTGGAATCAGGAGGACTAGTAGACCTGATAATAGCAGTGTCACATTTAGTTTTAACAAGGGCTGCAGGGAGACACGCGAGGGTGGTGGGTAGATTTTTTTTATAACTGCACAATTGATTAAGCTGCATACAAAGGATAGCAAAGCAAGTGAAAAGCTGAACTCTGACGTGTGCCAGCCTGCAATTTTCAAATTCATATTTCAGCAGGCCGATTCAGCCCTTCATATTTCTAAGGTTGATAAATTAGGTACTACAACATTTCTCAGTAAAAGCACCTATTTGTACAGTGCTTAGAAACAGGAGAACTCAGGAGTCAGACAAGAAGCTCTGTACATAAAAATATGACATAAAACCAACTATTTTACCTCGATACAGGAAACTCTTGGCCACAGTAACATCAAAACGTGAAGTTTTTTTGTACACAATCACAGGCCTCAGAAACATAAAACATTCAAGTGGACTCTAAATAAGAAGCTCTGAGTCTGGGGCATCAAGTTCGCTTGGCCTATATAGGCAAATACAAATCTCCAGCTGCAGGTTTGTGTATGTAGCACATTAGGGAAAGCCAGACTACACAGGCTGATTTCCAAAATGGAAGCAGATTCTAAGCACCCACTTTGTAGTTCACTCTGCCTCTGTAATCTTTGATCCAGGGTCACACAGGCAATGCCAGAGGTTGCAAGGATGTCACCAAGGGTGGCAGCTGCAGCCCCTGTGGACCCCCAAATGATGTCCATGATTATAGCGCTATGGCCCACCTCCAGGAATGAACCAGACCATGGCTACTCTGTGCCCCCACCATCAGACACCACTCTGAATTCACAATCAGCACGAATTGATGTGTAGAGGAGCAGATATACACATATACCCTAACTCCCGCCCATCACTGCCGTCATACTGGAATAGCAGTAGAAGAATTGCATGTGGGAACCCCTGTGTTGTCCCTATACCGCAGTGAGTGTATGAGAGACGCTATGCACTCAGACAACCATACTGAGTGATGTCATGAAGAATATATATGAGGATATACTGAAACAATATGAAAATACTCAAGAATGACGTTGTAACTGAAGAGACAAAAGAAACATGTATGAAATAATAAAGTAATCATGTATTCAAAAAGAATATAAAGTAACTTGTGGATCAATAAGTGTAAATATGTAGCAACAAAAGGTAGACGAGCCATATAGAAGCTTGCTATAGAGGAATATATAACGTGGTTAGGACGGCCATAATTTGAAAATGGACGCCGCCTGGTGCATAGATTCATCCGAACTATCTCAGAAACAGACCAGAGCTGAAGAGTCAGGAGACGCTGGAAAACAGCTCTGTGCGCAAATAAAGAGGAGTCTAAGTTGGCCTGAGATCAAGGATGCTATTTCCAGAAATAGCTGCAAAGCACAAAGGGAGGCAGGCGGATAAGTCATGAGTGTGAGACATATTTCTAGATTAACGAAGATGAAGAACTCCCTACAGACACTGCCTTGTCACGCCAAATTTCAACCGCTCCAAAGCTGGGGGAATCCGCTTCCCAGTCTGGGAACAATCACTTTGGAACAAGCTTCCCCCAGATCTGAGAGGCAAACGCTCCTACAATGTCTTCAGAAAGCATATAAAAACTTTTCTATTCGACTAACCTCCTATCTATACTGCCTCACAATTTCTCCACTAAGACTGTTTCTTCCTGTAACTAGTTCCTAGATGCCCATGGGCTTTGTGTGCTTCTATAATGCATAAATAAATACATAAATGAAAACATGTGCAAGAGCTAAGTTTTGGACAATTAACAGTGAATAAAGTTCATACAAAATGGAGTGAGCAAGTCTCTAGAGGCCAAAGGACCAATAACACCCAGCATAATTGAACGAAATAGCAGTAAATGGCAGGTCAAAATTGACACATTTGTGGTCTACTCACACGTGATGAAGAAGTCGAAAACAAGGGCTATTCATTAAGCTGTGATCGAAGATAGTGATGTGCTCCTACTCCCTTGAATGCCCTAGAACAGAGAGCAACAGCAAGTTCAACTACAGGCAGAAAACTTTGGCTTATGGTCAAGGTGATGAAAGATGAGGGACTAATTGGGTGAGTGGGGAGTAATCTGATGCGACTCAAGCACCTGGATTTTGGTTTCCTTACATACTGCTAGCCGAGCCGAAGGTCTAAGGATGGATGAGCATGCCAACCATCAGTGGGTCTATGGGGCAACTTGCTATACAACGTTGCATAGACCAATCTGCTGCCATTTTCTCCGCTATAATCAGTATTATATGTATTTAGAGGTAGTTCAAGGTGTGTCTTACAGATAAGAGACCGCCAATGAAGTACTAACCTGCATACTTTCTATAAGTGGATATGTTCCCCTAACCAATCCCTCCCCCCAATAGGTTTTACAGTTTGCCACGCAGGATGACTTCAGAGATGACTCATATTGGGGTATAAGACCTCTGTGTAATCAAGTCTGTTTGTGCGTGTGCAGGAATCAGTCCGATGCCTGCTGGTGTGCCCTGCTTTATTAAATTGAGAATAAAGTAGTTATTTGCCATATTCCTTGAGTCTCTCCAGTTATTTGGTCGGAGATCTTTATTGGTAATCCCATCTAACACAAGAGACGCTTGAAGGTGCTAAAGCACAATTTGGTAGCGCTGCGGATTGTTCAAGGTCTAATCGACCTAAGCCCAGACCCAGATTCCTGGACAATTGATTTCTCCCGCCATTAGCCAGAATACTGCAGAGTTTCCTGTGGAGATTGGCGCTCAAAATCACATGTAAGAAGATACAGTTGGCAGGTCTGCCTTTGACAAAATTCCTGTCCGGTCTCCGCAGGTGCCTCGTGGATGGAAGGCAAACTGGCCATTTGAGGGAGAATCGATGCTGAGGGACTCGAGCTGAGACACAGATGTAAGTAACAGGATTTTTGGGGAGTATAAAGAAGATAAGTAGATACCTCGATTACCAGTTCTGAGGGGATGGAAGGGGGCACACTAAAAAGACTCCATATAGGAGTGTTAAGGATTCCTGAGGCCAACAAGAAGAGTGTGCATCAGACTCCAAGATGGAGTAAAAATGAGATGCGATACATTTACTAAAGATAGTAAAGGAAGGCGTACGCAGGGGAAATTATTGAAGTGCACATATGTGGGGTATTAAATATGTCCGTATAAAGCTTTTATTGTGTTTAAACTAATAAATATAAAACTATCATAAAATATTAAGGTGATTTGCTCTTTTGTCAAGTGCAAAGCAATGCCATATGTCTAGAGAAGCGGATGAAGGTATATTTCAGCCGAGTTCTGCTTTAATGAAGCAAGGCATATTGGTACCATCCGATTCTCCATGTAACACGGCTGTGTACCCAGTGAGAAAACCAACGTAGGGGATCTGGAGATTTATACAGGACATTTGCACTCTAATCAACATAGTCGAAGCTGAGTTTCCTTTAGCTCCAAATCCCACAACTATATTGTGTAACATCACATCCAAAACCAAGTATTTCACAGTTGTAAACTTAAAAAATCAATTATTTTCTGTTCCCCTCCACGAAGACTAACAAGATTTGATTTCATTTTTGGATAGAAATATCCACCTGAAACATACTTGTTTGCCCAACGGGTACAGTGAGTCCCCTTTGATCTTTAACAGAGCCCTTCAGTTGGAGCTGAGTAATGTCCAGCTCGAAAGTGCAATAGTTCAATATGTAACTAACATTTTGGTGTCCAGTGAGACAGAAGAAGGATGCAGAGAAGATTCAGTTCAGGTCATAAGCTTAACAGACTCGTCTGTACATCTTTTCTCTGAGAAAGGGTATAAAGTGGACAAAGAAAAGTTACAATATTGACAGAAGAGGTCTTAGAGATAGGACCATTGATTTCTCATGAGGGCAAGAAAGTGACACCTAAGCGAGCAGAAGAAATTATGAAGACTGTAGAACCTACAAAAGTGAGGTAAAGGTTGTCTGAAGGCATTTAATTGCCTGTGTGTTGGAGCTGCAGGACGTTGGTCCACGTATCTTTATTTGTTTATTGAATATCCAGCCGATCCCCCTCCGAACAGCACTGCGAGCACAGGGCTCTTGCTGTCCACAAGGAGGCGGAGCCGCCGAGGATCACGTGACTGGCTCACGTGACTGCCAGAAGAGCTACAAATCTGCCACGAAGCCGCCCGAGCGGCGTTGACTGAAGGCATTTAATTGCCTGTGTGTTGGAGCTGCAGGACGTTGGTCCACGTATCTTTATTTGTTTATTGAATATCCAGCCGATCCCCCTCCGAACAGCACTGCGAGCACAGGGCTCTTGCTGTCCACAAGGAGGCGGAGCCGCCGAGGATCACGTGACTGGCTCACGTGACTGCCAGAAGAGCTACAAATCTGCCACGAAGCCGCCCGAGCGGCGTTGACTGAAGGCATTTAATTGCCTGTGTGTTGGAGCTGCAGGACGTTGGTCCACGTATCTTTATTTGTTTATTGAATATCCAGCCGATCCCCCTCCGAACAGCACTGCGAGCACAGGGCTCTTGCTGTCCACAAGGAGGCGGAGCCGCCGAGGATCACGTGACTGGCTCACGTGACTGCCAGAAGAGCTACAAATCTGCCACGAAGCCGCCCGAGCGGCGTTGACTGAAGGCATTTAATTGCCTGTGTGTTGGAGCTGCAGGACGTTGGTCCACGTATCTTTATTTGTTTATTGAATATCCAGCCGATCCCCCTCCGAACAGCACTGCGAGCACAGGGCTCTTGCTGTCCACAAGGAGGCGGAGCTGCCGAGGATCACGTGACTGGCTCACGTGACTGCCAGAAGAGCTACAAATCTGCCACGAAGCCACCCTTGCGGCGGAAGCCCTGGTGGCAGAAGGGCTGGTGCTGTTTGGCTGTTCGGCTTGGTTGGCCGTGATATATTTCACCGTTAGCGGAAAGTATTGTCTTCACGATTCATATAACTTCTACCTAGAAATTTACATTTAACTATTAATTAAGCCGGTCTTTGGGGAGGAGAGACGGACTAAGGCTGCTCCTTAAGCCATCGGGCGTTCCCTAGACGGCGAAGATATATATTCAAATTCTGACCAAGCAAATAACTAAGGTACTGTTTGGAGTATTTTTAAGATTCCAGCTCAACTCTCTATTTTTAAAGTTTTTATCTTATTATTGGATCACCTCTTTTAAGCAGTACCTACTTACCCTGTTTTTACAACTACTTGTTTAATCATAATTTTAACCTAACTGTATATTTTATTTGGTGATAGTACTATTATAAGGTGATATGCGTACTTTAAGAAGTACAAAGATGAATGGCCCAATATTGGTTCAGGAAAATGTAGAAACCCATAAACGAAAATTAATGGGTAGTACGCCCCGGAGGCATCACCCGGCTAGTGCCTCTAACCTTAATAGGCACACATCTCCAGCTGATATAAAACGCTACTTCTTTGAGACAAAACCCTTATCCTGTGACTTCACTGGGAAATCAATTGATCCCTGTTTTAAGTTTACTACGAACGCCCAAGGCTCTAATGTAAACAATTCCTTGGGAGTTTCTGATAACACTCTAATTAAAGAGGGCGTTATCCCCCTTTTAAAAGAGCTTCATTCTATGCCTGTAATATGTGAAGCACTTGGATCCCCAAGGTCCATCATCAATTCCAATAGAAACCAAGAGCCTCAAACACCATGTCTGAACTATTTAGGTTCTGCCGGGGGGGACCGGGATGGGAGTACATTACCACACGATTGTCATGTTCCCCCGCCCCTCCCCCTGATTAAAAGCTGCGTTGGTTTATCGGATTCTCAACCTGCAGTAATTGAACTGAGTTCAAATTCTTCTCTTTTGGAAGGAGATGATTGTCGGAATTCATTAGAGCTACCTGAAGTCTCTTTCATATATTCAGACACAGCACATAGTCTAGTTGCTTCATTTGCTGTTCCCACGCCCAGACGTATTCCTGACGTTTCAGTCAGACCATCTGATGACCCTATTTTGCTTCCAGTTATTTCCCCGTCTATTTTGATTGAGACTACGTTACATGCCATGAATTTGGCCATTTCCTCTCTTTTTAAGTTGTTTGAAACACTCGACCGAAAACTGCAGGTACACGATAAACAGATTGAGAAATTATCACATTGGCAGGCAACGCTTAAACATAGTATTGAAATGAATACCCGAAAAAAACTCAAATTAAATTCTGAGAAATCATTGATTTCTGATAAATCTCCTACAGATCCCATTGCACAAACACAACCTATGAAGTTCACGCCCTTACCTGCCTTTCCCAATATAATTCACGACGATTTCTCATTGCCCCAAAAAATTGAAAAACCTAAAGACAAACCACTCTTAGACCCGATAGTTCCTGGAGACAAACAAATGTTTAACATATTCACACTTAATGAACCTAAGCCACCCGAAATTACATCTAAACCAAAAAAGAACCAGAGTTGTAAAAAAACAAAAAATGTTAAAGACATAACTAAAATGACAACCTCAGCAACTAAAGCCTTCATTAAAGCTCTATCCTTGCCTAGGAAACATACCATCATGGCCGCGGAAGCAGTACAAAAAAAATATAGCGCCTTGGCTAATGGTAAGAAAACTAGTACACAGCTCACGGCAGGCCCGGCCCAGATAGTAGCCTATGACCCATTAGACGCTCTGGTCGAGGCTGCCGAACATGATAAGGCGATAAACACACAAGCTTCACCTCCCTTAGTACCCCAATGTCCAGTGGTCCAAGTAAAAGAGGGTGCTACCCTTGTAGCTCCATCACTTCCTTCTCCTGAGTCAATCATAGATAAGAATGTTGAAGCCAGACGGAACGAAATTAGAAAGGAGATTGATCACTACATGACCAAACAACGACCCTCAAATGTCCAAGTAGAGATGCTGAAAGACCCTAACATTCAAGAGAGACCCCACATAACAGTTCATACAGAAAAGAATCATGTGGCACAATCACTCATTACGCCCTTGATCCCTGGGCCCTCTCCTTTAAAGAAAATGGTTGCTCCCCTCAAAATTACTACTAATTCAGTTGATACATCTACTTTCAAACAACCCTCCTTTGATGTATCCGAATTACCAATACAACAAGTTATTAAAACCGCAGTGGAAGAATATATGACTAACTTAAACAAAAATGCTACATTACTTACGAAGTTAGAGGTTGACCAGCACATCATGCATTCACAATCAAAAGATCTGAGCCGTTATCCGGCTGGCCCTGTTGCAAGGGTTGATATACATCCTCAACGACAAAACCACTCACTGGGTACAAGCTGGCCGCACTCTGACAAGTTTCAGTCTTTACCATCAAAAAATTCGAAAATATCATCCAAACAACCGTTATATCCATTGATTATTCGATGCAGAGATACACCTTATGCGAAGTATGACTTAAATCGTTCCAGTATACTTGCAATCCTAGCTGAAATCCCTGCGTTAGACGATCTGCAATCCTCCGATATTGATCTGGTGGAATTTATCTGCGATAATGATCTCTCTGTTGCGCGGTTTTGGGTGTTCCCACGAGTTGTGTTAAACACTTTGTGGCTTGCTAAACGAGAAATATATGAATTAGGGTTTGAGCTTCTCACTGATGTGACAAATCAAGTTCCTATTCCTGCGGTGCAAAATCCATCATTGCAGACTTACATTTCTAATCAGAGACAGGGCTTATGCGCTCAGTCGAGCAATCAAAACTACTATACAATGTTTCAATCTGTATCAAAGCAGTCATAACTTACCATGCAACATCCCTCACCATTTTTGTCTATGATAAGCTGGAATACTCGAGGACATGGGCATTTATTGAGGAATGGTTCCAATGAGTTATCGCAGCATGATATTATTTTATTTCAAGAAACTTGGCTTACGGAGCGGCCAGTGTGGGATAACTTTGAAATAGTTTTTAATCCGGCAATACGATCTATGAAAGGTCGGCCCATGTCCGGTCTCCTTGTGGCCCTAAACAAGTCCTCAGAAGTTGTTCTAGAACACCAGTCTGCGCCAAATCGATATACTCAATTGATAATTATTACAATAAGAGAACAAAAATACGCGATTGTAAATATATATTGGAATCCAGTTGCAATGTCCACCAAAACATTTATTAAAGATCTGGAAGAGTTATGGTCAGAGATTATTAAACTCCCTATATACCCGCATGTTATTCTGGCAGGCGACTTAAATTTGCACTGTCTGGATGCTCCCCATAATCGCAGTGATAGCAGACTGGTCTTATGGAACACCTTTATTGAGTCGAAAAACTTGGTTATGTTAAATGGTTCATGTCCGGCCGATAGCCCGCCACAGTATACGTGGAAAAGAGGTCACTCCGGTGCAATTATTGACTTTATTTATGTTAATCGTGAACTATTCTTTGATATTAAGTTGTTTTGTGTGATCTCTACTGAGGACAGTGATCACAACATATTGAATGTGAAATGGCACTGCACGGCTCCACAGGGAAAAGAGGAGATATATAATACATACCATCCTCTATTAGTAAATAAAGGTATGAATAGACTACACTGGACTGAATACAATTTGGCAAAATTTGCCAGGGTCTTCGAACAAACAATTGTGTATGAAAAGACATTAGGATCTAACAAGTCACTTGAGTATAGTGACTTATTGCATACATTTGCTACAACAAATAAGGTGAAGACAAAGTACTTTCCCTTGCATTCTTTTAACAAGGAAGTACAGCTACAAAAGTCCTGGTTTAGAAGAGAAAAAAAAAGGTAGTTTTGTCTTTGCCTTCCCAAATAAAATGGCAAGTCCTTAAATCATTGAAAACAAAACATAAAAATTGGATGAAGGCCCATCGAGCTATTCTTTACCAAACTGATGGAGAACAGATGCTCCAAAAGATGGGATCAAAAAACTCTGCGCAAATATGGGCTCTAATTAATAAGACCAACCCTAATACGCAGATTTCATTACAAATCAATGATGTGGCAGAGGCCCAATGGGTTGAACATTACGCAAATTTGTATGCCTGTCCTGAGACTACAACTTCACCACTTAGTCAGTGTGATCCAGGAGTTTTTACTTTGCAATTCTCAGTAGCAGACATCTTATTTTTTATTACCAAATCTAGCAGCTCGCGTGCCCCTGGTCCAGATGGGATATCCAACTATATGATGAAACAAGATCCGAACCTATGGGCAAGGATTCTGTACCAACTTTACACCACAATCATGCGTACTCAACAATTGCCTAAATCATGGTCTCTCTCTATTATTGTCCCGGTGTTCAAGAAGGGTAATAGACAAGACCCTTCAAATTATAGACCGATTGCCCTTCTTGATACACCGGGCAAGATTTTTGCCCGGTTGATTCTTAGAGACTTGCGAGCATGGATTGAAACATCTGGTAATGCTGATGTATTTCAAACCGGATTTGTTGCAGGAAAAGGCACGGCAATGAATATTACAGCAATCAATGCGATTAAAGCTAAGTGTGAATATCTCAACCAGCCCTTGTTTCTAGCTTTCGTAGATTTTAAAGAGGCCTTTGATTCAATCGATAGACATCTGCTAATTAGCAAATTGATTAAAATGGGCTGTCCTGGTTCACTAATTAAATTGATTGCGCTGCTTCATACAAATACTGCAATTCAGATAAGAACCACTTTAGCTGGGCATCTAACTACTAAAATTCCGACAGCACGAGGTCTGAAACAGGGCTGTATTCTGGCGGCTACTATTTTTAACCTGTTTATATTGGACATGGGTAAGAATTTTATTGATATCAACTCAGATGCCCCAAAACTTGGGTCTCATCAAATTGCATGGTTATTATATGCGGATGATCTTATTTTAATCTCTAAAACGCCGGCTGGTTTTCAGCGGCTGATACAAGGGCTTTCATTGTATGTTCAAAGAAATCATATGGCTATTAATTTAAGCAAAACACAGATCATGCAATGCTATAATAATAAAAAAAAATGTCGTCCCCTAAAATCGTCCGTTTGGACTTTTCAGGAAGAGCTTATTTCCATCACCCCACAATACAAATATTTAGGAGTGATTATTAACAATCAGAAGTGCGATATCCCCTATGTACAGGACATAAAACAAAAATTGCAAACATTAACATGCCAAGCTAAAGTCCTTTTACAAAAATTTGGTAAATTTACATGTTCTCAGGTATTGTTATATTATGCGCAAAAAGTTTTACCAATAATAACATACGGCTCAGAAACTAAATTACCAAGAGACCGTGTGTTTTGGGATCGATTGGAGGCAAAATTTTGGCGGTCAGTGTTTAAGTTACCGAATTCAACTCCAGGGCCTTTGATACGATATGAGTTGGGTGCTCTTTCATTGTTTGTATTTTATGCATGGAAACTGTGTTCACTAATGAGGAAACTTCTGCTGTGCACAAATTGTTCAGATCTATCTTATATACTGGCCATATATATGTTGAAATCTACACATTTTTTTCCCAACAAGTGGAGAAATTTTGTTACCAATCTTTTAGTAGAGGCCGATATAACTATTGAACTGCTTTTAACTAATCCCAATCGTGCCCAGAGAAAACTATATCAGCATGACTGGATCTGCACTTTAGAGCTTTGCTCGCAGTATAAAGATTACTGCGGTCTGCCTTTTGGTACGAAAAGAATGAGAGCTGCAGCCTCTTATTTACTTAAATTTCCCTCCCACCATTTTAGAAACAACTATCTTCGATTTAGACTTAATTTATGGCCCACTAGAGAAATTTTAGCTCGAAGAGGTCAAATAACAAAACAAGAAAATAATTGTCGGTTTTGTCAATTACCAGAGTACGAGGAAACTTTAAAACATTTGATAGTAGGTTGCTCCTCACTAAAGGATTTACGCTGTAAATTTTTTAAAAAATTGTATGAAAATTATAACTGTCTAACTAAAGATGTACTTTGGTTTAGAATATTCTCTTCACCTCTTCAAGCTGTTCGTATAGCCACAGTCCAATTTCTGTTAGCCCTAAATCTTGAGATAATTGAATGTATAGCTTAAACTTTCCCTAAATAGATGACATGTGTTATGTAACTAACACCCCTTTATTGGTGGATTATTAGTGGTTTTAACGATGTGAAATTTGAACCTATTTTGGATTGATTTTTTAGATGAAAACTCAGATGATGTATATATATGAATTGTGATTTTATTACTTTTTGCTGTTGATGAGAAATAATTGAATGTTGAAGTAGTGGGGTTGTAGGGTTTGTGCTGTATATTGATTTTGAGTTTGATTCTATTTTGTTTAAAAACAATTTTTTTTTTTTTTTTGTGATTAATTACGTTATATATTAAATTGAAAGGTTGATTATCAACCAACCAATAAAAGAAAAAAAAAAAAAAAGAGGTAAATGCAACAATTGCTAGGCATATGTAATTATTGTAGGGCCTGGAATTTTGATTACAGTACTTATATTCAACCACTTTTAAAAGGACTTAAAGAAGCACAAGTGGGCAAGAGCAAAATAATTTGAACAGATGAAGATGACTGATGGATTTAAAGAATTGAAAAGGTGATAAGTACAGCCCCTGTGTTGGGAATTCCAGATTATCATTTGAATGTAGAAGTTATGACAGCAGTCTTTACACAGAAAATGGCATTAGGACATGGACACAAACCATTGGCCTATTAAAGTGGGATTTTGAATCCAGTTATGAAAGGGCATTATCCCTGTGAGCAGTCTTTGCTGCTGCTGCATTTGCTATTAAAAAAGATTCAAGTATAAAAATGGGGGGTTCAGAAACACTATTTGTAGAGCATGCATTATTTGTGATTTTACAGAAGTCCAAAAGTACATTGACCACACAAAGAGCATGAGGATACAAGTTAATTATATCAGATCCTACAATTAATATTGCTGGATGCAAGACAGTTAACCCAGCAACATTCTTAGCTGAACCAGTAGGGGAGGATGATTATGTACATGAATGCATAACATAGATTGAAAATTACAATGAAGTTCCCCAAGTTAGAGAAAGTGCTATTGGCAGGTGGAAGATGTTTTCATTGATGGTTCTTTGAAAACTGACCAAACGACTGGTGAAAGGCATACTGCATCAGCAGTGGTAAAGCTGGACTGAGAGGGGGAATTTGAAGTAGTGACAAGCATGAGATTGTCTTTGCATTATTCAGCACAGGCTGCAGAATTAGTGGCACTTACTATGACTCTGCCTATGTGACGTCAACTGTACATGCAGGTTTGTCACGTTGGAAAAGGATGGGCTTCCTCTGCGCAGACGGCACTCCAGTGCAACATGCAACCCTATTGGATAACCCTGTTGATGTATTAGCACTCCCATTGACAGAGACTCTTCAAGGTGCCAGAACACAGGGAGGTACGTGCTAGGCCCCAACAACGCACATTGGAATGACCTGAGCCCCTCAAACTGCATTCTTTAAATATATTTCCATTTATTTATTTATAAATCTTTAGGGATGTTATTAGTCAACAAACAAAACCTAGAAATAATTACATGTTCACATATGAATATTTGCTGTATTTGATTATTGTGAAGCATGTGTGGTAAAGTTAGCAGATTCTATTTAATACTAGATTCTGTCAGAATCCTTACTTCAGAGATGTCCTTGTATTGGCAAGGATGCCTTCCTCCCATGATCTTTCCTCAGAATGCAATCACTGCTTTAAGTGTTAAGCAACTGAAACTAGCTGTCTGCAGATACAGCAGATGATGCTCATTTAACCACAAAGTGAAAAAGCAAATAGTTGTTGCTGTTGTGTGTGGAAAATAGTTCATGCACAAAAACACACTTGGTCAGATTGGAGATATGTTGACGGGAAAGAAGACTGAGTGAAAAGAGGGTGTAAAGGGGGGATGATGTGGGGATTGATGAATGAGAGTGAGGGGTGATGTGTGCATGAATGAATTATACCGCGCCTACTATATTTACCAACATTCCCACTGCAAACTCTTTCCTGTGGCTGTGCTGACAATAATTGTTGGCATTGCCACTGAACAAGACTTTTATGATGCTGTGACCACAATATATGCCAGCATTCTCACTGTAACACACTCACAGGTGGCTGGTTCCTGTAAAACTCTTATGAAACTGTGCTCACATTAAATGCTACCATTTACAGGTGGATGGTGCCCAATGTATACATCATTGCTCCTATAAAATGTCCATTATGCTACAGCCCTAATGTAGAGGAGCAGCTGTGTACATCTGCAGGAGATCCCACCCCCCTACCTCTCCTGTATTGGAGACATGAGATTGCGCCTTGCCTAACACCAGCTATTGTACCAATACCGGAGGAATTGTTTGAAAGAAGATACCCATTGGGACAACCCTATCGAATATACCCCCGAATTGATGACAACCTGCAGGAGGAACTCCCTGAAGGAATATGAGAAAGAGCTTGGCACGTGAACTGATGACATCCTAAAAAAGTGTCCACAACATCCCCGAGATATTGAATAAAGACAAAGTATGGATCATGATGGACGAACGACAAAGTAAAGCATTGAGTAAACTAATCAAACGTGGAAAGAAGATTGCACGTTAACAAAGTGTTGCCAAAGTTCACTAAATGTACCTACGCTGAAATGCAAGGTAGAGCAAGTCATCATAGAGGCTAGCTGTAAGTAGTAAACAGAATGCAGGTGAAGCCGCCATTGTACAGAGACTGGACATTGGTATTATGAAATAAGTAAGCCTGAAACCATGAAGGGCGAATGGAAAGCTCTGTCGCAGTTGAATAACAGGCTCATGGAGCTGTGTGGTGAGGCTGCCTGGCCTGACATCAAGACTGTAGAAACTGAGGTCAGCTATCTACTCTGAAGAAGAACAAGTGCACAGAGGATGAATCTTCTCACGTTAAGGTGCAAGAAAGAACACAAGCAATGCCAAATTTTCATTCATTTAGAGCCTTTAAAAGCTGCAAGATGGGCCAGATTGTCTCCTATCACGTGAGCCAAGGATGGAAATAGAGCTTGAACTTGGAGTTCCAGACACGATAGCGAGTGCCCTCACTTCCGTGCATTCTCAAAGACAAGTATACTCTGCAAGGCCAAGTACAAAGACAATTTCATGGCAGAAGGCATGGGTGATGAGAGATGTTGGGCTAATTGGGTGGGGAGGTAACTTCATGTCCTATCTCCCTGCACCTGGGTCTGGGCTTATGTGCTGCTAAATGAACTGAATGTTCCAGACATGGCACACAATTGTATTAGTCCATATAGTGAAGGACCTTAGAGCTTGTAAGACCAATGCGAAACGGTGTAACAAATGTTTCTAAAGTGACATGTTTTAAGAGGTAGGCATAAGTTGTCCACCTGATAAAGGCGAGCCAATAACAATCCTAGCTCCTATTTAAGTGTATATGTAGATGTTTCCCTTAACCAATCCCGACCCTTGATAGGTGTTTCACTATTGCCACGTATTATAATGTAACTCTGACATATATTCTGGTATAAGAATTGTGTTTTTTGCTGAGATCATTGAGAGACTGGCGTACGTCTGTTGATGTTAGTTGTAACTTCCCTGTTTTAGATAATTGTTAATAAATCAGTACTTTTTGATATTGATATTTTATTTCTATTGCACTCATACACAAGTGTTTCAGAGCGCGACAAGGCAAGGGAAAGGGAACACCGGAGAACAAAAACAACGATTTTACTAGGCCCAGTGACATTGAGAACGTGCAAGTGCATGCGATAGGGGGAGGGGGACACGTGCATGGGAGAGGGGGGAGAAAAGGAGAGTGCGGAGCAAAGGAGAAAACAGATAAATAATAGTAAATGAATAAATAATAAAGGCAACAAACAGTGGTAGTGCAGCCAGCAAGGGGCAAGTGCTGGGTTTAGGGCAGCAGACAGGGTAGTGCAGCCAGCAAGGGGCAAGTGCTGGGTTTAGGGCAGCAGACAGGGTAGTGCAGCCAGCAAGGGGCAAGTGCTGGGTTTAGGGCAGCAGACAGGGTAGTGCAGCCAGCAAGGGGCAAGTGCTGGGTTTAGGGCAGCAGACAGGGTAGTGCAGCCAGCAAGGGGCAAGTGCTGGGTTTAGGGCAGCAAACTGCGCAGGTCTGATAAGTGCAGGAAGAAAATGGGGGGTGTGTATGGGCAAAGAGATAGACCCCAGGGCAAGGGGAAAGTACTTTGCCATCTTCTTGGGTTGTTTCGGTTATTTGGTGTAATTCCATCCATTCCATATGCACATTCCTAAGGGCCATAAGCTCAATAATATCGACCAGCAATTGATTAATCTGTGAAACATCTCAAGATGCAGTGCCCACAGTGGTTCAATATGTTTTTGCTGCGGCCAGTTTATCCATTTGAACTTTAACCCTGCAGTGTTCACTGCGGATGATTTTGCTCTTTTATTTAATTTAAATTGGGGGGTCTCCCTTGATTCCCGAACCAAACCACCTCACCCTGCCACCCAACACCCACAATATTCTACCCCAAATCACAATACATATATATTTTTTTACAAAAAATCACCAAAAATGACAGCGGTGAAAACTGAATATGTAAAATGCAAATGTGTAAAGTAGCAGTGGGGAAAATACGGCATACGGTCGACAACATGTGCAGGCACTCCCGCTGAAACCCCCTTTCATGATGCTGCAAGCACAATATATGCCAGCATTCCTGCTGTAAACCACTTCAAAGAGACAGTGCTCGCAGTATATCCCAGCAGTGTGGGAACGCTGATTTGCACATATTTGTAAGCATTGAAAAGCTATTTAATTAATTATACAGCCATATTTAGGTAATCTTATAGAATTCACAGCTTGCTCTGAGATGGTTAAAAAACTCTGTGCACACTATTCCCTTAAGACTATTCATAGTGAAAAAAACGTGCTTTACTTATAATCATGCATGTTCTTCTCAGACACAACTCTGACTCGGGAGCTGAGAGAGGGAGGAGGGGCCAGAGGTGGCATTGTGAATAGAATGACAGGAGTATTCATCCAATCAGGGTGTGCCTGACACTGCCATGTAATGGTCAAGCAAGACCCTGCCTGGATGAACTCTCTGCAGAAAGGAAACTCCAACCCGAACTGCCTTGTAACCTTACACAGATCCGAAAGCCCACCCTTCAGATGATATTAAGTACCTCGCTTATGTTCAACATCTTTACTGCACACCTGCAGTGATAGTACAGTATCAAGCTACACAAACATCGCCCCCGACGCCCCAAACCACCACTGTAGGAGAAAGCTTCATTCTGAGGTGCCATGCAACCACCCTGCAGCTGGACACACCATTCCTCTGAGGAGACAGTCTGTGTCGCCCCTTCCTGACGTTAGAAAGCACACAAGAGGCCCCAGAAACCATCGGCATCGGGGATAGGAGTGTGCACGTCCATCACACCACTAAAGGATGACACAGCTTCCGTTTCTTTTTTTTTTTCAATTTAAAACTTTGTGGCTCATGCGGGTGTGGCAGTATTGTATGTCAAACTGCAATTCCCAGAAAGTTCAGCAACAAGCATCTCTTTCACCTTCCCAGACATTGTGCAGGACATCATTCTTGTCACCTGCACGCAAGGTCCTTGCTGGGTTCCAGGCAGAGCCTTGGACAAAGGGCCAGCGGGCCCTGCCGTGCCCTGGTCTGCCACCTCCCCAATCTCACACCACACACACGCCCTCATCCCTCCCTGCTGGCAGTCAGGCACAGCAGGATAACAAAGAGCAATCTTGGCGCTTGCTCACCTTGCCCAGGTGAACCTTTGTGAGGGCTTGCGGGGGCCCATTTCAATATGATTGCCCCCCCTTGCCTACAGTTAGAGGGTGGACACAGTCTGTGGCACCCTTGAGTTGCTCAAATAAGAATGGATACAAAGGAATGCTCTTTAATCTCATGGTGCAGGCAGCCAGAGAGGAGCTGAAACACTAAATGGCCACTGAAATGTTAGTAATTGTTCTGGCAGCAAGGTGCTAACACAGATGAAACCAGAGTAAAAGGCAAAAAGGTGTAGCCACTGCTGGATGCTATCAAGGGCAGTCTGTAACCTGCTGCAAAGCACACATTTAAAGTCTTCAGTTAAGGTGACAGCAACCAGCAAAGGGCAGCTTGTAACATGCACACAAGGCAAAGTGTACATTTAATGAGAGAAAATAATATGTTGCTGTTTAGTAAGACTGCTTGACTCTTTAACAGATACACAGCAGAACAAAATCGCAACACTTTAGGAATGCTAGGCATACAAGTCACTGATATGTTCGATTTGTCTTCTGGACCTGCCCAACAAAAGATATGCAGAGCCCTAATTTGCACGATGCGGGTTCGCATGATCAAAAGAGATATATTAAATAACATTCCAAGCAGTGACGTCAGTCTTCAATACTCCAGGGCACCATTGGAAAAGACATTAAAATGCGTTTTCAGGTGTAAGCCAGGAGAATAATGTGCTGTGCAATAAATACATATTCATTCTTATTAATATGAAACAACTCAATAGTTTAGTAAAGCATGAGAGGTTTTGTTCTTTGCAAAAATTATAAACTAAATTACTTCTAGCAACACTCAATGTCAGCAGATCAGGCACAGTGAGATTGAATGGTTTGCCCAGGATCACACATGCTTGTGAAATCAGTATTTTGACCCAGGCTGTGATTTAAGCACTTGACTACATATCTTCCCAGTGATAGGCCGCACACATATTTTTTAAGGTTTAGTTTTCCAAAAAAGAAATAATTATTTGTCTAACAATGGCCCTCACTATAAGGTTGGCGGAATGGGTTTACCGGCACCGGTAAAGGTGCCGGTGCCGGTAAACCCGTTCGGCCCTATTACGAGGTCTCCTCGCGGGACCCGCAATGGGCGCCTGGAAAAACCAGGCGTCCTTACCGGGTCCTGCGAGGGGACCAGGGAGCTAACAATGGGCCCGTCATTAATGGGCCCGTTGTTAGCTCCATTCCCATTCCCATTGAGCCCTATCGGGGATCGAATGGGAATGGGGATGGACCGGGTCCGGGTTCCTCGGACGGAAAATTACTGGGTCCGCCAAGGTTGCGATGGCCCGGTAATTCCTCATTCGAGGAACCCAGGCCCGGATTGCGGTATGGAGGCAGCCATGCCGCTAAAAGCGGCATCGTTACCTCCAACCTTCTAATGAGGCACAATGTCTTGAAAAGTAGATAAATCACATTAGAAACCAATCTGACATTATATACATTGTTATAGAAATAGGCCAAGCAAAGAGACATCAGTAGCTTTATTTTCGCCACCCTGATGGCAAGATTACACTAGCAGCCTGCAAAGGAAGTAGACCTAAAAGCAAAGGTATTCACAGTGAAAGAGAATGCACTTAAAGGTAATCTGCTTGAGACAATTTTTGACACAGCATGCAGTGCTATTCTACCCTCCCATTTATTATCACCAACACCATGTGCACCTTTTAAGTGACAACAGTCCCCAGGCACCCCTGTGTCTGGGTCATCAACCCCTACTATGTTTATTGAAATGCTAGGTTGAAACAAAGCTGAACCAGAGGGTACTGGGAGAGCAGTGGGAAAGGCACTCTGCTTCCCTGAGCTTTGAACTGTCACACAAAAGGTGTGAGCTGGGAAGACTTCGAAGAGCTGAACCTGCTTCAGTGGAGAAAAGTCCAGGCTTATTCCTCTCCCGAACACGGCCCATAAAATTGGGACAGTCCCGCAAAATATGGGATCGGTTGGCCACCCTACAGACACACCCAGCACTTTTCCCTGAGCGTGCCTTCCATCTGGACTTGTTTAGCTGCCAACTTGGTATAGGGTGAACATAGAGAACTCACACAAATGGTATTTTCATCAACCATGCGGATGTGTTTGGCCCATTTCAATACAACCTTATCTAAGGGGCTGCATTTTACTTGTTTCCATGTTCATTTATCTATTGCAGCTGTAACTGCCTATAGGTGGGCTGCCAGGGCAAGCACCTGCCCACCTCGCCTCACAAATATGTTCCCCTTTCACTCCTTTCCCTTTGTATGCAATACAGCATGCTTGTTGCCCGCTCTTTGTTCCTTACTAGCAATTTCCTCTCTACTGTCCCACTCTTTCCTTCTTTTTTTTATCTCTAAGCTGTCCCCTGTTCTTGCCTCATTCCCTTAACCCTCCTGCCTTTTTCTTTCTCCATTTCTGCCAAAGGTGCTTTTTTATAATATGCTGCTCTCATCCTCCTTTTTCTCCTATTTGCATTCTTGCCTTCCCTCCCTCAATTGTTCTCTCCCTCATTTACCCACATCACACATTTGCCTTTGCATTTCTGCCCCTCACTCCCATTCCTCACTCACATGCCTCCCATCTCTCCCTCTCTCCTGCCCTCCCTCAATCTTTAGACTTCCATTATTCCCCATTCTCCTTACACTCCCGATCCCCCTGCTCTCTATTTCCCCTTCCTTTAATCCTCTTTACCCTGCATTTCCCCTCACTCTGCCTCAGTATCTATTGCCCCATTCTCCTGCCCTCGTTCATTTTCTGTGCCCATTCACCCTTTTCCCCTCACCTGGCGCTGTTCTATCACCTCAGCTCCTGCCTTCCCTCACCCTCAATCTCTCCCTAAAGCTACTGCCTCCTCCACTCTCCTGTCCCATCAGTGGTCATGCTATCTGCCCCTTCTCTACTTGTCTCCCTCAATACCCTTCCCTTATTCCCTCTCCCTCTCCATTCACTGCCCTGTGGAGCTGGAGGAGATATGGAGGTGGTGGGCTGGAGTTAAGGGGTCTTACAAGTGCCACAAGCAGCACCCACAGAAAAGGCAACCGTTGGTATGTTTTAAGAATAAAAGGTGAGCTCCTTTAAGTCTGTGATGTTCAACGACATTTTAGGTGTGTGCACAAAATGGTCTGCATGCAGTAGGACGTATCCCGTGATATCACGTCGTCTAATGTCCTCCCCATTTCCTTGAGCCCTATAATTTTCAACATTAGCTTCAGGCTTAATCAGTGAATATTACCACCATTGACAGCAAAACCTGGCGGGTGGGGGAGGGGGACAGCTGTCTCCAGTTAGAGGCAGACCCCCAAACACAGAAAACTGATCAAAAAACAAACTTTAACAAAATGAAGCATTTGGCCCTAAAGTCCTCTAGACTCCACCTTCATGACCCACCCACCTGGGGGGCCTTCTCTCTTTTTTGCCCATGGGGCCCTTTGCCTTCGATCTTCCGCTGGTTCTAGGTGTTCAGCCCTAAGCACACAGTGTCAGAGAACATTGATTTTTCCAAAGTGAGAGGCCAACCCCTTGTGCCTCTGGATAGTCCTGCGCAAACTAGTTTGAGCAAAAGTCGAATCACAGCCATTAAGCTGGTCACTCCATGTAGAGAGTTGAGCACAGATGGTTTTAGTGGGTTCGACTTTGCGTCTTTAAAGCACATGCTTCAGATGTTTTGGGGCAGGCATCTGCAACCTTTGGCTCTCCAGATGTTTTGGACTACAACTCCCGTTAACCCTAGCAGTCATGGTCAGTGTCCAGGGCTAATGGAAGTCGTAGTCCATAACATCGGGAGAGCAACAGGTTGGAGAACCGTGTTTTGGGGTAATTCGTGTAAGGTGTTCAGAGATGTACGAGGCAACTGGTATACATATGTGTGTCCCCTGCAGGAACAGGAATTTGAAAAGTGCAGATAGTGAAATATGTTTTTGTTAGAGTTGCATAGATTACTATGAATACTATTTCTTTCCTGAGGGAATTAAGTATGAGAGAGAGAGAGAGCGAGAGAGAGAGAGGGGGAGAAAGAGAGAGAGAGAGAGGGGAGATAGAGGGAGAGAGAGAGGGGGAGTGGGAGAGCGAGAGAGAATGAGAGGGAGAGAGAGAGAGGAGAGAGGGGGAGGGGAAGAGAAAGAGAGAGAGAAAGAAAGAGAGAGAGAGGATGGAGAGAGTGAGGGAGATATAAAGAGAGTGGGAGAGGGAGAGAGAGAGAAAGAGAGAGAGAAAGAGAGAGGCGGAGAGAGAGAGAGGATGGAGAGAGCGAGGGAGAGATAAAGATAGAGGGAGAGGGAGAGAGAGAGTGGAGGGAGGGGGAGAGAGAAGGAGAGAGAGAGAGAGATACTTTGTTTACCGAATGAACAGATGACTGGAGAGAGCGACATCCTTTCTTTAAACGGAAGGTGTTGCAGAGAGCAATTTTCCGGAGAGAACAGAAAATCAGTTTCCTGGAACTGACAGAGAAGCTGGCTGGCTGAAAACAAATAGCTACACGGTACGATCATGATTTTCTGCAGGGGAGAAGAAAATCAGTAACTGCCTGGGGAGGTGGGGGGGCACACATGATTTTCCGGAGGCAGCAGAACAAACGTCAATTAAGATGCGGACCTCCTTCAGGTGGAGAGGTGTGGAGAAATCCACGTGGTGCGCTTCTCTCACCAGCACCGGCACCGGGCAGCAGTATCCATTGTGCCTTATTGAAGAAATGTAGGCCATGGACTTCCATGATAAGTAATGGAGAGTGGGGGTGTTATATGCCACACGGAAACGGCCCCTTTAAGGGAAAGTGAAAGCAGATACGGGAAAGGGATGGGCGGGAGGAGGGGAGGCGGGGAGGAGGGGGCAGGGGAAGAGGAGGGAAGTTAGTTAAGGTTGTAGAATAAAGGAGTAAAGACGTAGCCTGAGTTGGTGTCTCTATTTTGGGGAATTGGGCCTGTTATAAGACATAACAACTGGCGACAAGAGCAGTAGCCCATGCCACCGCCCGTGAGGAGGGGACAAGTGCAACCCGATACGGCGAGGAGAGCCACCCACCACATTGGCGACACGGAAAGAAGAGCGATTAATAGGTTAATAAAGGGATTTGTAAACTGTGGTAGAACTGCCTAATTCGACCGGCAGTTCACCGACCACGACTGCCACCTGCTGAGTGTGTTTAGAATGGGTTAGTATGTGTTATGTTGGTAACTACCTGAGTAGCTATGTATGTGTCATTGGCATATCCTATTATCTGTCCATTCCGCAAGTTCTAAAGTGATAAGTACTTTGTCGTTCTTTAACGGGTGGGATGCAGGTTATGCCTCAGCAATGTTTGTTTTGTTCCTTATGAAAAAGGAGGAGTATTATGTATGACCCTCCCATGTGTATTGCCCCTTGTAGGGGATGTGTCCCTCCCACGTGTATTGCCCCTTTAAGACGGGACATGACTGTGTCATGGCCCAAGTTAATAAAAGGAGCCCCTGCGGGCACATGAGACAGAATGGCTGCAGACTCCAGAAGAGGAACTCCTGAGTCTGTGTCTCATTCCTTGTAGGCTTCAGGCCTATGCGTGGGGGCACGGGCCTGCGTGCCCTGATGCCGTGGGACACTCGTGTCAGCACAGTGGCAGAGGTCTGCATGGTCATGGGTAAGGCAGGCGCAGCTCCCACCCCCGGTGGTGCTGGTATTAACTAGCACAATGGGGCCTGCCGGATGACCAGGGCAGGCCCCAAACCCCACAGACACTGGGCCTGTCATGTGCCGATAAGTATAGCACTATGCCACATCCATGACAATGTGCAGCAGTAGTGGCCAGTCATACCCATCATTTTACAAAGGTCTCCTGCCAGGACTGTCCACCATACTTCAGGCTGCCTTGCAAGGAGGTGCAATAATAAACGCAGAGACCAGGATCTCGAGCAGGCGATGGAGGAGGAGGAAGCTCAGCCCACTCCAGTGGAGTCAGAGAAGGAGAGGATCAGATCACACCAAGCCGTGGACAGTGGGAAGCAGCCCACCGTGGCTGGATCTTGCAAATTCCTCATCTCCAAGTTCCAGAGTCAGACAAGGCTGGGGGAGGGTGTGAAAGACACCTTTGGGGACACCATGGTGGAAAGGAGGACGACGCCACACAGAGCAAGTGGGCATGGGTGGAAACATCAGAGCAAGAGACTCATGGAGCGCCAAGGGACCACGCAGGTGGCAACAGTGCATGGTATAAGAACGTTTAACAGGACAGAACATAGAAGCACAGTCGCCAGGCACCGGGTCCTTTTCAAGCACAACCCAGCAGATCAGTCAGTGCTAGTGAACGTCAGTGGCCTCTGGCACCACCATCACCAACCCATTACACGCACTACATTGCACACCAGCTGCCCATAGGTCATGACTCGGGCTCAACCCGCACTGAAATCCACCTTCTGGATGTCCACACTACACATTGTGCACCCACATGAGATTTGCAACGTGCCTTTTGCTGCAGTCACAGCTGATCCAGGGAAGGAGCCATCTTCACACTAACTCAGTGGCAATTGCTGACGTATGTCTTTTCTTTGCTGCAGTCATTTGGGGATGCCACCTTCTGCGCCAGCCTGTATCTTTTGATGTTTAGTAACATCTGGCTGCACACACTGGTGTACTGCCAGAAAAAGATCCTGTCCAACATATTTCAGCAACCTGACATGGGTAGGGGTGCAGATGCTGCTTAGCTGAACAGAAAACCTTTGACATTGTAGAGGTGCAAGCATTGCTGAAATAAATTCAAGCACGCTGCACCACACGGCACCAAAAATCTTTGATTCACGCCATCAAAATGTGTGTGGATAAAGAGGGCTTGGAGCACCCACACTAAGATCAAGACATGCTCCTAATATGCAAGTATGCACTGACGGGGGGCTTCCAAGGCCAATTGCAGAAGAGCAGAGACAAGAATGATATGTAGGATGTCCTGAGAAATGACCACATTTTTTGGGATAATATTTTCTTTTTAATAATGCGGGGGGAGAACCCCCACCTTCTTTCCCCTTACCTCAACCTATCCCCTTAACTCACCCCCTCTATTTTTTATAAAAATGAACAAATATCCCAACGAACTTCACCCAAAATATTCAGTCATTTCTCATTGGGTATTTTTGTATTCGATCATTTCTGCAGATACTGGATATGTAGCAATGTATTTACATAGCGCAAAGTTAGGTCTGAAACAGCAGAGCACTGTGGAAAGGTAATAGAACAAACCCCCCACACCTTGTGTACACAGTTTGGAGCTATTAATCAATGTTCTCTAAAGCTGTGACACCTGTGGTTTGTTGTTTGTTTAATCAAAACATATGTTATTAATTCTCTTCTTAAACACTTGATGTCAGTGCACTCATTATACTGCCAGGTTGCCAACATTTACCAATCGGTGCACATGAAAATGTTTTGCCTAAGAGGCAGCTTTTTCTAGGCTAGACATATAGTAGATATTCTACAATTATCCTTAAAGAGACATTTGTACCCATTTCGTAGTTGAATTCACAATCAACCTAAAAGAGAGCATCATAAAAGAAAAGAGAAAAACAAATTGAGAGAGATAGGTAATTTGCCCATATTGCATATATTATAATGTGCAACGAGTTAGAACCGGCCATATTGAGTGTGTTAGCGTGTCCCGTGTTACTAGAATAGAGAAAATGGACTTGTGCATGACCACCTGTTCCTGTGCCTCACCAATCTCCAAAACGTGCAACCTGTTTTACCCTGTGCAAGCTATTGGGTGCCACTCATGTGCTATAAGAACCTCTGCTTATGATATGATGTGGCATTTATAACACGCCTGTACACAAGTGTTTCTAGGTGTGACAAGACAAGGAAGGGGAAACAGAGGGAGGAAAAAACAACAATCTCACCAGGCCTTGTGTCATTCAGATCGTGCAAGTGCAGGGGGGTGGAGGGAGGGGAGAAGTGTAGGTAACTCAATAAGTGCAGCCAGTGAGTGGCTCATAAGTGCAGAAAAAAGGGATGGTAGGGTTGCAGATACAGACCATATGTGCTGGGGGAGCCCAGAGGCAGTGCGAGGGCAGCTGGACATACAGGAGCCTGGGCCAGGTTCAGAGGGTAGCCAGGTGACCAGTGCGTGGAGCAGTCGGGACATCAGCAGGGGATGGAAGAGAGAAAGCAAGGTGAAATGGAAGGTCTTGAGTTACTTCCGGAACCGGAGGTGGTCCTGCTCAAGTTTGAAAGAGGCAGGGAGGCTGTTCCAGAGGGAGGCTCCAGTCGAAGAGAGAGATCTGCCTCAACTCTATGCTTGGAAAAGCATCTGACCCTAAGAGAGTTGGAAGTGGATGAATGGAGCGCTCGAGAAGGGAGATGTTTAGGATGAGAGAGTTGGAGGTAGTGCTTTCCCAGGCCCCAGAATGCCTTGTGGACGATGCAAAGGGTCTTGAACTTGATCCTTGCTGCCACAGGGATCCAGTGAAGAGATTTCAGAACTGGAGAGATATGATCCCTGGGCTTGAGGCTAAGGACAGGTCTTGCAGTCCTGTTCTGGATAGGTTGTATACGTCAGAAAGTAGAGGCAGGCAGATTTAGAAAGAAGCTGTTGCAGTAGTCCAGCCTAGAGAGAATCACGGCTCTGGAGACAGTGAGTTTCTGTGGGAAAGTGAGTAAAGGAAGAATACCTCTCAGGAGGTGCAGCTGATAGTTTGACTTCTTTGGGATGTCAGAGATGTGAAGCAGGAGAGAGTTGAATCGAAGGTGACCCCTAGGTTCTTAGCCTCACAGATGGGAGGAGGATGAGGGCTGAGAGAGGCTCTCCAGAGAGTGACAGGAAAGGAGGGAGCAGGTGTGCCGATGAGGAGGATCTCCGTCTTACTGGCATTAAGGCAGAGATCATTTTTGGCACACCACTCCTGGATTGCGGAGAGACAATGCAGGATGAGAGAGGGAGACGAGGCAGCAAAGGGGAGCCTGAAAGCAAGCTGAGCGTCATCCGCATAGCACTGAAAGTTGGAGCAGAGAGCAGTACTGCAGTGGGTGAGAGATGCCAGGTATTGGCTGAACAGTCAGCTAGAAAGGCCATTAATCAAATCCAAAATTGGCAGTTTCTGATTATTGTTGGTAACATACATGTTTATATTGTTTAAAGCATATTTACACACAGTGAAACTCATACATTTATAGAAACCCCTGGCATTGAGCCCCAAGAATAGACAAGTCTGTGTCGCCTGTTTTCTGTTCTGCATATAACTGAGACTGAGTTGTGTTTTCAGGGTGGAAGCTTTATTGAACACAAAGACTGTCCTGTCAGTGCTGCAGTTTCTAAGATCTTCATCCAATAGTAGGATGTTTAAATGTTGTTTAGACATTTTTTTGTATCTTGAAATTGTTCCTACCAAATCTTGTTATCCTCCCAGTCTTGTTTTCCTCAGCGACTAGTTTTGGTTTAGGACTGAGCAGTAGGGTTCTGTCCATGCTATCTGCTTGCTTTTTGCTCCCTAATACATGTTCTAGAATAGCCTCTTCCTAAGAATCTTTGTTGAATGATAATTACTTTTTCTTGGTAACTGTTCTCTTGACTACACTTTTCTTTCACTCTTATGAATTCTACTTTGGGGCTATTGGTGATCACATTCCTTTTGTGACAACTTTGAGAATGTAATACCGCTTTCACCTCAGTTATCTTCCTGAATGTTTTTGTACATATTGAGTCATTAACAATGCCAATGTTAAGATCCAAAAAAGTAATGTGGCATGTGCTCATCTCTAATATCAATTAAATTCAAAAGTTGTTGTCATTGAGATAGTTATTAAATGTCATCAATTCCCCCTCTGTAGCATTCCAAATTATTAAAATATCAATATATCTTATCCAGATATGATATTTCTGAAAGGCATCGGGAAAGGTGAACACATGTGTATTTTCATAAACCCCCAAGAAAAGGTTGCCCAACAGGGGTGCATAGTTGGCCCCCATTGCCACTCCCTTTGTCTGTCTGTAAAGGGATTTGTTAAATAAGATGTCATGTTTTAGTATGAAAGTAAGGAATTCCTTGATCATGTCCACTTGAAGTACCAAGGAGGCAGATTTATTGTGAAAGGAGTGCTCAATTGTTTTTAAGGCTGACTTGTGATCTAATGAAGTGTAAAGAGCCTTTACATCCATGGTGGCTGAGATACATTTTTTGTTCCATGTCACTTGATTCAAAATATCAAGAAATTGCATCGTATTTCTTACATACAAAGGATGTTTATAAACCTCTGGTCTCAAAAACGCATCTATAAAGATTGACGTGTTTTCTGTAAGCTATCCCTCCCTGCTAACAATGGGTCATATTTCAGGCACAGTCTCATAAGCCTTGTGTATCTTGGGAAGGAGGCAGATGGTTGGTGTTCATGGGTGTTCTGAAATTAGGAAAGCCTTCTCCTCATCTGTTAGCAGTTGTGTTAGATACTGTTTAACTATGAGATCATTATATCCTTTGAATTTGCTCTTCACAAACCCCCGATAGGGGTTTTTATAGCAGTTTGGTAATTAAAGGTGTTTTTCTCCAATAGCAAAGTAGTCTTGTTTATCAAGGTTTCAATGTGCCCCCCGTATCTGTCTCCTTCATAATGATATCTTCATATGTTTGCTGTCTTTGTAATGCCCTAATGCCTGGTGCTCTAAGATGGGCTACTGGAACTTCAGGGACTTCAGTACTTTCCTGTACCTTTATAGTGTTGGAGTTGTACGAACATTTGTCTGATGTGATGTTATTGCAGAGTATCATGCATAACAGGAAACAGAGTGGTTAATGCAATGATCTTTCTGGCCATTGTTATTTCCCAGTATCAGCCTCTGGAATTGCGCTGGCCCCAAGAAACGTCTAGTATTATGGCTAGATAAGGCAGCGCTTCAGGTGATAGGTCCCTGAATATAATGGAGGCTGTTTCAAAGCTGATCAGGGATAGGTTCGGCCGCCAGTGAAGCTGTTTGAGATGGTATGCAGTCTTTATAACGAATGAAAAAATAAGGACAGTGGCCCTCATTACGACCCTTGCGGAAATTGACTGACCGGACCGCAACAGCGTAAATAGCGTTTCCGCCATTGCACGAAGGAGCAAAGTGCGGCTAATTACGACCCATCGGGCACGAGCATTACGCCATGGCGGAATCCGAAAGGCTGCGATGGCGGAAATGACCCCAAAACGGCCCTTACCGCCGCCGTACGCTGCACCAGGTGCAATACCGCCACCCATCTTAGCGGTCACCGTAATGAGCGGGCACCGTAATGAGCGGGCACCGCAAATTACGGGCACCGTAAATATACGGAAACGGAAGTAAAAGCATGTGGCCGGAACGGGAAACAGCACGCCGCACAACTATAAAATCCGAATCCCAACACAACCATTAAAAATCCGACCCTGACACACATCCCAACCCGTTAGCAACCCCAGTTCAAAAAATAAATATGGGAAAGGTAGCCAAGAAAGCGTGTGATCGCAAGCGGCAGGTCCACTTCTCCCGAGAGGAACTGACCGTGCTGACCGAGACCCTGCAGGAAAATGCCGCCGTCGTCTTCTCCAGTCAAATGACCAGGACGGCCCTTGCCAACAAGAAGGCCATATGGGCCCTTGTGGCACAGCGCGTAAGTGCGGTGGGGACAACACCCCGCACGCCACAGCAATGTCGCAAGCGGTGGGACGACCTGCGGATCCGCGTACGCAGCATACTTTCTGCGAACAGGAACATCGCCACAGCTACCGGGGGGGGATCAGAGTCGCCCATCAAGTTGACCCCCTGGGAGGAGATCTGCGCCTCCACCATAGGAATGGAGAGCATAGAGGGAGTCGGAGGGATGGAGAAAGGAGTGCCGACATCCGGAGAATCAGGTAGGTTTGCCAAGAGAAACAATGCGAAATCCACAAACCACGAACATGTGCAGTACCATGTGACCCCATAGTGCAATACATACTTTGCCCTGACAGCGCCCTCTAAAAGTCAGAATGAATAAACAAATTAATCAAGATGCCATAAACAACCCCTACATGTGCAGCATGCACCCCCTAACTGCAGGCAGCCAAATGAATGCATCCTCAATCCACACGAAAATGAGACCACCTCCAAGGCCCAGTCCCATATCAGCCTCATGTACCACCCCAATGCATTTGACACGTTGCCATTCCAAATCCGACAGACCCATAACTAACGCTCGCCCCTCTTTACTCCACCACAGGGTCCGATACCAACGACGAGCTGCAGGACACCCCTACCAGCACGCCTGCAAAGAGGGCCAGGACCAACGTCCCAAGAGCCTCCACCTCAGGTGCAAGGATCAAGACACGGCAGCAGCAGGAATCAAGTGCCAGCACACTGGAGGGGACTGCAACAGGCACCCCAGCAGCCAGCAAGTCCACAACCCCAGCACCACAGGTCCCCCCAAAGAACGTATCTGATGGCACTGCCTCTGGTGGTAGCAGCACCATAGGTGACACAGCTGTCATGCCAGCATGCTCCGACACGGAAAACAGTGCTGGCGACGTAGGTACCATCCATGACCTTTCCCAATCCCCCTGCATGTTCCATCCCCTACACCATGACGAAACCACGCAGGGGCACCCTGAAGACGACGACTGGCCAACCCCCACAAGTCCTGTGCCAAGGCAACATGTGTTGAGCAGCCCCCCTGTCACACCACCGCAAATGTCCATGGCCCAGCAGAGGCAACAGTCCCTCGACCTGCTGATCGAGCAACAGCAGGAAGCGTCCACGCTACTCAAGGACCATGCAAATGAATGCGGGGGTTCCAGGGCAGCCATGGAAACATCCACCGAGACACTCAGGGCACAAATAGAGAAAAGTAGTGAGAGCCTCAGGGGAGAAATGGAGAGAAGCACCGAGAGCCTGAGAGCACAAATGGAGAGAAGCACCGAGAGCCTGAGGGGGGAACTGCATGCGACGTCCAAAGACGTTTGTGCTGAACTTGCTGCTGTGCGCCGTGTGCTCTCGGAGCTCTCACAAACCCTCAGAGACATGCATGGACGCGAGCAGGCAGAGACGTCATCCGTGGCAAGTTCCGTCCAGGGCAGCCCCCAACGCAGATCTGGCAGGAACCTGCGCTCCACGGGCAGGGGTGCCCCTGATACCCGTAGAGGGGGCTTGCAATAGCGTCTACCCACGGGCAGCATGCATATCTGGACACTGGTGTTGGGGGGGGAGGAAGTAGGGTGGAGGGGGTGTGTTGGGCTTCACTGGGTGGCGGGTCCATAGGGTGTATGAATCAAATCACATTAACAATACAGCACTTCATTATCATCCAATGACATGTGTGGACATTGATATTTGCGTACGAGGCCTTCATAGGCGTACAGTCCACTATGTGCCTGTACTACACACACACAGTGCCACAGGTCCCCTTACCGTGTAATAGGCACCATGCGTGGTTGCTAGAAGCATGCATCTATGATGCTCTGTCGGATTGCACGTGCATCCTGTGCCTCATGGACTCCCTGGCGTCCCTCCACATCCCCACCCTCATCATCATCATCTTCAGGTGCATGCAGTACAGCGTCAGGGGGCATGGGCACATTCCTACGTATGCACATGTTGTGCAGCATGACACATGCCATGACCATCTTAGAAACCCTCTCATGGCTGTACATGAGTGCCCCGCCAGACCTGCTGAGGCTGCGGAAACGAGCCTTCAGTAGGCCGAATGCCTGTTCAATGACCACACGGCTACGTGAGTGGGCATGGTTGTAGTCCTCCTCATGCTGGTTCTGTGGGTTCCGGATTGGTGTAAGGAGCCATCTCTTCAGTGGATACCCGGCATCACCTGTATGGGACGAATAAAGGGTGTCAGTGGAATGATAGTGCTAAGTAGCCCCCCCCCCCTCCTGCAAGGTCATTGACGCATCAAATGGGCCACGATGTCATGCATGGAATGAGACTCACCGAGTAGCCAGGATCTGTGCCCTGCGTGTCGCTCCATGTAGCGTGGTATTCTTGTGTTCCTCAGGACCATAGAATCATGGGTAGATCCTGGAAATCTGGCACAACAATGCGTAAAGATCTTGTTGGAGTCACACACCATTTGCACATTGATTGAATGAAATTGTTTCCGGTTGCGGTACTGGACCTCCATGGCATGTGGGACAACCAATTCAACATGGGTGCAGTCGATGGCACCAATGCAACCCGGGATGCCGCCAAGTGCATGGAATCCCACCTTTGCGTTGGTAATCTCCTGGTACGTGCGTGGTAGTGTGATGTGGTCGTCGGCGTGCTTCAGGAGGGCATCGTGCACTTGGGAGAGTGTCCGTGAGAACAGTGGCTGTGAAATGCCATGCAACTGTCCCACTGTGTGCTGGTAGGTGCCTGTGGCCAGGAAGTGGAGTACAGACACCACCTTCAGTAGGGGTGGGATGGCGGTTGGGCTATCTATCATGCTCACGAGGTCAGCATGTGTCATGTCCACAATGGCGATTATGGTGTCCCGGTCCAAACGGTAGAGGGTGTGGATCTGCTCAGCAGTGAGGTTGAACGGATCAGCTCGGAGGCGTGGGATTGCGGGCCGCCTGCGTGGTGGTAGTGGCAGTGCTTGTGGGCCTTGCTGACCCTGCCTTGCCCTCCTCCTCCTCCTTCTCCTCCGTCTCCCCTGTGCGCCCGGTTGTTGTACCTGTTGTTGTTCGTCGTCTTCTTGTAGTTGTAGCACTTGCAGTGCTATCTGGTGCCCCAGGCCCAACATCGCTAGTCCTGCCGGTAGCATTTTGGAGTGGGAGTGGTTGTGGGAGGGGTTTGGGTCTGCTATATATGTGCTGTCGGCCTGTATGGCCTCCACCTGTGCTGATTGAATGAATCTGTGGCAGATGCAATCCCTTCTGGCCGAGCACGTCCCGCACGTAAGGCTGCATTTGGCCGCATGGCATCTTGGGATTGGAATCATGTATCAAATCCCGATGGCAGTGTGATGTACTTTGACTGATTTTCATGCTATGCTCCCATTGTTACACATGCTATGATTGCAGCCGCTTACATACCTGTGAAGAGTCAGTGGTATGTAGGGCTCGATCGATGGCCGACCCTCATGCAGCACAGTATCGTACTTCACCGACGGGCGTGGCGTCCCATTTGTGATTGCAGCCAGTTAGCATTATGACACACAGCCGCACTACATTGATGTAATTGTGAATGCAAGCGTTCACAGAAGCCTTTTCGACGTAATGTTGCAAGTGAGGAATTCGAAGGCCAGGATTTTTGGTTGCGAAGTAGCGGTGAGGAGACGCCCACAGGTCTGCCTGGAAATGTAACGTTCTATTGTTGAATGTCCTTGGGACAGGGCCCATAACGAGCAAGCAATGAATGACATGAATTGAATGGGATGCGCAATAGCGTAGTGGACGATAAGGCAGGACGTTCCCAAGTCCATCTAGCTTCACGACACTACAGATCCGGCCAGGAGCACAGTGGTTTTTGCAGACTGCATTACGCACAGACGCGATGGAAGTTTCACATATTATGTGAGTGAATGTTCATGCGTTTTCATTGCGGGATGAGGGAATGATGAATGGATGCATGGACAGATGATTCCATTTAGGGTCTGCCATGTACATGTGTTTTTTGATTCAATCCCCTTCCCCTGCGCTATGTGATGCAAGGCTGCCATAGTGGGACTTACGTCTATCTGCCCTTGTCGGATCCTCCCTGTCTCGACGCGCCTTCATACACTTGTGTCTAGGCACGTTACTAATCCCATGTCATGGGTTCTATCTTGACGGACGCATGCACAGTAACCGACGTTGCCAATGGTGTATTAACCTCGATTGGTTTCGTTATGTATCGATACTGATTTAGGGGTGTGTATATTCCTTTGGAGTGGGCTAGCATGCATATGGGTGTGGATTTGGTGTGTTGAATGAAGATAGTGATGCATCATGTGTCATGTAGTGCAATCGGTTAATTTGTGTTTCATTTTGGTGACAGGTATCTCCTGCCCTATTGCAGATGCCATCTGTACGCCACTCCTCCAGATGGTTTTTACTCTCGACACCTGCAGCTTCGGGTGAATCAGTGGAGCAGCATTACGATCTTATGGGACGATCGCCAATGGGCCACATGCCCTTACGCTGTTCTGGTGGCTAGGTGCAACATTTCGGCCTTTCAGCTGGACTAGTGCCTGCCTCATGGGACGGACCTGCGGTTCTTGCCGCTTCCATGTTGCCTTTTGGAACGTTGATGTTGGCCCTGTGTGCCATGATGGTACAGGGCGTCACACAAGTGGAAGCTGGTCAATTATTGCAGATGCAGCCCTCGGTGATGATGGATGTTTTGGTGTTATTTTACAAATTGCTGTGAGGCCTTTGTCATTTGGATGTGCATTTAAATTGTATTCCGATATTTGGCGTGTTGCGTTATTCTTTGCAGGTGATGTGGCGATTTTCGATTTGTGGCGGTATGTATTGCGAGATGATCTGCATTGTGTTCCGCCTTCTGAGTTGAGTTGTGTGGTACAGTACTGGCCGCTTTTGCCTACGTAGCACAGTGTGGTCACGGATAGGGGCTGCCATTGTGACTGTTTACATGATGTGCTGTTCAGGGGCGGGGGATTGGCTTTTGGCCGACTGGTGCCTGTCAGCCAGGTCGATTGATGGTATGATGGGATGTTCAGAATGTGGCTGGTCACAGGTGCCTGTGTTTGCGTGCGTTTGTTGGAGGGGGACTGGGGTCATGTCCATTGGAATAGCTTCTGTATTCATGCCATCTGTGCCCTGCAGCTCCCATCGGCCCCTCTTGGGATGTGCCTGGCTGCTCAGTCACTCTGCCAACTTGTGTGGTACATGCTTCTGCTGATGGTTGGTTTGTTTACTGGCAAGAGTACAGGTCTGGTGCAATCCCCCTCAGGATGCTGTTTTGGATGTTGCCTTGCGCTGGTGGCAAGCGATGGGGGACTACTGTTGTTTTGTGTCATGTGTTCTTGATTTCCATTTTGATGTCTTGTACCTTCACATGCCTGTGCTGCATCAGTACGGCTATGGTGAAATGCCGTACATGGATGCCCACTCACGGGGCGCTTCGAACACCTGCATGCATTTCTACGTTGGCATGCATGGGTGAATTGTAGATTTCACTGGTTGCATGGTGTGAGTACATTGCGCCTGCCAGGAGTTGTGCAATGTGGCCAGGGAGTGGAGTACAGGCACTCAGTGGGCCATTTACGGTTGGTTCACGATGCCGTATTTCTCGCCATGGCGGAATGGTCCATTCCGCCATGCCTGATGGCGTTAGGTACATGTCCGCTAGGGTCGGAATTGCCGTACCGTTGCACCATGGTGGTGTTTGCGGTTTGGCATGGTGCGCGCGCGCGTGCTTAGTGCAGTTAGCGTTGGCGTTCACTACGGTGTCGCTAATGGCTTCGTACTTTGCGGTGACGGGTCATAGTCGCACCGAGCGCTTTTCGATGGCGGTATTGCATTTCCGCCATCGTTTTCCCCTTTCCGCCAGGGTCGTAATGAGGGCCAGTGAGTTTATGGCCCTTTGGAACATGCATATGGTAATGGATGGGATTACACCGTAATAATTCTGAGTCCAAATAACCGGACAAGCTCAAGAATATGGCAAGTTACTGTTTTATTAACAAGTATTTAAAACAGAGAGGTTACAACAAACATCAATGGATTTACGTTCAGTCTCTCAATGATCTCCGCATAAAATACAGTCCGTATACTCAAATATGCATCAGAGTGACGTCATGTTACATGGCAATAATGAAAAACCTATCAAGGATTGGGATTAGTTAAGGGAAACATCTAGATATACACTTCTATAGTAGCTAGGATTGTTATTGGTTGTCCGATATCAGGTGGACAACGTATGCCTATCTATTAAAACATGTAATTTCAGAAACATCAGAATAGAATGTCATCTACATAGTCAATTACTGCACTCTTGAGCTCAATGTTACCTAGATCCATCTGTAGGACCCTAATAAAGATCGATGGGGACTCACAATACCATTGAGGTAAACGAGTATGCTTTAGTCTTTTTTGTCTGATTGTAAAGCAAGTAAGGGCATGTAAGTCCTTGTGCAACGGGATCAAGAAAATCATATTTTTAAAATTGATCACAGTGAAATACTTAGCTTCAACTGGTATACTACACAATATCTTCATAGGATTAGGAACTAATGGAAACTCTGCTTCTACATTCTGATTAAGAAGGCCAATTCCTGTATAAATCTCCACGAACCCCTTTTATATTTTCTAATCGGATACACCACAGTATTGCACAGGGATTCCAATGGCACTAGGATACCCTGATTCATCAGTGCTGAAATTGTCTTGAATATGCCTTAATTAGCTTCTCAGGACATAGGGTAGTGTTTTGCTCATGGTCAAATTGCTCCTGGCTTGAGTTTTATTCTAACCTCTCCTATTCCCTTCAGTAGGCCTACGTTACATGGGTCCGTAGTCCAAAGGAGACTTGGCACCTTTTTTAGGTCTTCCTGAAAGAATGCTGGTCATTGCCGCATTATCACCATTCAATGTGGGACTTCTTTTCTCGATCATTATCCAGTATGTAATGCTTATAAAAAACACTACCTCATCATCGATACATTAATCTCTGAACAAATCTTTGTTATGTCAGACAATCTGTATCCCTCCTCAAGAGCTATCACTGTCCTCCATGCTCTGCCCTCATCATCTACTCCTTCAAGCATTGCTATTTCTCCTAATACTATATCTGCTTCCAACTCTATAGAATAGTCTGTCCTTCTTCCTCATCCATAGATACTTGTGCTCTAAATAGGAACTCATCAGGTATCCTCACACTCTTCCCTACTAATCCAGGTAGCCATGTTACATGAAGACTTCCAGATCTACCAGGGCTCCTCATAGAGCCACTTGCCCTGTAAATGCTAATATGAACTCTCCTACATTTAAATAGTGTATTCCTGGAGTGGAGCACACTAATCCCTTATCAGTGAATGAAATTGTCACGTTAAGTTTCGTCATTAAATTTCTTCCTAAGATATTAACTGGTGTCTGTCGTGACTACAGCAAGGGGACAGACAAATCACATTCCAACATATAGAAACAGGTAATTTATCAGTAAAAGGAAATAAATGTATAGCTTCGGGGAACCCTTGCGCATTCATGGCAATACCTGACATCGGATATTTTCCCTCTCGTAAATGTTCCCAATGTCTACAAAAAAAGAAAAGGATTTGCCTCCTATCGTCCACATCGACCCTTGATTCCTCTTGGGGGTCTCGTGTTACTGATAGTAGTGAACACATCAAGTCACCCTGTGAGCTGTCCTATAAGGGTAAAAATTCATCCCTGTCCCCGTAAAAGTATTTCCTCCTACAACAGTGACACTCCCATCCTAGGTGTCAGTATTTGCACTCTGCTCTCATCCTGTTGTGTTTGCATAGGTGCTTTTTGTGACTTCCCCTGCGGTTGGTGCATTTGTATTGGTCCCTGTTGTTGTACCTGCTTTACTTGCGGCACCTGTGCCTGATAGGATGTGTGATCCTGGGCATAGCCTTCTCGTGTTTGTATCCTGTATGATGATGGATAAGATGTCCACCTCTTGAAGGCTGTCCATTTTGTTACGCATTCCCTCAATTTTTACATATGCACGCAATATGCCCTGTCATCCCACAATTCCAACATACTGGGGGTGGCCCTCTGGCAAACCCTCCTTGAGTATTCTGACTTCCATTCTTAGCCCAAAACCCATACCCACTTTGATCCATTGGGTGTGTATTATTCATTCACCTGTGACATGCCCATAATTGCTGGCATTCCCACTCCTTCTTCACTTGTCAATACTGCGCCTTCTATAGCAAACATTGACAGTATCCTCCGAACTAGCTTAGCTTCGTCAATCTTTCTATTCACATCCTTCTTTTTATTCTTCTCTTGTAATAACTGCAATTATGCACAATAGTTAACTGTATCCCAGCCCATGGCTTCACTTCCACCCCCACTTGTTTATTCATTTGTCTCTGTAACACTTCTGGCAATCCCTGATAAAAAATATGATTAAACAGTGCCACTGTTTTTTCCCATGGCTCACGCATTTCAAGCTGCCATTTCTCTTGAATATCTTGAATATAAGCAATAAGGTCTTCTTCTTCCTTCATTGTATGTGTTATAATTGCATCCATGTCTGATTTATCAGGCTACTGTACCCTATGATCTCTCCAAACATCTGCGCTGCAATTATTAAATGGCGCTCCATCATGTGCTGTGTTTTGTGCTGTCAGACCTGCATATCCTGCTCGTATTCAAATGCTGTCAGCTCTCTCCCCAAGAATAGCTGCCAATAGACCTGTTATGTCTCCTATGGCCAACGTGTTTCCTCCTGTAATTTTTTCTAATTCATATATCCATTTCCCAGCCCCCAAAGTCAAACTAGTGAGCTTGCATTGTAAGTTATCTTTATCCATTTGAGGTCATGGAATATATTGTGGCCTTGATCCCCCCTTCTCTAGCAAGGAGAACTGTGAGAACCTCATCCCATAGACGGATCCCACTATTCGTTTACCTAATGCAAGGGTGATCATCCCTATTCATCTCCTTGCTGGCAACAACTAACCTATTCATATACGGTGGATATTCCCCTCTCTCACTACAAGAATGTCTTTGAGGAAGCTCAGGATATGGTATAGGATCTGGTATTTTTTCCTTAGGGTTTTACAGATCTGACCATCTTACCTCTTTATCCATCTATTGACTTCAGAGGGGGATGCATGCCCCCTCTCCCTCTGTCTCACGGCCTGACTCTCTTTCCTCATCTGATATTGCTAGACCCAACTAGTGTGACTAGTATCCTCCTCTTCCCTTTCTAAATGTAATCTGCTCAACGACAGTGCTTGGCATTCATCACTAAACCTGTTGTCCTCCTCATCCTGTAGTTGAGGTGCCATGGATTGATTGCCACTCCCTCGAGTTCCATATTCACTGTCCTGCCTTATTTGCTGATATTTGTTGTCGATCCATTCGACAATATTTTCTGCATCATATCTTTCCTCTTCTATTGCTACTCTAGGTGTTTCTAGCACTACTTCTTTTATCAGGGTAATTTATCGTATTCTATCCGATTGTATTTCCTCGCTCTGCTTCATTCATTCCTTACGAATGAGACTGGCATCCAGAGCTCGCTGTCTTCTATTCTGTTTTATCTCGTCTTCTACTTCCCTTTGTTTTCTCACATCCCTTCTTGCCTTCTTTCTTCCCTTCTCACTTCCTGTCTTTGTTCTTCTTCTTGTCTCCTTCTCTGTAATCTTGTGTCCTTTACATTTTGTCCCTCTTCTTCCTCTCTCTTCCTTTCTCTCCTGTCTCTTTTTTCTATCTCTTTCTTTCTAATGTTATACTTCCTTTGTTCATCTGCCCGCTTTTTGTCTTTCTCCTGTTGTTCTCTATATATCTGTTCCCATCTTTCCCTGCTTTTTTGTCCTTGATCATCCTCCCTTAGTCTCTTTTCTCTTTCCCTGTCCTTCTTTTCTTGGTCCTATTTATCTTCTCTCTGCCTAACCGATGTTTTTCCCATCTAACTTGAGTAATATCTGTCCTCCCATCCATTCGTTCTGTATGAGTGTTACCTCATCAGCCCTATCTTTTTCTCCTTTCCATGTCTTGATTTCTCGGTCTATGTCTGTCAATATATTTGTTCTCTCGCCTCTTTCTTCCTTATCTCATAAGGACTTAGAGGCATCTTCCTTCCTTTTGCTCACTTCTGGACTGTTATGACCACTGTAAATGGAGGGTTCATATGTTGAGTTACTCTACCCCGCTGCTACTTTTAATTCCTTTAAAGGATAAGTTTCTATCTCTTCTGTAGCTATGCTCTTAACCTCGGACAAAGTAACAGGAGCAGAGGTCTCAATGTCCTCCCCTTTATGCTGATTAAGCATCCACTCCTTTGGTGGCAGATCCTCTTTCTCCTCTTGGTACATTTTCCAAAGTTCTAAAACTGCCTGTCTTTTCTCAAATGTCTTCCCTGTGTGTGAGGCATGCACATATGTGGTCATATGTTGTAATAGTGTTTTTGACAATGATCCCCCTTTTGTCCAAGGCATGAACATTTTATCAGCTGTGCCCTTTACCCATTCTGCACTATACTGTTTTGAGCTTGGGTACATGTTTTGGTAGTGTTTCACAAAGGTACATGAGAGGGGTGTCCTCCATAACGACAAGTGGCAATTGACTGTCAATACTTACCAGATGGTTAATAAAATCTCTATCTCAAGGCTAATCAACCACCACTTTTAATCTCAAAACATCAAATATGAGCAAGCACAATCAATCGCTGATCAAACCTCTTTTGTTTCAACCACCTATCTATCTTCTGATTGGCGCCAATCGTTTACTACACCTTAACTCAGGACAATGTCCCTTCCAACCTTCACCTCTTACTACCTCTCAAAATGTCATATAACAAATAATACTCAAAATAATGACATGATACACATTAATAACCCCTAGGATCACCTTCCGTTCTTTTATAACAGTTTATAATAAGAGGTATACTTCCCACACTCCCAATTATATTACCCTATACAGGGTTTAAGACGTCACCTTTCACAGCCCTGACTGTGCGTATTCTCTCTCTTAATATTCCTATTGGTATTTGAGACGGCTTCTTCTATCTCCCTTGAAATAGGATCACTTAGGTTTTCCTTTATCTCCCCAAAATGTCCTGTTACTCAAAGATATCACAATCCCGCCCCTTTATATGACCATTTCCCTTAGTCTACTTACATCTGTTAATCAACTCGAGGCCTTCTGTATCGACTACTCCTCCTATTCGACCACTCTGACTTCCATTCTCAAGTTTATGTCTATAGGCTGCTCTTCACAGGAAAGTCCACGATCTTCCAGCTAATGGTGGAGGATGTCCGATCGTCCGAAACTCTGATGGCAAACTCATTTGGATCTGAAACCATCTGCACTGCTACCACTTGAGCTTATTGCCCTTTGGAATCTTCATATGGTAATGGATGGGATTACACCAGAGTAAGTCTGAGTCCAAATAACTGGACAAATGTAAGAATATGGCAAGTTACTGTTTTATTAACAAGTATCTGCAATGAACATCAACAGAAGTACGCTCAGTCTCTCAATGATCTCCACACAAAATACAGTCCTTATACTCAAATATGTGTCAGCGTGACATCATACTATGTGGCAATAATGAAAAACCTATCAAGGGTCGGGTTTGGTTAAGGGAAACATCTAGATGTACACTTCTATAGGAGCTAGGATTGTTATTGGCTGTCCGATCTCAGGTGGACAATGTATGCCTGCCTCATAAAACATGTAATTTCTGAAACATCAGACACATGGTTTCGCATTGGTCTTACAAGCTATAAGGTCCTTCGTTATACGGACTAATACAATTGGTTAGCACGCGTGTGCTGTAAGCCAAGACCCAGGTGCAAGTAGATAGGACATGAGGCTACCTCACCACCCAATTAGCCCAGCATCTCTCATCACCCATGCCTTCTGCCATGAAATTGTCTTTGTACTTGGCCTTGCAGAGTATTCTCGTCTTTGGGAATGCATGGGAGTGAGGGCACTCGCTATTGTGTCTGGAATTTCAAGTTCAAACTCTATTTCCATCCTTGGTTCATGTGACAGGAGACCACGATCTGGTACATTTTGCAGCTTTTAAATACTCTAAATGAATTAAAACTTGCCATGCTTTGTGCTCGTGTTGGCACCTTAACGTGAGAAGATTCAACCTCTGCACACTCGTTCTTCTTCAGAGCAGATAGCTGACCTCAATTTCTAGGATCTTGACTTCAGGCCAGACAGCCTTGGCACACATCTCTATAAGACTGTTATTCTGCTGCGACACAGTTTTTCCATTCCTAGTTCATGGTTTCTGGCTTATTTAATTCATGATTCCCATGTCCAGTTTTTGTGCAATGGTGGCTTTGCCTGCATTCTATTTACTAGTCATAGCTACCCTGTATGATGACTTGATCTGCCTTGCGTTTCAGTGTCTGTACATTAATTGAACTTCTGCTTTCTGCAACACTTTGTTGACGTGTAATCTTATTCTTTTCCACGTTGATAGTTTACTCGACTCTTCGTCATTTGTCCTTTATGATCCATGAATTATCTTCGGTCAATATCTCGGGACGTCGTGCACACTTTCTTATGATGTCATCAGTCCATTTACTTAGCACCTTCTCATATTCCTTCAGGGAGTTCGTCCTGCAGGTTGTCATCACTTCGAGGGTACATTCGATAGGGTTGTGTCAATGGGTATCTTCTTCAAAATACTCCCTGCGGTATTGGCACGATAGCTGGTGTCAGGCAAAGCACGGTCTCATGTCTCCAATACAGAGGAGGTACGGGGTGGGATCTCCCAGCGTTTTCGATAGTTTCATTATTTTATTTAAATGCACTATCCAACACTTTGCCCAAATATTCTAGGACTGGAGTTCGTATACACATTTACAGCAGTCCTGTTTGAGAATGGGAGGGATGCGGTTGAAGTTCCTGATGCTGGTAATTGTTCGGGCAGCCACCTGATTCATCACACCACAGTGAACTCAACCATCGTCAGGCAGCGCCTGCCTCTTCTTGCCTGCAAATGCCTCTGGTTCGGGGAACTCTGCTCTTGCAGGTAGTCTAACGAGACGGTGGTGAAGCTCTGTCAGGCTGGGCCTGCAACCACACACATCACAGAGCCCTGCGGCTACACAGGTGGTGAACGCATATCTACCTGACTGCTCTACCAGTAGCGAAGGGAGCATGTTCTGCCCAAGCGTTGGGTGAATCATTGCCCGTGTGGTCAGCGGCAATAGTCCGACTGGCCATTTCAAAGTCTTCAGCGCTGCCGCGGATATTGGGCGCGATTGCGGGAGAACGTTCTCAGTGGTGGCAGTCATCGAACAGAACCAGCACAACCTCCCGGCAGAAAACACAAAGAAGTCACGAACCCAATCAGTGTTGGCAAGTGATGGGGCACACGCGTAGGGGCCGAGCCAGGACCCATTCAGATGTTTAGAGGTAGTCTTCCCTTACACATTTTCCTTACAAAAATAGTGGGAAATGGTGCATTTTACTGCCCACTTTTTGTGTTGAATTATGTTTTAAGAAGCCAAAGGATTAAAAAAGACGTATGCAGCGAAACCCATGACAGAGTCCACAACTCCCTTTGCTTCCTGTAATACCATCATAAACTCCCAGGCCTCTAATTCTGCCCACAGAGATGAAGACGCCGCCCTTTGCCCATTATCTATGAGCTGCCACAGGACCCAAGCCTTTCAACCCAACAAATTCAGAGGGGAAGGAACGAAGGAAGGAAGGAGGGAGGGAGGCAGGGAGGGAGGGAGGGAAAAATGATTAGCATATCAATGTATTGTTAAGTCACAGCCCGCAATGAACAGGCCCTCTTCCCCCTATTCCTGCACTTTTTGTTTTTGGTTAGCCGGCGTGTTTCTATTGCACGATTAAGCCCCTCTTCATTATTTTAAGGACGAGTTAATTTTCCTTTCGGTCTGCTGATTTCCATTCAGAGCCTGTTATCCGTCCTCTTTGCCTCGCGCTGAGTGCGTGTTATCGAGACCCCGCACCTGTAGGAGGGGGCGCATCTCAATCTGTCGTTGCTATGAGGATAAGGGGACTGGCGGGAGCGGCCAGGCGCTGTGAAATACCGTCGCCGGCCATTAGCCCGACAACACAACACTTCGCATCAAACTCAATTAGCCACTGCCAGCTTTCAATGACAATATTTTCCTCCGACGTCCTTTCTGCTGGCTGTCATGGCTGCCCCTCCCAAAGGCGTTCTCTCTCTACCGTGCAGGGCACAGGAGCATGGACCTGCTGCTTTATTCACTAGCAGCGTAACAGTGGGACATGATCGCTATCACATGCATAACGATGGGAGGAGGTGTGCCAACTGTATCGGAATCTTCATTCCCCCACTTGCTCAAATGGTGTGACCTTGGGCAAAGCAATTGTTCTCACAAAAAGTGATTTATCTTTTTCTGTAAACATTGGGAGCGCTTAGAAACAGGTTGAATACAAGTACTGAGCCATCTACATGAAGACGCTGGCATTGTGCGGTGTATCGTTTCCTGTCCCACCCTTGAAATCTCACAAATGTCATCCCCACGTGTGACCAAAGCTTTAAACACCTACATTTACATCTCACCACCTGTTGAACGCCTATCATCAACCTCATCGTCCTCATTATCTAATGACTCCCCGGAGAAGACGTCCTGCCCTCAGCGTTGGCGGCTTCAGCCCATTGGTCGAAGGCATCTACTCCGACAGTGTCATAGAATTCCTGGGTCTTGTGGCTCCCTTGACTTCAGCATGCACAGCTTTTCACTTACCCACAGTAAAAGGCAACACATCAACTTAAGGTTCAACTTCAGCATCCAGTTACCCAAAACTACTTTCCAAAGAAATCTCCAATTTCATAATGACCAGGAAATCTTACTTTGAAGCTGTATTCAATGTTGAACAGACCTTCCTTTTCACTAAAATGCTTGCCTCAATCATTGAACACAAAGACCTACTTTATATCCTCAACAATCTGACCCCACCAGACGTACCTCATCCTGCATCCTGAACGCTCAGGAGATGCGCAACAACCGTTACTCTTTCTTCAGTGCCAAAGTTGCCAACCTCATCCATCAAGCCACAACCTCATCAATTGACTTCCACCCATTCCTCTCCACCCACCTGGATCAATAACACCAGGCTCATAGTATCATTCCACTGGGTCTGTCAGGATAACTGACCTACAATCGAAAACCTCAAGCAAACTAAAGGACTGACCACGATTTGCCCTACAGCTGTGATGGCGGAACGCACTGAAATCCTGGAGGGCGCTTTGGTGAGTTTCATCTACCACTCCTTAATGCAGGGGTCTGAACCACATGCTCTTGAGGGCTCTTTCACTATCCTTCTTCTCATTAAGCCTGCCTTTGACCCTCGGGTAATTTCCAAGTATCATTCCAAAGCTCACCTACCATGGATTGCCAAAATTCTTCAACAAGCAGTTAGTTGTTAAATATCTCCAGTCCTTGGTAAAAAGCAATTCTCTCCTGGATGATAGTCAATCAGGATTCACCTCCAAACATTGCACCGAACCTGCCCTGGTCAATGTCTTCCATGGTAGTCAATCAGGCTTCACCTCCAAACAGTGCACTGAACCTGCCCTGGTCAATGTCTTCCATGGAAGTCAATCAGGCTTCACCTCCAAACATTGCACCGAACCTGCCCTGGTCAGTGTCCTCCATGGTAGTCAATTAGGCTTCTCCTTCTAACATTGCACTGAACCTGCCCCGGTCAATGTCTACCATGGTAGTCAATCAGGCTTCACCTCCAAGCATTGCACCGAACCTGCCCAGGTCAATGTCTTCCATGGTAGTCAATCAGGCTTCACCTCCTAACATTGCACCGAACATGCCCAGGTCAATGTCTTCCATGGTAGTCAATCAGGCTTCACCTCCTAACATGTCACCAAACCTGCTCTGTTCAATGTCTTCCATGGTAATCAATCAGGCTTCACCCCCTAACATGGCACCAAACCTGCCCTGGTCAATGTCTTCCATGGTAGTCAATCAGGCTTCACCTCCAAGCATTACACCGAAACTGCCCTGGTCAATGTCTTCCATGGTAGTCCATCAGGCTTCACCTCCTAACATTGCACTGAACGTGCCCTGGTCAATGTCTTCCATGATAGTCAATAAGGCTTCACCTCCAAGCATTGCACCAAACCTGCCTGGTCAATGTCTTCCATGGTAGTCAATCAGGCGTCACCTCCTAACATTGCACCAAACCTACCCAATTCAATATCTTCCATGGTAGTCAATCAGGCTTCACTCCCAAACATTGCACCGAACCTGGCCTGGTCAATGTCTTCCATTGTAGTCTATCAGGCTTCACCTCCAAACATTGCACCAAACCTGCCCTGGTCAATGTTTCCATGGTAGTCAATCAGGCTTCGCCTCCTAGCATTGCACCAAACGTGCCCAGGTCAGTGTCTTCCATGGTAGTCAATCAGGCTTCTCCTCCTAACATTGCACCAAACCTGCCCTGGTCAATGTCTACCATGGTAGTCAATCAGGCTTCACCTCCAAGCATTGCACCAAACCTGCACTGGTCAATGTCTTCCCGGTAGTCAAACAGGTTTCACTTCCTAACATTGCACCAAACCTGCCCTGGTCAATGTCTTCCATGGTAATCAATCAGGCTTCACCCCCTAACATGGCACCAAACCTGCCCTGGTCAATGTCTTCCATGGTAGTCAATCTGGCTTCACCTCCAAGCATTGCACCAAACCTTCCCTGGTCAATGTCTCCCATGTTAGTCAATCAGGCTTCAACTCCTAACATTGCACCAAACCTGCCCTGGTCAATGTCTTCCATGATAGTCAATAAGGCTTCACCTCCAAGCATTGCACCAAACCTGCCCTGGTCAATGTCTTCCATGGTAGTCAATCAGGTGTCACCTCCTAGCATTGCACCAAACCTGCCCAGGTCAATATCTTCCATGGTAGTCAATCGGGCTGCACCTCCGAACATTGTACCAAACCTGCTCTGGTCAATGTCTTCCATGGTAGTCAATCAGCTTCACCTCCTAACATTGCTTTGAACCTACCCTGGACAATGTCTTCCATGGTAATCAGTCAGGCTTCACCACCAATCATTGCACTTAACCGTCTATGCTCAAGGTCTTCCATGAAAGTCAATCAGGCTTCACCTCCAAGCATTGGACCGAACCTGCCCTGGTCAATGTCTTCCATGGTAGTCAATCAGGCTTCACCTCCTAACATTGCACCAAACATGCCCTGGTCAATGTCTTCCATGAAAGTCAATCAGCATCACCTCCTAACATTGCATTGAACCTGCCCTGGTCAATGTCTTCCATGGTAATCAGTCAGGCTTCACCTCCAAGCATTGCACCGAACCTGCCCTGGTCAATGTCTTCTATAAAAGTCAATCAGGCTTCACCTCCAAGCATTGCACCAAACATGCCCTGGTCAATGTCTTCCATGATAGTCAAACAGGCTTCACCTCCTAACATTGCACCAAACCTGCCCAGGTCAATGTCTTCCATGCTAGCCAATCAGACTTCACCTCCAAGCATTGCACCAAAAATGCCCTGGCCAATGTCTTCCATGAGGCTGCCCCAAATACTGGAAAGTTCTTTCCCTCCATAGCAACTAAGACGCTTCATTACCTCAGTTCAAGAAGCTACTGAAGACATGGCTTTTCAACCAAAAATGAACACAAACATTTATTAAAATTGCCAGATCCCTACCTCGTCCGAATTGTTTTTGTTTGTGATGCCTCCTCATCTTTCCAGTTTGTAACTGCACTTCACTTTGTGGTGTTTGCTACTCTAGCATTTAAGTTCTAAAAGAAAAAATGCAGTAGGACACAGCCAAGGAGGTACAGATACACAAGTAAAACTCCCTGCCAAGGACTAGTGAACAATGAGTGTGAGGGACCTAAAATGTGTGGGAATTAGAGCATCTGTTGAGGCCTTCCATTATATTCTGGATCCTTCCTTTTGAAGCTAATGGCGCCTGCCTTCCACCTGTCCTGGAGAGAAACACACCTTTGCCATGAGTGTGACAAATCAACTTCCGGGGAACCAGTGGTCCGGGGATGAATATCGGTTTCTAAACCATCAATCAGACCCACACCTCTTGGATACCAGAAGGGAATCGCACAGATTGGAAACACAAGCAAATTATAAGACCTCCTTGTCCAATTGTGGTCATGTGGGCGGAATGGCAGGCTTATCTCCGCAAGGTCGTGGATCGTTGGCTAGTTCCAACACAGCAAAAATACAATTATTATGCAATGATAAAAGATATTGTCCAGTGAAGGTTGTATACACATGTCTACTTTATTATTACTACAACCGACAGTTCTAGATCACTGCAACATACAACCCACCCTGTCAAGGAATGCAGAGGACAGATAGTATCAAAGAAGGAAAAGGGATGCACTCTGGATACAATGGGCACAACAAGTTGTAAAATATCACTAGGGGCCTTCAGAGAAGGACCATGGGGACAGAACCACAATGTAGCTTGTGCTGTAGGAATTCTTGGTTCTCAGCAGGGTCGAGTCTGTTTCAGGGAGCTTTGCAGCTTCTGTGACAGAGTTCAAGACGGAAGACAGTTGAGGGTATTAGGTGGCAGGCAGTCCGGCGAGAGAGGCTGACTGGACGGCCGCATGCTGGCCTACACGGTAGCTCATGGTCAGGAACTGTTGTTCCAGTGCTGGTTGGTGGTTCTGAAGCACTGGTCGAGGCATCTCAGACGGCGTTAGTGACTGTGGCATAGAAACAGTCATTGGTGCAGTCAGTTACAACTCAACGGGCTTGATTGGCTCAAAAAGATGTCCTTTATGGGGCACATCGAGGCACTCTTCCAAGCTTGTTCCCAGGACTTGTGTCATCCTTTAAGGCGGAAGGCCCAAAGCTGAGGAGAGTGTTGCAGGCAGCTGCTTTGTCCTTGGTTTGGTTCAGAGACTATCTGGCACTTCCCACCTAGGAAGCTGGCTGCAGAGCCTCACAGGGCACGCTGTGTGCTGAATGGGTACCGGTTCTGGAGCCGCTGGAGGGTCCTCTGGATTCAGTTTCTCCCTCTGTTCCCTGGGAGATGTTTAGGGGAGGGATCTTGCTTCCCTCTTGGAGGTCCTGGCCTTCCTTCACTAGCAGAAGATGTAAGGCAGACTGTACTTTCAGCCAGGGTCCAATGATGAGTTCCTCTTTCTGCTTCTGATGAAGCCTTCAGTTGATCTGCCAAAAGAGGGGCTCAGCTCTCTTTTAAAGCCAACTGGACCACAGGGATTGGTGCAGGCCATGCCCGTCTTAATGAACCAATCCCGGGTCCCCACTAACAATCGTATCACAGAAAGGGCATCCCCTAATGTGCAGGGGATGGGGACAAGAACCACAAAAACGCAACCACAGTTGCCTCTGCCATGAAACCAACATTAGACCTGTCATGTATGGTCAAAGCAGTTGAAACTTCTTTACATTGACAGTCACAAGGCAGCATTCACACAGAAACCAAATAATTCTCAACTGTATAATATTTATTCAAAACAAATGTTTGTATTGCATTTCAATTCAGATTACTTTCTTGTACGAGAAGAGAAAAAACATGTTAAAAAGCTGACACATTGAAGAACATAGCCCTGCCGATACACATCGTTTGTAAAATAATGACTGTCATGAATTCCACATTTAAACAAGGCCAGTATGTGTTGCCCTAACACTTGCTAAGTGATCTTAGAAAACTTCAAAAGCGAAAAAAGGAAGAGAAAAAAGCCAATAGAATGCACTAGAAAACGTTAGAAACAATTGAAAGGAAAGTGAAATTCAACGATGGAATAGGTATTCATTTCCTACAACATTACAGACTACTCGAAATTGAGCACACTTAAGTAATCAAAACATGAAAGGTACAAGGAGCGCGAGCTAATTAGATCCCTTATCCTACTGTACCGGCTCAATATCTAGGTAACCTGGCTCCATTCCCTAATAAGCTATTCCCCCCCCTAAGAATCACCTATATGCGTGAGATCATAACCAGAGTGACAGATCAAGTAGTTTGCCACACAATGATTGCGCCACACATAACTTGTTCCTTTATATTTTATACGTTTGATCACATGATGCAACTAAATGTGCAACTTAAAGAGTTTTCCATTTGAGATCACACAGCCCTATAGTTAACACATGTTTCGGCTGCTCAAGAGCCTTTTTCGAAACAATTAGGGCAATAAAGCATATTCTTGCTCCATCATTTTCGACTGAAAATCCCAGGTAAATCCCTCATCATGCTTCCATTTCAAGTTCCTTGCGTCGGCCTTGCACTGCAATAGAATGGGCTGTGTGATCTCAAATGGAAAACTCTTTAAGTTGCACATTTAGTTGCATCATGTGATCAAACATATAAAATATAAAGGAACATGTTTTTTTTAACTTATGTGTGGGGCAATCATTGTGTGGCAAACTGCTTGATCTGTTTCTCTAACCAAGGAGGTAGGGGATTGGTTCCTCCAAATAATTGCCACACGGATGCGACACGGCTGAGAAGCTTTTAAATAACTAAAGGTCGCCAACAGAAGAAGTTGTACCCACACTTATCCCCACAAAAACCCATTCTATCATAACAAGAGTGCTTTACAAACAAAAAGGTAAAGGGGTGAAAACATGTAATACTAAGTCCCACCCGTTTTCCAGTCTGTTGTGGATCAAAGGGTCTCTCTGGTTAATGGAGCTCTCTTTGGTTCCTGATTAAAGGGGCAGGTCTCCCTTGAAGCTGCAGTGAGACCAGACTTTCTGGCTCCTGCAAACCACATACTCGTACCTTCTGAATGTGCTCCCCCTGTGGGGATGACTACTGTAAACACGCTGTCCCAGACATGACATTTCACTGTCAATCGATATTGAGGGTGGGGGCTGGCATCAGGTTGACACAGTGCATATGAAAGGGTGTAGGATTTTCCTGTCTCCTTTGTTAGCCTCTGCAGCCAGGCCATATTTCCTGTTTGAATTAAACTTTGATTAGTATACAGGGCTCAACAAAAGGACATGCTGGATCCATGCCGCCTTTGTTAGTTAGATACCGGCCATGTCAGCGGAAGGTTAGCCTCTCCCCCTTCTGGAGATGCCCTGTGTACTCCACCTTCATCCCAACTAAATATGACAGAGGAGACTGTGGGTCCACCCAGAGTACACAGGTCTATGCATATGTCATGCGGTGAGCATAAGAAAATGTGCGTGGATTATCCCCACAGATTGTCCAGAGGTTTATCTACCATCATGCAATTTCATTTAAAATTTCAAAAAAGCCCAGGAGAGCACCCACCCACTGTTCGGATGGTCCAATTCTTCACAATGAGTCTGAGTGCTGCAATTTAGGAGTTTCCTTTAATCAAAGCAGGAATGGCTAGGAGGTGGTGGACAACCACTGGTGATCAAAGAAGGGACATCGTTCAGCACCTGCTCATTAGATACGCGAGCCAGGGAAAGCATGCGGATCAGGGACAGGGGCAGACATCACAGGGGCGCTAATTGGGTTTCAAATGTTTGCCCTAATAGGGAAAGAGGGAAAAACAAGTGCAGGACTCAATGACTAGTGGCAAAAGCTCAGATGCAGCACAGTCCAGTGGGGCAAATAGCGATAAGAGCTTTAACTCTTCAACTATCTCGCTCTCTATCTCTCGATTTTCCTTTCCCTTGTTTTCTCTTTCTCTTTTTCTCGTTCTGTTTGTCTTTGTCTCTCTCCTTTTCGCTCTTTTTCTCTCTTTTGCCCTTTCTCTCTTGCGTTCTCCCTTTTTCCCCTTCTCCATTTTCCCCTTTTCTCTTTTCTTTTTTTCTTTCTTTGTCTTTCAATCTTTATTTTTATCTTCCTTGTTTTCTCTCTTTTGCTCTGTCTCTTTGTCATGCTTTCTCTCGTTCTCTCGCTTTCTCTCATTTTCTCTCTTTTCCTTTCTCTCGGTTTCTCTTTCCTGCGTTTCTTTCTTTCTTTCTTTCTTTCTTTCTTTCTTTCTTTCTTTCTTTCTTTCTTTCTTTCTTTCTTTCTTTCTTTCTTTCTTTCTTTCTTTCTCTCTGTCTCTTAATCCCGCTCTCTTTTTTTCTCTATTTGCACCCCTCCCCGCCACCTCCGCCCCCGTTTCCCTTCGTGCGTGTGGACCGCTTTACTATGGCATGACCAGTTCCCCTGTTACACAGATGCTATAGGTTTCCATTTGAAGGAGATGCGAGCTCGTACTGTTCCAGTACACTGCCCCCCCCCCCCTCCACACGCCCTGACCCCCAGCCCCGCCTGCCCAGTGAAGCCCTTGCCAGTGCACTGCGTCAGGTGCAGGGCAATGCCACGGTGCTGTGTGTGAGGCGTCCGAAGAGCCCTCGGTAATGAACTGCCTGCGCCGTGCTGCATTGCAGGGGGCTTCTGCGCCCGTGGGCATGACGTATGCGAGAGCGGGAGAAGGAAGGAGTTTGAGAGATAGAGAGAAGGGGGAGGGCAGGAGGCGGGTGGCTAGGGGAAATGTCAGCGAGGGCAGGAAGGGACGAGAGGCAGAGAGGGGGAAAAGGGGTGGGCAGGAGGGCAGACAGGAGAGCAGGCAGAGGAAACGAGAGAGCGAGTGTGACATGGAAAAAGGTGAGAGTGAGAGGAGAAAAAGGAAGCGGAAAACGAGAGGTTATTTATAATGGCTTAATACTCAGCTCTTTCTAAGCGCGGACCCGGGGATCGAACCTGTGGTGCTCTGTGTCGTCTTGTTTCCAAGGCGACCATTTTGCCCCTGAGCTATCCTCCCGAAACAATGAGAGGGTGCCATGCAGAGAATGCAGAGTGAAACATTGACACACTTATAGCACTCCCCAGGCCCCACCCGCCACCCGGAGGGCCCCTGAGTGCAATGTCAACAGCCCATTAAGCCACAACGTGATGCCGCGTTGGACGGGGCACTGTCATCAAAGACGGACTGCGCCATTCGAGGGGAAAAGTTCGGTCCAAATTCATGAGGAATGCTCGCCTGGAAGATCGCCATATCTAGCAGGGGTACTAACACAAACATCCCTAATCCTGACCTTCACCCCTCGAATCGCACATTGCAAACCAGCAACTAGTTGTAACTTGGCAACTTGGGCGTTATCTTTTCCTGCTTTGCCAAACCCTTTGTAATCCGTAGCTGTTACTGAGCCACTTTCCAAAGAAGGTCGCTGTGGACCGCCTTAGAAACCAATGCCCACAGTCTGCTTTCCTTCCGCTATCTCTGGCAGTGAAGACGGAGGCGAGGGGGGGTTCCTCAAGGAAGCACACAGATAAGAGGGCCGTGTCTCTCCATCCCACCGTTGGTAGGGGTAGGTGGGAGGAAGCCCGTGAAATCGGGCTGCAAGCCCGTGAAAACAGGAGGGGGCGTGATGCCCGGGAAAAAGGGCAACAAGCTCACGAAACAGGAACAAAGGATAAGGGGGTGGGGGGGCACGTCAAGGCAGCTGGGATACTATCTAAGATTGCTCGGCTTCCCCCGACAGACACGGCACTCCTCCAACCCAGGATCACCTGCAAGGGCAGGTGGAACGCAGACAAGGGCGGTTGGGGGAGCTTTGGCCTATTGTGGAATTGGTTGGAAAATGGGGGAATCAAGATAGAGATGAGACAGTCAGCTGGTCGCCGCAACTGGAGAACAATATTGCAGAGAGTGTTTTTCTGTGATGACAAACATATAGAGTTTTGAAGAGTGATTTGTGATAAACCTGTAGCCTTATACTCCAGCAAAGAAACACCTGTCTCCATCAGTCCTGGGATACCTGGGGGAATGCAGGGTTACAGGATGAAGATATGCAAATATGCTTGGTGTAATAAGTGGACAAGGGCCCAGGTTATAACCAGCTTTCCTTCAAACATCTTGCACCATGCGGACCTACTTACCACCCGGAACCGGTACCCCCGGGTCCACCACCATCAATCCTGCTTTGTAGCTCCTCCTTTCCATTCCTGCTCAAAACCTGGGCCTAATGGTGCCTGTATCTTAACATTGCCATTCCTCTGGACACCCTACCCATCCCTCAATAGGGCAAACCATGCTTGCCCTTGCAATGGCTACCCTACCCATCCCTCAATGGGGCTAACAGTGCTTGTCCTTCCAATGGCTACCCTACCCATCCCTCAATGGGGCTAAGCGTGCTTATCCTTCCAATGGCTACCCTACCCATCCCTCAATTGGGCTAACCGTGCTTGTCCTTCCAATGGCTACCCTACCCATCCCTCAATGGGGCTAACAGTGCTTGTCCTTCCAATGGCTACCCTACCCATCCCTCAATGGGGCTAAGCGTGCTTATCCTTCCAATGGCTACCCTACCTATCCCTCAACGGGGCTAACCGTGCTTGTCCTTCCAATGGCTACCCTACCCATCCCTCAATGGGGCTAAGCGTGCTTGTCCTTCCAATGGCTACCCTACCTATCCCTCAACGGGGCTAACTGTGCTTGTCCTTCCAATGGCTACCCTACCCATCCCTCAATGGGGCTAAGCGTGCTTGTCCTTCCAATGGCTACCCTACCTATCCCTCAACGGGGCTAACTGTGCTTGTCCTTCCAATGGCTACCTTGCCCATCCCTCAATGGGGCTAACCGTGCTTGTCCTTCCAATGGCTACCCTACCTATCCCTCAATTGGGCTAACCGTGCTTGTCCTTCCAATGGCTACCCTACCCATCCCTCAATGGGGCTAACTGTGCTTGTCCTTCCAATGGCTACCCTACCTATCCCTCAATGGGGCTAACAGTGCTTGTCCTTCCAATGGCTACCCTACCCATCCCTCAATGGGGCTAACTGTGCTTGTCCTTCGAATGGCTATCCTACCCATCCCTCAATGGGGCTAACTGTGCTTGTCCTTCCACTACCAGCATTAACCCTCAACCAAACCTTACCTAATGAAATCAGGACCATATCCACACTACTTCTCATTTGGGGACATACCACCCCTCACTCAGAACTGATGTCACACTCCAGGCCCTTTCTTGCATTCTTTAAATGGTGGAGCCCTGTTTGGCTCAGCCCCCTCTTCCTCTCAGTGGGGGGAAGCTGCTTCCTGCGCAGCCCCTGATAAAATGCTTAGGTCTCCAACTGTACCATTCTGAACACAGTTGGTGGTACACGTGTTTCCTGACCCTCCCGTATCCCCTTAATTTGAAGACGAGTCACTCCACGTTCTGCCCAAGATACAGCTGTGCATTATGTGGGACCCCCAAATGCCCATCCTCTGTGGCAATCCCCCCAGTCATACCCAGGGTGCATTCAACGCAGTTGTTTCTGAATATAAAATCTACCTCTGGCCTCCATCCAGCTTTACACCTTTCATATGGGCACACTTTCAATGGATGCTTATCCGTCAGCTCATTATAGGTTTCCTTCCCCCTCCCCTACAGGTCATACTAGGACTGCCTAGGCTAGGCTGCGCAACGCCAACATTTCTACCCTGTTCACTCCAGGGCCGGACTGACCCAGGCCTTTCGGCCACGAGGGACCCTCTTTTAATCTCCCAGATGCCACCACTGGATCTCTCCCCCTTTACCCTAAGACTACCCCCAATCCCTCTCTATGCATGTTGCTACCATGCTGCAACCCAACCTGAGACCCGCCCCTCAAAAACCACTGCCCCCTTCCATCAGTCTGATGGGCCACCTGCCTCACCATCAAAACTGGCACCCCATTCAGCAGGTCCCCAGGTGAACTGGCAACCAGATAACCTCACACAACTCACCACATCATACAGCTGCCTGACTTGTGGGTTCTAGGAGACCCTACCACACTCACTGAGCAGCCGCTGAACTGCTTTGGGCCTCTGCAGTACCCCACCTGCTGCCCGGCTCGAGCCCACTCCCCCACCCCATCACTCTAGCTCCCAGTACAAACTCTCAATCCTCAGCGGTGCACAATCCCTGTCCGTGCTTTGCTGCCCTGACCAAAGAACAAGGAGAAGAACCATTGTTCCCCTCAGACGTCAGGCCGCGGGAGTGATCAGTGGGGCTTGGAGCAAGGTTAGGAGACCACTCATTGTTCCACTCGGATATCAGGCTGCAGGAGTGATCATTGGGGCTTGGAGCAAGGTTAGGAAACCGCCCATTGTTCCACTCGGATGTCAGGCAGCGGGAGTGATCAGTGGGGCTTGGCGCAAAGTTAGGAAACCGCCCATTGATCCAATCGGATATCAGGCCGTGGGAGTGATCAGTGTGGCTTGGAGCAAGGTTAGGAGACTGCCCATTGTTCCACTCAGACGTCAGGCCGTGGTAGTAATCAGTAGGGCTTGAAGCAAGGTTAGGAAACCGCCCATCGTTCCACTATGATGTTGGGCCGCGGGAGTGATCATTGGGGCTTGGAGCAAGGTTAGGAAACTGCGTATTGTTCCACTTGGATGTCAGGCCGTGGGAGGGATCAGTGGGGCTTGGCGCACGGTTAGGAAACCGCCCATTGTTCCACTCAGATATCAGGCCGTGGGAGTGATCAGTGGGGCTTGGAGCAAGGTTAGGAAACCGCCCATTGTTCCACTCGGATGTCAGGTCACGGAAGTGATCATATGGCCTTGGAGCAAAGTTAGGAAACCGCCCATTGTTCCACTTGGATGTCAGGCCGCGGGAGTGATCAGTGAGGCTTGGAGCAAGGTTAGGAAACTTCCCATTGTTTCACTTGGATGTCAGGCCGTGGGAGTGATCAGTGGGGCTTAGAGCAAGGTTAGGAAACCGCCCATCGTTCCACTCGGATGTCAGGCCGCGGGAGTGATCATTGGGGCTTGGAGTAAGGTTAGGAAACTGTGTATTGTTCCACTCGGATGTCAGGCCACGGGAGTGATCATTGGGGCTTGGAGTAAGGTTAGGAAACTGTGTATTGTTCCACTCGGATGTCAGGCCACGGGAGTGATCATTGGGGCTTGGAGCAAGGTTAGGAAACTGCGTAATGTTCCACTTGGATGTCAGGCCGTGGGAGTGATCAGTGGAGCTTGGAGCAAGGTTAGGAAACTGCGTATTGTTCCACTTGGATGTCAGGCCGTGGGAGTGATCAGTGGAGCTTGGAGCAAGGTTAGGAAACCGCCCATCGTTCCACTCGGATGTCAGGCCGCGGGAGTGATCATTGGGGCTTGGAGTAAGGTTAGGAAACTGTGTATTGTTCCACTCGGATGTCAGGCCACGGGAGTGATCATTGGGGCTTGGAGTAAGGTTAGGAAACTGTGTATTGTTCCACTCGGATGTCAAGCCACGGGAGTGATCATTGGGGCTTGGAGCAAGGTTAGGAAACTGCGTATTGTTCCACTCGGATGTCAGGCCGTGGGAGTGATCAGTGGAGCTTGGAGCAAGGTTAGGAAACTGCGTATTGTTCCACTTGGATGTCAGGCCACGGGAGTGATCATTGGGGCTTGGAGTAAGGTTAGGAAACTGCGTATTGTTCCACTCGGATATCTGGCGGCAGGAGTGATCACTGAGGCTTGGCGCAAGGTTAGGAAACCGCCCTGCACAGGAAAGCAAGATGGGATATTGCTCCGGGGAGGAACTAAAGGTAGGCTAGCAGGTGGAAGGTCCAGTAATTCTGGAGCTCAATTGTTAACAACCAGAGTCTCCATGTAAACCTCTCCATTCAAACATGGCGCTGATTTGCAGCTGATGATGCCATGAGAGCATGCTTTTCTGGCTTGGAACCCACTCAACATTCTTAACTGCCTTTCATCAGAAGACTTAATCTTGCTGAGACCTGTTTTAGATGTTAGGCGCGCACGTTCAACACCTCAATTCTAAACACTGAGTAGTGAGGTTGGGTGGAGATTGAGTTACTTATTTTAGTGAGTTGGCCATTGGGGCTAGTGGGGACAGTTGGTGGTCTAGTTAGTCGGAAGAACAGGTAGGTTAGGTATAGTATGTTTTCACGAGGACTCACCATAGCCTCATGGAATCCCGGATTTACTATGAACTCAATGCAGTGAGACTTGCAGCTTCAAAGGCCTACTGCATTAATAGAGCATTTTGGGCCACTTCTTAACTCTCCCTACGAAGGAGTACTCAAAAGCACAGCACCAACCTCTATGCTATGGGCAGGGGTTTCCAGGTGCAGAACTCAGACAGGGGTACTAAGCAGGGGGAGGTGGAGAGTGAAGACATCAGTGGCAAACTTATCCACTTTGTTCTTTCGTCTAATTTCTGGGTCCCCAACACTATTCGAACAGCCAGACCTGGAGTTTATTATGTTGTCCTACTTCTCTTTCCACGGACATCTTCTGTACCCACCTGGAGATTTGTAGTGGTGTAGATGCACACTTTGGGGGTGGGGGAGAGGGGTCTGTGAGACCAGCAGCAAATTGTGTAAAAGTTTTAATTATCTGGACCGGACAATGACCAACTAAACTTGAGGGCGACCAAACCCCCTCCTCTCACACACCATTGAAAGCTACCATCCAGGCCAAAATGGACAAGTCAATTGTGCATTACTGCACCCTCCTACAAAAAAGCGGTCCCGTCCTATTGACATAGGTTGATCAGATAAAAAAAAAACGGTCAGGCCATAGACTTAAAAGTATGACTACCGTAAATACACATAAAATGGTAGTCCTACTTCTACAACCATTGACCACGCCATATTAACATCCAGTGGGAACCATCACTCATGTAAACGCAGGTCCAATTCTCGCAAAAAGCATGCCAAGAAACTCCTTGCCCCAGAACCTTGAACCAGCCTCATCCCGATGACTGGCCTACCTGAAGAGGCAAACCACTTAGGAGAAAGCCTACACAACTCCCCTGTGTTGTGGCCTAGGATGGACAACATCGCGCCCCCCTCAGTCACATGTCACTGCACCACCAATAAAAGAGTCCTCTCGTAGCATGCCCCTTGGTGGATGATCACCTTACCTCCAAATCACGGAGTAGTAGGTGATGGACACTTTTAAATACCAAAGAGGGGTGACACATTCAGTAAAGCCTGCACCCACCAGATGTCGCAGGAAGCCACTTTGGGTTGAAGTTGGGTTTCAACCCGCTTTCCCAGTTTGTGAAATTTTTTATCTGTAGAAGCGTTTGCCACGTAAGCAATTTTGGGTAAAAAGAGCGCTCTCTGATCGCTGGCTCGCTGAATCCCCTCAACACACCCCTTCTCACTCCAAGGATGATCTTAGATACCACCAAAAGGATGGCATTCGTTGATGGTATGCCACCTCCCAGTAGAAGCTGGGCACCGCTCAGACATACCCCCATCACGACAATTGGTGAGATTTTGAAAAACTCAAGACCCGTTCTTCTAATTTATTGGCTCAGTTGGCATCAGAGTCATTCTGAAAGTGACACCATCTTAGAGTATATATCTTGTAAAGGCATTGAATTTACTGGGCTGGGAGGTTGCAGACACCTAGTTGCACGATCCCAATAGTTCCAAATTATTTGGCTGAGTTGCTACTACGAAGAATCATGAGGATTATGATTCTGGTAGAAGATTTGTCCTGGGTACATCAAGTACCCTGTGTAGTCCTTCTGCCTCCTCCAGGCACTTTCAGTCACCCTCTGGGTCAGGAGGTCTGGTCTAGTGCCTAATCTGCTGGCTGTTGAACCAGGAGGCAAGGGTTCAAACCAGGGCTTCTCCAATTGGTTACATTTTATGATCATGACCAAGTCATGTCATCTCTATCTTTCCTTAGCTGCTGAAATTGGGAGCGGGTAGAACATGTGTGACTGGCAGTTTTGGCTGTAAGCCCAAGGCTATTTGGGAAGGCCCAAAGAAGGTGATCCTGCAATGTCTAGGTACTCCAGTATATGTAACCATTCATCTAAAGCAGTGTTCTACAACTGGCAGCAACCCAGGTGTTTTGGACTATGACTCCCACGATTCCTCACGATTAACTAGGCTGGCTGGGGCAGATGGGATTTGTAGGGCAATACATTTAGCGAGCCAAGTGTCGGCGGGCATGAATATTAAGTCAGACTGGGGTGGGTACAAGAACAGCTGGTTCACATTTCGGTAACAATAATGAACAATTAGGTGGTTAAGAGCGGTCAGTATGTTGCATAGTGCACAGATGCAATCTCCATAAATAAACCTCAGAATTATCTCTAACCAAGCTGGAGGTTATGAACCTGTGTGATTGTTAAAGGTCTTTAACCTCTGGCTCTCCAGATCCTTCGGACTGCAATCCCCAGGATCCATCGCCATTGACTGGGATGGCTAGGGATGATACGAGTTGTAGTCCAAAACATCTGGCGAGGCATATGTTCTAGGTGACTGGATTAAGTAGTGGGTGCTCTCATTTCGAGCATGCTTGGTAAAGTACCGAGGCCGGGCCCCCTCATGGTCCATCCAAGTCCAGAGGAGAGTATGTCCCAAATAGACAGTGATGAACAAAACGTGTTGGACAACCGATTTGTGTGCTGGTAAGATAGTTAACAGGTTGCGTACTCACTGCAATTTGTGTGTGATATACAGGTCACAGGTTCGAATCCCGGTAAGGCCAACTCAGCCTTTCATCCTTCTGAGGTCGATGTTATGTTATGTTATTGAAACTTGTATAGCGCACGCTCGCCCGAGGGCATCATGGCGCTAGGGAGCTCAGAACAGTTTAAATCAGAGAAGAGAAAAAGAACGGGAGATAAATGAGTACTAACTTTGGTTGGCTGATAGTGTATGTAAATATGTTCTATGTAAAGTGCTTAGGACTAAACACTATATAAATAATACATCATTATCTTTGTCATTGTGTATACAAGGGGGAACTACATGGGCTGTATGGTATCTAAGCATCACCCCAGAGCAGCGTTCTAGAGGGCTGCAATGTAGAAGAGTCCCTCCTCGTTGCTAGGCAACATGGAGCAAGTTGGACTTTCATCAGAATGAAGACATCATCTGAGTGGTTGGGGCTCTCAAGCAAGGACTTCCTCAAGTTTGGAAAAAACATGTCCTTCAAGGAGAAATAAATAAATACCTGTTTCCATAGCCCATGCAGTTAGGGTGCTCTGCAGGGTAGCCCTTTGCAAAGAGGGGCCCTTCTCAGGCGTAATGTTCCTGGATGGAGTGACAGGTGCACTGATGTCTCAGAGTTAAAAGGCTCCAGTAGGCCAGGGGGGCATCCATTGATTAGCGGGTGTGTGGGACCTTTTGAGTAGTAGTTGGTGGGATCGCCCCTTTAAAGCACTCCCTCTCTGCAGTTCCATGTGTTCCCTGGGAATGGACTTCCTTTGTGATTCTTGCTTTCAGCTGGCCATCATCAGCACTGCTATCGGGGAGCCCAGACCTTCTGGGCCCCAATCTAGCACCAGCTGCACTTCGTACCGTTTTCAAGCAAACAGTGCTAGCGCCCACACTTCACAGACCAATCACTACAGAGACTCCAAAAGAGAAATGCTTTTCAAAAAAAGATCATTGCAGTCCATAACTGTGACCTTATTTCTTAATACAAAGGGCCTCATCACGAGTTGGGCGCTAACCCTGGCAGTATCACCGCCGGGAATATTAGCCCTCCCGCCAAACTCCCCCAGCACTATTAGCGCCGGAAAACGTGTTTGGCGAAACTGTAAATCCCCATTCCCCATTGGCCCATTCTGGAATTTCCCATTCCCCATTGGCACGAATGGGGAATGTTCGGCGCTATTACCGCCGGCTGTATTACCGCCAGCGGTAATAGTGCCGAAATCTGCAAAATCACGGCGGATTTGACCCCAGCTCAGAGCTGGGGTAAATCCGCCAAGTCTGGGATTTGGCAGACCCTTAAATGCTGTGGTAATAGCGTTACCGTCGCATTTAAGGGTTACTGCCAAACTCATGATGAGGCCATTAAAATAAAAGAAAATCATTACTACCAGCCCACTGCATTAGTTCCACTCTGTCCACAAGGCAATCAAAACTAGATTGTTTGCCTAAATCTGCACACACAACTTTAAGGCCTAACCCCCCACTGATACGGGTTCAATGTTGTACAACCGTATCTTACTGACTAATAGGTGTCCTTAACCAAACAACTGTATCCTGTGTATTTCTGCAGTTCAACATGTAACCTGGCTGCCCTATCACAGAATGTAACCATGAAACCAAGCCTGCACAATGTAACCTAGGCAAGGGCTAATGTAACCAAACCACTTACCTAAAGAATGTTAACGAAATATCATGCTGAAGCCTATTGCAACATAACCGCCTACCCATGTGCTGCAACGAAGACATATGCTTGTAACAGTGCCTCGATGCCCCTGGGCTGTGTGAGCGCTTTATAAATGCAAATAAATAAAATAAATACATGTGAACTTCAAAGCCATAGAGCCCCTGGGTGATAGGGGTGCATGGTATAAATCTACACAACATAACATAACATAACACAATGGAAAGTGCTGCTCACACTTCAAGCTGAATCACAGAGAAACTTCAGACAGGGCATGCAGTGTCAGCATTTTGTCAAAATTGTAGAGAAAAATGTAGGCGGCACAGCACTGAGACTTAATCCAGCCGGACAGAACCCGGCGTAATGCCATTACTAAGTGACATACATGAATGAAGGGTTAAAGAACATACATTTTCCAAGAACAGTGTCCAGATGCCCCTGGGTTGGGTGCTCTTTACAAATGTCAAAATAAATAAATAAGAATACACCTATATACGACGCCATATGACAAGCCGCAGCCAATCACTGAGCGGCTTAGCTGCCTGAGCACAAGAACATTAATATAAATATATATTTTCAATTGATTTCTGAATCCCATTAGGGATTTGTCTATTTGAAATAGAAGCAAGGGATTGTATTAGAGAGTGACTAATCCCAACAAACAGGCCGATTCATGGAATAATTAGCGCGGCGCAAGTGTGCAAAAACGTGCGAATCGCAGTGGAATAGAGAAAATCGCAGTGCAATTGCGAAAATCGCACGAAAAGCAGCGCACGTCGATTCATGGAAGGCCGTGCGCGAGAAAACCAGCGGATGTGCGATAAAAAAGTGCGCGGCGCACGTTGGCGCACAGGCCATCTAACAGCGTGCGCCAGGTCACAGCGAAAATCGCACAGGCCACAGCGAAATTCGCACATAGCGCGGCGCACGCAACAAAAGTAGGCGGAACACGGGCGTAACACTCGGAATGGGGAACAACTTGCCAAAACGTGGGCGTCACGGGGGAAGTACAGGGCACAAGTGCGCGGAACGCCCACACGCTCGCCTAAAACTCGTATTCATGGAATAGAATAGGGCAAAAAAGCGCACGCTCAAACCAGCGCACAGGCACAAACACGACCGCCACAAGAAAGCAGGCGGTAGCGTCTCTGCGGCTGTAAGAAATGTGCGCCAAAAGGTGCGCCAACAAATAGCACCTATATACTGCCATGATGAATGTCCCATACTGTGGCCCTCCAGGAAAAATGACGTGCAAAGGGGTACCCACAAACACGGACACCCGCTGACAAAAAATACGTGTGCGTGTATACCGGGGTGCGCGGGAAGTCTAACACGCGATTTCAGCAGGGTACGTGCATCACAGGGGTTCGCGTGAAGTTCCTCACGCGATCGGGCCTGGGGGAGCGTGCTACGTGTATTTCAGGGGTTCGCGTGAAGTTTCACACGCGATCGGGCCTGGGGGAGCGGGCTACGTGTATTACAGGGGTTCGCGTGAAGTTCCTCACGCGATCGGGCCTGGGGTAGCGGGCTACGTGTATTACAGGGGTTCGCGTGAAGTTCCTCACGCGATCGGGCCTGGGGGAGCGGGCTACGTGTATTTCAGGGGTTCGCGTGAAGTTTCACACGCGATCGGGCCTGGGGGAGCGGGCTACGTGTATTACAGGGGTTCGCGTGAAGTTCCTCACGCGATCGGGCCTGGGGGAGCGTGCTACGTGTATTTCAGGGGTTCGCGTGAAGTTTCACACGCGATCGGGCCTGGGGGAGCGGGCTACGTGTATTACAGGGGTTCGCGTGAAGTTCCTCACGCGATCGGGCCTGGGGTAGCAGGCTACGTGTATTACAGGGGTTCGCGTGAAGTTCCTCACGCGATCCGGCCTGGGGGAGCGGGCTACGTGTATTCCAGGGGTGCGCGTGAAGTTCCACACGCGAATAGCCTGGGGGCGCGTGTATTCCAGGGGTGCGCGGGAAGTTCCACACGCGAATAGCCTGGGCGCGTGTATTTCAGGGGTGCGCGGGAAGTTCCACACGCGAATAGCCTGGGCGCGTGTATTTCAGGGGTGCGCGGGAAGTTCCACACGCGAATAGCCTGGGCGCGTGTATTTCAGGGGTGCGCGGGAAGTTCCACACGCGAATAGCCTGGGGGCGCGTGTATTCCAGGGGTGCGCGGGAAGTTCCACACGCGAATAGCCTGGGCGCGTATATTTCAGGGGTGCGCGGGAAGTTCCACACGCGAATAGCCTGGGCGCGTGTATTTCAGGGGTGCGCGGGAAGTTCCACACGCGAATAGCCTGGGCGCGTGTATTTCAGGGGTGCGCGGGAAGTTCCACACGCGAATAGCCTGGGCGCGTGTATTTCAGGGGTGCGCGGGAAGTTCCACACGCGAATAGCCGGGGCGCGTGTATTTCAGGGGTGCGCGGGAAGTTCCACATGTGATTTGACAGTGTGGGTCCTCCCAGGTGTACCCTGTACACCCTCCACGGCCCCTGCAGGCAGCCCACACCACAGGGGACTACACTGCATCCCTGGTCATGTCCCGCAGGCAGCCCACCCACCATGGGCATGCCCCCCAGCAAAGGCACATGTCTCCTTGAACTAATGAACACCAACTCATGTCCCCTTGCACCCCCACCCCCCAGCACTGTGGGGCACCTGCCAGCAGGCCCCCACCCATGTCCAACTCATGTCCCCCACCACCCCCAGCCCCCAGCACTGTGGGGCACCTGCCAGCAGGCCCCCACCCATGTCCAACTCATGTCCCCCACCACCCCCACCCCCCAGCCACCAGGGTCACCCTCCACCAGGCCCCCACTCATGTCTCCCACCACCCCCAAACCCCAGCCACCAGGGTCACCCTCCACCAGGCCCCCACTCATGTCTCCCACCACCCCCAAACCCCAGCAGTGCAGGGCCACCCTCCACCAGGCCCCCACTCATGTCACCCACCACCCCCACACCCCAGCAGTGCAGGGCAGCCTCCACCAGGCCCCCACTCATGTCACCCACCACCCCCACACCCCAGCAGTGCAGGGGCAGCCTCCACCAGGCCCCCACTCATGTCACCCACCACCCCCACACCCCAGCAGTGCAGGGGCAGCCTTCACCAGGCCCCCACTCATGTCACCCACCACCCCCACACCCCAGTAGTGCAGGGGCAGCCTCCACCAGGCCCCCACTCATGTCACCCACCACCCCCACACCCCAGCAGTGCAGGGGCTGCCTCCACCAGGCCCCCACTCATGTCTCCCACCACCCCCACCCCCCAGCAGTGCAGGGGCACCCTCCACCAGGCCCCCACTCATGTCTCCCACCACCCCCACCCCCCAGCCACCAGGGTCACCCTCCACCAGGCCCCCACTCATGTCTCCCACCACCCCCAAACCCCAGCAGTGCAGGGTCACCCTCCACCAGGCCCCCACTCATGTCTCCCACCACCCCCAAACCCCAGCAGTGCAGGGTCACCCTCCACCAGGCCCCCACTCATGTCTCCCACCACCCCCAAACCCCAGCAGTGCAGGGTCACCCTCCACCAGGCCCCCACTCATGTCACCCACCACCCCCACACCCCAGCAGTGCAGGGGCAGCCTCCACCAGGCCCCCACTCATGTCTCCCACCACCCCCACCCCCCAGCAGTGCAGGGGCACCCTCCACCAGGCCCCCACTCATGTCTCCCACCACCCCCACCCCCCAGCCACCAGGGTCACCCTCCACCAGGCCCCCACTCATGTCTCCCACCACCCCCACCCCCCAGCACTGTGGGGCACCTGCCAGCAGGCCCCCACCCATGTCCAACTCATGCCTGCCACCACCCCCACCCCCCAGCCACCAGGGGCACCCTCCACCAGGCCCCCACTCATGTCTCCCACCACCCCCACCCCCCAGCACTGTGGGGCACCTGCCAGCAGGCCCCCACCCATGTCCAATCCATGCCCCCCTGCACCTGGGTCCCAACATTCCCCAATCATGTCCGTAATGCCCATCCTCCCCTGCCAAAAGGCCCAACCAACTATCACACCCACCCACATATCAAAGGCAATTACATGTTACACCCCCAATTTAAATAATGCAATTGAACACGTCTGTCACACACAATGGCTGCAAGTGAATGACAAAACACCCAACATGACATGCCTGAAAGCAATGAGATGATACGACACATTGAAGAATAAAAAAAATAATGTATTGAACAGCAAGTAGAATGGAAATGAAATAAGAAAAAACACAAAGCAAATCAAACAAAACAAGATGAATGTCCAAGAAAATAATCTGAAAAATAAAAATAAGCCAACGAAGAACCATGAAGAAGATCATCCTGGGTCCATGAGCCCAACCAAATTAAACCTAACTATGACTACTAACTAAAAACTGAACTATATACAAAAAAGTGGTGCATTGTCCAATCGCTACCCAAAAAAATCAAAAAAACAAAGGAAACCTAAACCTAACTATACAACTATATACAAAGGCAGCGGGCTATTTGGACGGCTCACTGGTTGTTGTCATGGGCCAGGGCATCATCGAACTCCTGGTCAATGGCTTGGAGGCGGGCATGTTCCCTGGCCCCGAGGTCCCGCAGGGTTAATGCAGTGTCAAGCTCAAACTCCCTGCGAAGACCCTCGAGGCACTCAGCCCGCCTCAGCGCCCTCCGCATGGAGTCCTCCGCCCTGACCATCGTGAGCCGTTCCTCCTCTGCCCGCTGCCGCTCCGCACCTATCCGCTGGCACAACCGCTCCCACACGGAAGCCACTCCCATTCCAGGGTTCTCCTGCCCTCCGGCCGATGCCTGCACCCCTGATGTTGATGGCCCCGAGCCATGATGCCTCCCACGTTGAGCCTGCTGCTGCCTCCGACGCAACTGCCTGTGCCAGCACGACGGCATCCAGGCTGATGGAAACCACCGACGCCGTCGTGCACGTGCCCTGCCCGATGATGCCGTCACATCCTCCATCTGCTGGGGTCCAGTTGCTCTGGTGTCCACCCCTGCTGGATCACTGACTCCCGACTGTGGCAGGGATGGGATCCCCACCGAGCTGGCTGCATTGGTCGGGGCAGGTCCACAGGGGGCCCTGGTGGCATCTGGGCTGGAAGACGGCAAGGAGAACGACTGGTGGATAGCCTGCACAGAGGAGGAGAGGGCCGCCACATTGGCCAACACATGCAGGAAACCCCCGAACATGGCCGATCCCAATTGGGCCACGTCGGCACGGTGCACTTCGTGATGCCGTGCGTGCTCCTCCCGGGAAGCACGCACGGCATCACAAATCACAGCCGTGCGCATCGCGACCCCAATCAGGACCTTCTCCGCACGGCCAGGGGTTCCCACGTCCGCAGGTGGAGGGGAGTCAGGTGACATGGACATCCCTTCTACCTGCGGACAGGCCTGGGACGGGGCATCCCTGCTGGTGCATGGTGGTGCACTCACAGGGTCAGGGACAGCGACATGCACAGGCCCCTCCACGGTGACCTGTGCTGCCTCCTGCCCCTGGCCCTGGACTGCACCACTTGCACCAGCAGGGATGCCCCCACCAGGCCCCATGTGTGCCCCAGTGGCGGCCTCCTCCTCCTCTGTGCAAACCACCAACCTGGATGGCTCCTCACCGTCTCCCACCGTAGCAGGCCCCTGTGGGGGCTCACCCACCCCTTCCGCTGCAGCCGTGGGGGCATCCCCGCCGCCTTGCTCCACAGCGCCGTCTCCGCCCTCCTCTTCACTAGCCGCTGCGTAGAGGGAGACAAAGAACACAAGCATCAGGGCACTGTACAATGGTCCCCTAGACAGGAAGCAATAGCAGATGAGCACCACTGTCAAAGTACACTTCCATCATGTCCCTCCACAACACATGGGTCAGTCCAGGCAAAACACACACAGTAACAGGCATGGTGCATGCCATGGACATTTCCATGCATGTCCAATGGACTCTTGGAACATTCAATGATATGTAACTCACATGCATCATGGCTCATGCCTATCACATGCACACACTTCACCTCAGTCACATCCATCTGGCCCCAAACACACCAAACACAGCGGATACAAGGGTAATTTGGCTGCTTTACTGAATCTGTGCATTGTCACACACATGTGTCATGCATCCATGGCATGCACAAGTCACAGACACGCAGGTCAGGCACACAGACATGGCTACCATATATGTACCTGGCATCAGCACCCATCCCTCACCCCCACCCATGTCCAGGTACAGAGACTGGCATGCTCTCATGTTCAAAATCTGCATAGGGCTCCCCATGCGGCATTTCAACACATGCAACAACCATGTGGGTCACACATCACTGGTCGCACATGCATTACCATGATGTCCCTGCACACATACATGCATACATGGCCTATGGCACACATACAGGCAAGTATCATAGAACCAGCACACCGCAACATGCCCTGTCTCCCACAGTAATGCATGGACACTTACCGCTCAACTCCAGACGGGCCTCCCTCTCAAGGATCTGGGCGTGGAGCGCTGGGCGTACGCGTTCCAGGACCCTCATCTGGATGGAACTCATGCGGCCCCGGCCCCCCTCCACGAGGCGCCGGGCCTTCACAAGGGTCCTGGACCTCAAGTCCTCCCAGCGCTTCTTGATCTTCAGGACGTCGCGGGTTGCCACCCCCTCCGCGTTGATGGCAACCACACAGTCGGCCCAGATCCTCTGCCGTCCTTCCTTGCTGGCGCGGGACGATCCAAAGAGGGCATCATACTGCCCCAGGACATGCTCCACCAGGACACCAACTTCGGTGACAGTGAAGCTGGTGCCCCTCTGCCCCTCTGGCCTGGGGTTGCCACTGGTGCCAGAGGTGGAAGTGCCCGACATGGCAACCCCAGAGGCAGGTGTGGGTGGGCAACTGGGTCCTGGGGCTGGGCTGTGGAGCGATGTAATCCCAGTCGGGAGTCTTCAGTTCCAGCAGGGGTGGACACAGCAACTGGACCCCTGCAGATGGCTGATGTGCAGGCACCAAATGGCAGGGCACGGTGGCAGCAGGCAGGCAGGCAGGCAGGCAGCAGCAGTTGGCACGTGGGAGGCTGCTCGGGGCACGGGGGGCAGTAACTCGGCCTTCTGGGCAGGAGCGTGGACTTTCCGTGTGTTTTCGCGTGGCCAGCTTGATACGGAGTGATTTGGCACGTGAAAATCCTGCACGTCAGCGTGAAATCCGAGGAAAGGCCCTTAGCGCGTAAGCGCGTCAGCACGCATACGCGATTCTATTGGACCAGAGTCCCTCAGCCCGTAAGCGCGTCTGTGACGTGACCCGCACGGGTGTTCCCCACTCAGCACGTGATGACGGGGCACACGTGGAGATACTGCACGTCAGAGTGTCATCGCGTGTAATTGGACAAAAGTGCGCGTACACGCGATTGGCCTATGTACGTGTATTTAATGGGTGCGCGGGCACTTACACACGCAAGTACGTCAGCGAACCTGTATCCCGTGGTGCGTGTGAATTTCCACACGCTATTGGACTGGGAACTGGATTCCAGGGGTGCGCGGGTCACACGCTCGCCTAGAACACGCGCAAAGCATAAATTTGCGCACTTTAACAATAACAAGCTCAGACGCCAGGATGAACATACCGTTCCTAGCAGCAGTGGCAGTGGGCTACCAAAGGAGGAGGAGGAGGATAGTCAGGGCCAGAATATTCACACCCAGAACCAGCCTTTTCGGGATGCCTGATGACCAGGTGTATGGGAGGTACAGGTTTCCACCACACATTATACTGGACCTGGTGAGTGAGTGGGAGGATGACCTCACATCACCCACCCTGTGCTTCCAAGCACTCAGCCCCCTGGAGAAGGTCCTCAATGTACTGCACTTCTTAGCCACTGGATCATTTCAGCGAACAAGTGCCATAGTGGGTGGGGTGTCACAGGCCACCCAGTCACGCTGCCTACACCAGGTCTTGAACATCATCACTGCACGGCCATCAGTCCGCAGGCACATATACCTGCCCAGAACACCTGCAGAAAGGCATGCTGCCGCCCTGGATTTTTACGCTGTGGCACGATTCCCCAAAGTGCTAGGTGCCATCGACTGCACCCATGTGGCTCTACGTCCCCCCAGGGCATCTGAGCACATCTATAGGAACCGCAAGCACTGGCATTCTATCAACGTGCAGGTAGCATGTAATGCCAAGGGAATCATCACCTCAGTATATGCCAACTATCCCGGCTCCACCCACGACAGCTTCATTTACCGAATGTCCACCCTAAGCCGGGACCTAGAAGCTGGGCGGCATGGCGATACATGGCTGCTTGGTGAGTATGTATGCCACTGCACATGCATGCATGTTGGATACTGAGCAAGGTCACAACCCCACCAATGATACCAATCACCACCTCCACAGGGGACAGTGCCTACCCTCTCAGCCCACACATGATGACGCCAATTCGGAACCCCACCACGCCACCCCAGGTAAGATATAACACAGCCCACATTACAACCAGGGGCATAGTGGAGCGCACATTCGGAGTGCTAAAGTCACGCTTTCGCTCCCTTAACCGTTCTGGCAGGCAGCTGTTATACGCTCCCCCAGTAGTGTGCAGGATCATAGTGGCAGCATGTGTCCTGCACAACGTTGCAACACGCCGGGGCCTGGCCGTGGACATGGTGGTGGCCCCACATCCCCAACCACATGCACAGCCGCTGCGCATGGGAGGGGAAAGGGCACGGGGGAGGCAGCCCGTACACAGCTAGTGGCTAATTACTTCACATAGAAATCACACCCCTGTGGAGTGCACACTGCCCTGGCACATTCCATCTGACAATCAATGATGACTCAACCTGACACTGATCCTGAATGTCTGGAGAATGAACCGTCAAAACCATATCAGCCTGAGATTGTTCACCTGGAAGTGTCACAATGTATGCATCCCTACCCACACAGAAACCACCAATGCAGTTTTGTGAAGTTACACATTGAAGCAGCTAAAATGAATACCCACTTGCAAAATGCAACAAGAGGACAGTGCCATGTCAGCCAACCCAACCCCAGCACCGCCACACGACACACCGTGCCATGTCATGCTAATTGCAGGTAAACAAAGTAATCCCCACAACATGACATCAGTCTCACTATGTACAGTGGCACTATTAGAAACCTGCAACACCTGAAATGCTCACAGCAATGCCGGACCAACAACATACTTGAGCACGTAGTACCATTAACATGACATCACAAATGTTACATATTAGTAGTCTCACCACCTGGAAATGCCTGCACTCCCACCACTACCAACTGTGCAGTGTTGTCGCCATGTAGAGTTGTAGGTGCACTGCTGCCAACATGGACCCCATCTCCAGACTAGAGGTCCTTGTGTGGACATGAGGAAGGGACCTGCAAATTGGGAGGTAGACACAGAAGAAGAGTTACACATCAATGCAACATGCAGTGTACAACACAACAGCAATATGCACTAGGAATGTATACACAGTATTGACTACAGACTGCCCACACAGCTCATGGGAGTCCAACATCACTGTGTAATTCACTGTCACTTGGGCACACCCTTTACAAGCCCATGGAAACGGGAAGCAGGAGGGGTGTGTGTGACTCAAACCCAAGCATCTGAACCAAATACATTACAAGCCTGCATGTGCCCAGCCACAATGCAGCGTATGCCCACAGGAACCACGGAAGCCAACAGATCGTCCCAAAAAAATTGGGAATAAAAGAAATCAAAATAAAAATAAAAATAAGAAACAATCAAAAATGGCCATTGATGGGCCCGGGGGGGTTGGGGAGGCCACCCAGGAGGTCCGAGGACAGGATGCACACCAGAACCCACCTGCGTGGATCCTGGGAAGATAAAACACCTCCATGGGCTCATGGCCCACACGGCTACCCTATTGTGGGAGTATCACTGCTGTCGCTATTATCACCCTGTGCAGCTGCATCCGGAGGTGGTTGCACTATGGGAGGCAGCCCACGCAAGGCCCTAGTCTGCTCCTCCATGGCTGCAAGCATGCGGGTGTGGTAGGTCTGGTTCTGGAGGATGAGTGTGCGGAGGTCCCCATGCAACAACTCACGGATGCCCGGACCTCCGCCCTCGTTGCCTGCATCTCAGCTGAGAGCGTACGGGTGAGACGCTCCAGCTGCTGTTCTGTCCTTTGGTGTGTTGAAGCCTCAAGCTCAACAAGAGTCGTCCTGAGGTGAAGGAGCTCCTGCCTCAGGGCTTCCCTGTGGCCCTGGGACTCAATGGAGATGGCCTCCTGCAGAGTCGCCAGTGCCGCCCGCCTGTCCCTGTTGGACCCCAACATGTCCTCCCTGTGTGACTGGCAGATGGAGTCGGTTGCCTGCTCTAGTCGCTCCATCAGCCTTTCTGGGGGGACAATGGAAGTGGCCACCCTATCCATGGCCTGAGCCATCAACTCGGATGATGCAGCCTGTTGGGTTGCCATACCGTAAATGGATTGCTCCCATGCGGTATTGCCGGGTGGCGTACGGCCACCACGTCGGCGGGCACCACACCTGTCTGGGGCAAGGGGAACTGCGCCTTGCTGTGCCGGCACTGCCTGAGGCTGCAGGACTGCATTCCCCCTCTGATCTGCTGGCCCAGGAACAGGATCAGATGTCGCGGAGTGTGACCCTGCATCCGTAACCACCGAAGGCGTAGCTGCCAACACTGACATCCCCATGGAGGGTTCTGACCCTGGTGCAGGTGGGTGAGACAAAACAGAATCCCTCCCTGGAACACTCACCTGCGACAGCACGTAGGTCTCATCCGAATCAACACCTGAGTACAGCTCGGGGGAGGTGCAGCCAGAGACACCCCTTGAGAGCACGACCTGCAGCACTTGTGGGTTCTCCCCCACCACCACACCACGTCCCTCACTGGTGGTTGGTCGGCCCTCGGACCCCTCCTGGGTCTGCACCATCTCCACAACCCCAGCAGTATCAGGTGCGTCTTCCCCTGCAAAGACATGAAAACAAAGAAATGGAAACAGGCATTAGCGACATGGCACACATTGAGGGCTGAGAAGCAAGAGAACCAGTACTTGATTGACACATGTCCCACATGACTAAAACCCTCCCATGCATGCACCCTCACTGCGTATGAAGTCCAGGCAAATGGCACACACTGATGACACCAAGATGGAAGATGAACACATTTTCTGCATGCTGCCTGGAAGTGGCATCACACATTGGCCTGTGATTGGCAGGTGAAACACACATGCCATCACACAGATGGCATGTACCATTGCTATTGAGTGAAGATGGAGAGGAGGGCAGCACCTATTCATTCAGTCCAGTTCCCGCATGTAATAGCTTTTCTATTTCTAACAGGTCAGATTTTTCACCTGGAGCTGCCAGTCTGAAATGGTCCAATTGCACAGGGACATGTGTGTACAAATGATATCCAGGTAACAAAGTCACTCCACTTTACCATACCCATGTCAGACATGTGACTAGTGGACAGCGACATGCCTAGTGAAAGTGGTGGAATGCAAACAAACTGACTGAATGAACAGTGAAGAAGAAGCAAATATGTTGTGGCAAGGTGACACTTCAAGGGCAACTGGCGTGCAGTTGGGCTAGATGTCTACTGTTGGCAGAAGGGATACTGCTATGGGCAAATGCAGCTGCGCAGGAAGGATTGCAGCTGCGCAGGAAGGATTGCATGAAGCACATGGCTGACCCATACGACTCAGGCGCACACACTCTCACCTGGCACCCGAACAGAAGCCCTCACACACACACCATGCACATGGATGACACACACATGCATGTGCACTCACCGGACAATGCCTCGTAATCAGCCAGATCTCCCACGCCTTGGATCTGTTCCTCCGTGACGTAGGTCCCAGCGACTGACTCATGTGGAGTGAGTTCCATGTCTACTACTGGAGACCCACCTCCAGTCACTAGAGTTGCGGCATGACTTGAGGCCAGCTTACTCTTTGCCCTGCGCTTTAGGTCATTCCAGCGCTTATAGCAATCATTGGCTGTGCGCCTCACAATTCCAAGGGCACTTACGATGTCCGCAACGGTCTGCCAGTGTGCCTGGCGTTGTGCAGGTGTGGTCTTGGATCCTGCAACAATGACCATCTCGTTGTCATGTCCGGACACATACTCGACAAGTGCATTCAGTTCGTCACCCGTGAAGCTGGGCTTCCTGGACGGGCCGGACTGTGTAGCCGTGTCTGGGGCATCAGCCTGTGCCGGACGAGCACTCTTCCTCTTCCGCTTGGAAGGTGGTGGTGATCCTGAGTGTCCTGCGCCGCTCTGGACACTAGGGGCAGGAGCCCTGGTGGACTCTGTATCAGGAGTGTGGGATTGCACACTCAGCATGGGAGTTGGTGCAGGCATTAGCTCTAGTGTGATGGTGTCAGGGGGAATGTCAGCAGCATGGACTAGGACCGACACTGTGCTGGATGGGTGTGTGGGGGCTGGGGTGGATGGAGCCGCAGATGGCCCTGCAGCCTCTCCGCCCTGCCTACTTGGTGCAGCAGATGACCTTGCTGCCCCAGATCCACGTGGCATGATGGCATCAACGTGCACCAGCGCACGTGTCGTAGCCCTGCTGACCTGGAAGTCAGCCATGGAGTCAGCCAGGTCTGGTGCCACAATGGGCTGGTCCAACAAGGGCTGAGCATGGATGGTGTCAGCCACATCAGCCTCAATGGGAGGGGGGGGGGGGATTATGGGTGCCCGTGACTGGTCCTCCACACATGGGGGGACAGGCTCACCCTGCCAGTTACGACCACGTTCCCTACCGGATCCACCACGGCCACCACTTGTGGCTCTTCCACCTTTGCCACCCTTACGGAATCCTCGCCTCCCAGCCATGGCACTGATGTTAATGTGCGTATGGGAGTGGATGTAGACTATTGTCCTGGGCAATTGGGGGTCAAAGGGATTGGGTACCAGATGGTAATTGTACCCTAGTGCTCTAGCAAGGCTGAATGTAACCCCTGGGGAAAGATGACGGGTCACGCAATGCACAGGAGGCCCAAAAAAGGGAGATGACGTGCACGCAACCCCTCCTAGACCACGTGTGCAGAAAGAAAAACCTGCACTACGCTGTGGCACCCAGAAACACAAGAATGAACGTATGCGTGTCACACGCAGCCTATAATGACCTCTGAAGGGGTAGGCTACACACGGGGCTAGCACAGATGTTAGATACGTGCGTAACTCACCGTCTGCCAGGTAAACGAGCGTGTAAAAGGAGAACGTTTGGTTGGCAACACCCCCGCCAAAAGAAGATTTGTCCGCTGTCTGAGGAGACAGGACAACAGTAGAAGGGAACACTGTTTGAGGGAACAGGCCCAGGTAAACCAGTAAAGGAGAAAAAAGAGAAAAAGCTGTCAGAGGTAACAGGGAATACGAACTAGAAACGCCGTGAAGTAAATCGCGTGTGAAACGACAAGAAGTACAGAATTCACCCACTCGCTCTCCACGAAAAGCACGTACAAGGAAAACGTGTTCTACACGTACCTTTTATACAGGCCCACACGTCCAGCGTCACTTACGCGGCGTTTACGCGCTAGGGCCATTTCCACCAATTACACGCTTTGTCACTTCTGCGTGTAGGGCCATTTCCACCAATCACACGCTTTGTCACTTCTGCATGTAGGGCCATTTCCACCAATCACACGCGATTACACTCTGACGTGCAGTCTTTCCACGTGTGCTCTGTCATCACGTGCTGTGTGGGAAACACCTGTGCGGGTCACGTCACAGACGCGCTTACGCGCTGAGGGCCTTTCCTCAGTTTTCACGCTGACGTGCAGGATTTTCACGTGCAAAATCACTCCGTACCAAGCTGGCCACGCGTACGCACACGGAATACCACGTTCCTGCCCGGAAGGCCGAACTACTGCCCCCCAGAGCCCGAGCACGCTCCCACCTGCTGCTGCCCGACTGCCTGCTGCCCCTGCACTGCTGGGGGGTGGGGGTGGTGGGAGACATGAGTGGGGGCCTGGTGGAGGGTGCCCCTGGTGGCTGGGGTGTGGGGGTGGTGGGAGACATGAGTGGGGGCCTGGTGGAGGCTGCCCCTGGTGGCTGGGGTATGGGGGTGCAGGGTGACATGAGTGGGGGCCTGGTGGAGGCTGCCCCTGGTGGCTGGGGGGTGGGGGTGATAGGGGACATGAGTGGGGGCCTGGTGGAGGCTGCCCCTGGTGGATGGGGTATGGGGGTGCAGGGTGACATGAGTGGGGGCCTGGTGGAGGCTGCCCCTGGTGGCTGGGGTGTGGGGGTGGTGGGAGACATGAGTGGGGGCCTGGTGGAGGCTGCCCCTGGTGGCTGGGGTATGGGGGTGCAGGGTGACATGAGTGGGGGCCTGGTGGAGGGTGCCCCTGGATGCTGGGGGGTGGGGAGGTGGGAGACATGGGTGGCGGCCTGGTGGAGGGTGCCCCTGGATGCTGGGGGTTGGGGGTGGTGGGAGACATGGGTGGAGGCCTGGTGGAGGGTGCCCCTGGATGCTGGGGGGTGGGGGTGGTTGGAGACATGAGGGGGGGCCTGGTGGAGGCTGCCCCTGCACTGCTGGGGGGTGGGGGTGTTGGGAGACATGGGTGGGGGCCTGGTGGAGGCTGCCCCTGCACTGCTGGGGGGTGGGGGTGCAGGGGGAAATGAGCAGGTGTGCAGGGTAGTCCCCTGTTTTGTGGGCTGCCTGCAGGGGCCGTGGAGGGTGTACAGGGAACACCTGTGAGGACCCACCCAGCCTAATCGCGTGTGTAACTTCCCATGCACCCCTGTAATACACGTACCAAGCCAAATCGCGTGTGAGAATTCCCGCGCATACCTGAAATACACGTACCCTGCTGAAGTCGCGTGTAAAACTTCCCGCGCACCCCTGAAATGCATGCGACCAGGCTATTCGCGTGTGGAACTTCCCGCGCACCCCTGAAATACACGCGCCCAGGCTATTCGCGAGTGGGACTTCCCGCGCACCCCTGAAATACACGTAGCACGCTGGGAGACATGGTGGAGGGTGCCCCTGGTGGCAGGGGGGTGGGGGTGATGGGGGACATGAGTGGGGGCCTGGTGGAGGGTGCCCCTGCACTGCTGGGGGGTGGGGGTGGTGGGAGACATGGATGGGGGCCTGGTGGAGGTTGCCCCTGGTGGCTGGGGGGTGGGGGTGATGGGGGACATGAGTGGGGGCCTGGTGGAGGGTGCCCCTGCACTGCTGGGGGGTGGGGGTGGTGGGAGACATGGGTGGGGGCCTGGTGGAGGGTGCCCCTGGTGGCAGGGGGGTGGGGGTGATGGGGGACATGAGTGGGGGCCTGGTGGAGGGTGCCCCTGCACTGCTGGGGGGTGGGGGTAGTGGGAGACATGGATGGGGGCCTGGTGGAGGTTGCCCCTGGTGGCTGGGGGGTGGGGGTGATGGGGGACATGAGTGGGGGCCTGGTGGAGGGTGCCCCTGCACTGCTGGGGGGTGGGGGTGGTGGGAGACATGGATGGGGGCCTGGTGGAGGTTGCCCCTGGTGGCTGGGGGGTGGGGGTGGTGGGAGACATGGATGGGGGCCTGGTGGAGGGTGCCCCTGGTGGCAGGGGGGTGGGGGTGATAGGGGACATGGGTGGGGGCCTGGTGGAGGGTGCCCCTGCACTGCTGGGGGGTGGGGGTGGTGGGAGACGTGGATGGGGGCCTGGTGGAGGGTGCCCCTGGTGGCAGGGGGGTGGGGGTGATAGGGGACATGAGTGGGGGCCTGGTGGAGGGTGCCCCTGCACTGCTGGGGGTTGGGGGTGGTGGGAGACATGAGTGGGGGCCTGGTGGAGGGTGCCCCTGGTGGCTGGGGTGTGGGGGTGGTGGGAGACATGAGTGGGGGCCTGGTGGAGGCTGCCCCTGGTGGCTGGGGGGTGGGGGTGATAGGGGACATGAGTGGGGGCCTGGTGGAGGCTGCCCCTGGTGGCTGGGGGGCGGGGGTGGTGGTAGACATGGGTGGGGGCCTGGTGGAGGCTGCCCCTGGTGGCAGGGGGGTGGGGGTGATAGGGGACATGAGCGGGGGCCTGGTGGAGGCTGCCCCTGCACTGCTGGGGGGTGGGGGTGGTGGGAGACATGGATGGGGGCCTGGTGGAGGGTGCCCCTGGTGGCAGGGGGGTGGGGGTGATAGGGGACATGGGTGGGGGCCTGATGGAGGGTGCCCCTGCACTGCTGGGGGGTGGGGGTGATAGGGGACATGGGTGGGGGCCTGGTGGAGGGTGCCCCTGCACTGCTGGGGGGTGGGGGTGGTGGGAGACATGGGTGGGAGCCTGGTGGAGGGTGCCCCTGGATGCTGGGGGGTGGGGGTGGTGGGAGACATGGGTGGCGGCCTGGTGGAGGGTGCCCCTGGATGCTGGGGTGTGGGGGTGGTGGGAGACATGAGTGGGGGCCTGGTGGAGGGTGCCCCTGGTGGCTGGGGGTTGGGGGTGGTGGGAGACATGGGTGGGGGCCTGGTGGAGGGTGCCCCTGGATGCTGGGGGGTGGGGGTGGTTGGAGACATGAGTGGGGGCCTGGTGGAGGCTGCCCCTGCACTGCTGGAGGGTGGGGGTGTTGGGAGACATGGGTGGGGGCCTGGTGGAGACTGCCCCTGCACTGCTGGGGGGTGGGGGTGCAGGGGGACATGAGCAGGTGTGCAGGGTAGTCCCCTGTTTTGTGGGCTGCCTGCAGGGGCCGTGGAGGGTGTACAGGGAACACCTGTGAGGACCCACCCAGCCTAATCGCGTGTGATAATTCCCGCACACCCCTGTAATACACGTACCTGGCCAAATCGCATGTGAGAATTCCCGCGCACCCCTGTAATACATGTACCCAGCCGAATCGCGTGTAGAACTTCCCGTGTACCCCTGTAATACACGTACCCAGCCAAATCGCATGTGATAATTCCCACGTACCCCTGTAATACACGTACGCTGGCCAATCACGTGTAGAACTTCCCACGCACCCCTGTAATACACGTACCAAGCCAAATCGCGTGTGATAATTCCCGCGCACCCCTGTAATACACGTACCAAGCCAAATCGCGTGTGAGAATTCCCGCGCACCCCTGTAATACACGTACCCAGCCGAATCGCGTGTAGAACTTCCCGTGTACCCCTGTAATACACGTACCCAGCCAAATCGCATGTGATAATTCCCACGTACCCCTGTAATACACGTACCCTGGCCAATCGCGTGTAGAACTTCCCACGCACCCCTGTAATACACGTACCAAGCCAAATCGCGTGTGATAATTCCCGCGCACCCCTGTAATACACGTACCTGGCCAAATCGCATGTGAGAATTCCCGCGCACCCCTGTAATACACGTACCCAGCCGAATCGCGTGTAGAACTTCCCGTGTACCCCTGTAATACACGTACCCAGCCAAATCGCGTGTGATAATTCCTGCGTACCCCTGTGATACACGTGCCCTGGCTAATCGCGTGTAAAACTTCACACGTACCCCTGTAATACACGTACCCTGGCCAATCGCGTGTAGAACTTCCCGTACCCCTGTAATACACGTACCCTGGCTAATCGCGTGTATAACTTCATGCGTACCCCTGATATGCACGTTACCCGCTTTGCGTTCCTTGTTTGGCAGCCCTGTAGACTGGTCCAGGGTTAGCGCAGCCCTTTGCGATGATTTAGCGATTTTGATGGCTTTTCCTTGCGCGAGGGCGTTCTTGGGGGCGTTACTGGCGCTGCTGCAGGGTCGCTGCGATACTCTGCGCCACGGCTGGTTTGGGAGCCTGAAATCCATGAATACGCTGTGCACGGAAATCGGTTTTAGCGCACGTGCCTGGCGCAGACAATCGCACGCGGACACTCTGCGCCAGCCGCTTGCGACACTTTTCTGCGAAATTCTATGAATTACCCTGTTAATATGTTTCAGAGCCCATAATATAAAGTTGGAATCAGACTTGGAATCCGAAGACCAAATAGGGTGAGCCATAACTTAGGGATGATCTTTATACTGAAGGCACCATAGAATAGAGAGGATTGGGGTGCGACTTATCGGCCAGTCGCAAACACCTCAATTATAAGCTGCCCTCCACTGAAGGCCAGTGCAAGTTTCTCCTGGCTCAAGTGGAGACTGAAGCCGCTCGCCCTGAGGCCAGTCCTTCATTGCACCCTCTTAAGATGTTCCTTTGCCATCCCCCGAGCATGGACTGTTGGTATAGTGTAGGTGGTCTGCAACCTTTTGCTCCCCAGATGTTCTGAAAGTCAAGCGATGCCACAAAAGACAGACCACTAAAAGCCAAGATAAGCCAAAGAATTACTGGGACAAAGTCTATGTGCAGACCAAAGTAAATATGCATACACTAGGCAACAAACAACAAGCCATGTAGCCGAAGTTGAACACAAAGGAGAGCAACATATAATAGAAGGGAACATCACGTACTACAAAAAATATAAAGCAAGCAATATTTAATTAATGAAAATGTGCACAGGCGTGCCAATGACTAATAGCAAAACACATGGTCCACAATGATGTTCACTGTTGTATAGACAATATCTGGAATAAATAAATCCACAAATACAGCAGCTGAAAATTCAAGGGTAAGGTTGATGTCTAGCTGTCGACTTGGCATTTGGGTTTCGGTTGTAGGGGCCTCTAGCATCAACATTGCCCACCCTTCTTCAGAACAAAGGCAATTTCTAACAACACAAAGTTCTGGCTAGGTGTGAGTATTTTCGTGGCTGACATTCTAAAAATAAATAATAAGTTATGTACTAATCATAGGTTTTGGATTTAAGCTGCCGTCAGCCCTAGTCAATGATGAGGGCTCATGGTAGTGTGGTCCAATGCATCTTCAGAGCCGTGAGTTGCAGACTCGTGGTCATCATTCATGCTTCAGCTGACAATGGGCCAGATGACAGTACATTTCAGCCCATGGTCTTACATACAGATAATGCTTTTAGAGTGTGGGAGTTGAAACAAGGTATTCTTGGCCATGTGATCAATGTGTCATGCACATGTGAACGCTTAATTAAAGAGTATGCAAAGGTTCCTAACCTAGTTGGCCACTATCTTGAAGAGGGAGACACAAGTGTGGTCCTTGTGACACCCACCTTTCTCGCTGCTTGAAGGCAGAGAAATGAGAGATGCACACAACTCCTGAACCCTGCACCGCCATTGTTGATGCATCGCAGATGCGAAATGCGCTATTCTTTCAGACAGCCAATCAAACCGTACCCGACTGACAACATGGAAGAGACACAGTTGTCATCGATCGAACAAGTCGACTGACTATAACCTCGAAAAGCTGATGATGTCATCACTGACATCATGACATAGATGCGTTAGACATGAAGCATATAGGCATCCATACGCTAAGCTACACAGACACTTAGGCCACATTTCTCTTATACACAAAGCACATGCTCATGGCTCATGTGGTAGAGGAGCGACACATTTACAGACATATATTTTCAGGTATGCGGAAACAGCAAGAAGCCAGAATATATACAACTGGCCTGCTCATGCTTGTGAACGGAGGATAGCACAGGGGCAATGTGCTGGTCTTGGAATCAAGACCATGCAGAGCAAGAGGTTGGAATCTCAGATCTGCACTTAGAAACCAAACTCAGTTATAGTGTTAGGCAATGTATAAAAAAAACTATAAAATAAATAAAATAAAATAATTCCGACTAACGTGGACGACCATGAATTAAAAATGGAAGCCATAGGTGCACTGAGTGAATGGAGAAGGCAAGACGAACTTCAGAGTACAGGGAGAGGCTGACAGCCTGATTCAGCTAAAGAAGACAGACAGTGCTTCCAGTGCAGACACGGTGCTGCACATCCTCGCCAAAGACAAGCAGAGGTGGAAACTTTCCAGTTCACCAAGGCGATACGACACCTCCAAGGAATACAGCTTCAAAGCCGAATGCTCTGTCTCAGGGCCTAGGCGATCAGGGATGGACACTTATTGGAAACACACAGCACCTTTGTGATCGTTCCCACTGCCTTGAGCAGGTTCATGTGGCCTGGTAGCTGTCCAAGGTCCCAAGGCTGAGAAGACCTGTCCTGCCCAATCCCTAGCTACCTTTCATGTTAACGAACACTAGGTGCACGAGCCAATTACTCTCAAGCTGAGCTGCAACTTTGTATTTGTCACACTTAGAGGTGGTCCTAGGTGGAGCCACCAGATATGGGTATCCAATGGTTATTCCAACCCCAATGTATTACATATATATTCTTCCTCAAATAACCAATCCCCTTCCCCGATAGGTTTTTTGTGATGCAACTTGTTTTTGTGATGTCACTAGCAGTTAAAATGATGTGACACACGTTTGGCGAATGAGAACTCTTGGAGCAGTATACGGTTCCAGTGCGATCCCTGTCATTTCGGTTGATAATAAACAGACAGTCAATTTTGCCCCATGGTTGAGTCTTCCGTTCTCGCTGCAGGGATTTTGTCGAGGCCCAAGTACCCTTTTCCTGGTAATCGGAGTAGCTGCTAAGAGTGCCCCTGATGCTTCTTCACAGTATCATCTTCATTTATCAATTTGGGAGCCCCTCCATAAGGGCACCTATGAGCAGCCATGAGGCTGGGACACAGAAGCATCTCTATTTTGGAGGCTAATGGTTGAAGCCAACTACTTCTCATCCCTCTCACTTTCTCCATCAGGCAGCCTTCCAAATGGCGTGCTGGTCTGGCGAGCCAGAGACAGTGGCCACTATCTGTGTATCGTCCACATAGGATTCATAAAATAGACTAAGAATGAATTTGATTTAGATATAGACATTGTACAGGGTCATTGGATAGGCATTTCCTGGCACCAATGCAAGACCTCTTCCTAGCGACAGGTGCAATATCCTCCCGCCATACCCTGCTTGTCGTTTTCAAATTTCCCACCATTTTTGTACAGGGTTCAGTTGCTTGCTCACTTAATCCTAGCCATGGAAATCCTTTTTTGCACACATACATGCATGCACACCAATGGAGGAATTGGCGAAGGTGGGGGGAGGGGGAAGTTTGCTCTGTTTGTTGTTCTGCCAAGTTGCGTAGAAAAGGCATTTTTAGTTTCTCATGCGGTTGACCGGATGTAACACCTGCTGTTCCGTTCCACCAGACATAGAACCCCATTTTGTTACACCCAATTGGATAGCAGGATTATAATCTCCAATCTGATTGGCTGAAATGCAGGGTCTCCTGGCCAAGCCATGTTGATGTACACCTCTCCTGCCAGGTGGATAAAGACGTCCAGAATGTTATGTTTCAGAGGGGTTCTGAACCAATCCACTCCAGGCAGAACATTCTACCTACCCCAACATATCCCCGCCCTTCAACCTTCTCATATGTTTATATCTAAATGCACTGGATTTGAAATGTAATAAAAGTTGCCTTTCCAAATGATGAAGAACTTGCCATGGTGTGTAGCTTCTCAGACATTACCGGTATGCCAGCCCAGAAGGAATCGGTGTAGTCAGGTAACGGGATAAGAACCCGCGACAACTGAACACGTTCTTGGACTGGGACATCAAGAAAGAATTTTGTGTTATGTTGAATTTGGCCTAAGTACATTCAAAAAATATACAAGGTTTTCCTACATTGTTGTCTGATGTGCCATGGACACAATGGAAAGGGGTGAAGGCACAACATGTGTGCATCACATTAACCCTTACAGTTCCTAGTGATTTGACTTTGAAGGGGGTACCAATTGGGGGCGGGGGGTTTGCAACACGGGGGTGGGCACCTGGATTTGGTTGTTTTGTCAGTATCTGAACACTTGGCTGTTGCTATTTAGTGCAAAGTGGATGGTCCAGAATTGGTCAGGACCACTGAGAAATCTTTTGGAAACACAGCTCTGTGGGACTGTGCTGGCTACCCCATGTGCACGTTGATTGACAGCTCAGTGTCAACACAGTTTACGCGTCACACCACTTTTGTAGTAAGCTGGGGGGGTTGCGTTGTCCCTGGGAGCATTACATGTTGCTATATATTATATGCAGAAGGCAGGCTCCCTATAAGCCAAGCCGTTGATGTTTGCACTTTTATCATAATGGTCGTCAACTGATCTCCACCAAGCTGGCTCAGATCCTGATCTTAAAGTCTTGCACCAGTCTCATCCGAATAAGGGTCGTTAATTGATCTCCACCAAGCTGATCCTGATCTTAAAGTCCCGCATCACACTCATCCAATTCTCAACCAGAACAAAGAGTTTGCAGACCATACATCCATGCTTCATTTTCTAATGATCAAACATGCGGACGCAGATATGGTTCAGGGATTGTTAAGATGTAACCGTACGCGTGGCAGAATTGGTCTTTAACTGAATTTGCTTGCAAGTGCAAAGAAGTGGTCATGTAGGATGCATGATCTAATGTTAAGAATCATTCAGCAGCTAACATATGGCAGTCGATAAAAGTTTAAGAATCTCTCTGATTGGAATTCTGGCAATAGAATTTGGAACCCTGACCATTGAGGTAGCCAGAAACTACTGGTAATGAATAAGGGGAAACTGATCCGGAAACCAGGGTCACAAACTTTTTCTTGACAAAGGTCTCAGCTTTTCAACTTTCAAGGGGCTAGGCCCCCAGCCTTCAATGGCAGTCAGACTGATAAATGCAGGTGTCCACATGGCTCTGGGCCCTCAATCGGAAATCACTACTGCAATCTGGGTAGATCAAGTCTTGATGACATCTACTGAGAGGGATGCTCACTTTCCTCTTCTAAGTATCCCTTTGGCCGAATGTGGGTCTTTCTCAATGTGTGTTCTTCGTGCACGTCATCCTCTTCCTAGCAAACCATGGAGCACTACACACCTGTCACAGAACTCCATTTTTGCCCCATCTCCCTGATGGAGCCTGGCAGCAGATGGGACTAAAAAAGACTGGAGCCAATGCCAGATGTTTACACTTTCCGCAGGATCAATCAATTTTCACTCTGTATTGTCTCAGCGAATATCAACTCAACACGGCCAATGCTCCCTATCCCGCTTAGACACATTGGCTGCATTTCGTTGAGCGTCTACATCTAAAGACGAGAAGCTCCAATAAGACAAATGAATTCATTAATGCCGACTCCGCGTGTGCCTGGCTTGCGCATACCTCAAGGCTGCTCTCGACTCTGCTGCCGCACTCAGCCTAAAATATTAATACGACGCCAACTGAGAGCCCGGCTCGCGAAGGCAATACCGCCCTAAGGTTATGAAGAAATCTCGTCCTTGCCTCAGGCAGGCATCCTTTGGTTTCCAGGCTATGACCTGGCTCGACCCTCTGTGGCGCTAATCAATCCAGCGTGGTATGAAATATTAATGGCTTCTTCTCGCTCCCTACAAGGCGGCCGCTGGTGCACCACTCCTGAGGAGGATGATGTTTCTATCCTTGTACAGGAAAGAATTGACAAGATACATGCGGTTATGTTCCTTGTCGGTTTCAGTTTGCACCAGTAGACCTTCATTCTCTCTTGGGTGCTAGGTTTGGCAATCTTTCCTCACCATGTATCCAGAGTCAATATTTCTGCAAGGTGTCACCCAGTGTCATATTGCAATGACCTCATCTTCTCTTTTTGAAAATCACGCCCCCTCCAATGCGGGGACATTATTGCTGGAATTCCAGCTGTGCCCTTTGATAGATGTAAGGACTTTCAATGCTTTCTGCCCCAGTGAAACGTTTTTAGATAATACGGATTGTGACAAAACCTGTTTGCTCCATTCGGTGTTACATATGCACAATTTGTAGCACTGGTGCATATGTTAGATAATTAAGCCTCAAGAATGCAACTTCATTGTTTAGTTGTGAAAGATGTTTGTCTCTCTCTGTGCCCCTATATTGGGTAGGTAGCCCCCCACCCCTCTGCTACACCCCTAATCCTCCCTGGGTCTGTTTTACCCTCGGTGGCCCTGAGGCCACACAAGCGGTCCGTGGCACGGTATAAAGACCAATATATAATTAAATAAGCAAATATATATATGGTTTGGGGGTTTTCCATCCGAACAACGAGGGGCTTTAATGGCTGTCCATTCCAGGAAAGTCTTTGGCCCTTTGACTCTATCCCCTGTTCCCCACTTTCCTCCCAGTCCCTGCTCTCCCTCCAGGTGGTCCTCAGACAGCCAGCGTCCTGAAGAGCGTCTGGGGGGTGATGACTGTCTTGGATACTGGAAGGAAGAGCCCAGAGCCAGTGATTGGCTGAGTTCCACATTCGTCATCGCAAATGCAGGCACTGATTGGTGCGAAACAGTGGCATACTGAGCGGCGGGTGGGGGAGGGCGACAATCAGACCAGGGCATTTGGCAGTGAGATACCTCTCCTGGAGCCACAGGGTACCGAACGGGAAATGTGTGCTGCTGACAGGACAGCGAGGGTGCCAAGTAGGGTGTTCCTGCTCAGCACCTTCATTGTCCTGGCACAGAGTATTACAATGGGTGCCATTAGATGTTGATGTGAGGGAGGGGGACTATTAGCAGGGAGGTTTGGCCCTTATTAAATGTGATATGGGGTGATCAGAGGTCAGAAGGGTGCATAATGCTGCATGCCCTTTGGAATGACTATGGCTTTAAAACCCAGGGGGATTTGTTAGGCTCACATTAATGTGCATGATGCTATTGTGGCTTTGCATGCAGGATGGGGCGAACAAAACTAAAGCCATTCTCTTATTGCTCAACATTTTTCTATGATGATGTATATAGTGTATATTTTATTATTAAAGTCCAGTTTATTATGTAATGTGGTTTGCTTTCAAGGCGTTGCTATAAATAAAGTATTATTTAAGCACATGACATGCAAAGTAAAACGTTAATAAATATCTATATCAACTAAACCTGGGAAGATTTATTCAGTTGCTTACATTGTCCACATTCCGGTTTCACCATTGAACCAAAGTGTGTGATCCTGGGCAAATCATTTCATTGCACTGTGTCTTATCTGCAGCTCTGTAGGTTATTCACTTCAGAGCTTATGTTAATATATCATGCCGTTTAAAAGAAGCTATTGAGTTGCCCCACAAATAATAATGGTGCAATTTAGATATCTTGCACGACACAGTTATTTGCCACTTGGCTTACCTATGGCAACGTATTATAAAGTCATGTCCATGGCGCCTCCAAGTACCAAAGACTGATGATGCGCCTTGCAGTGTCCTTTTCTGTGATGTCACTTCCGTTGGTGCAATCCATATGCAAATTAGCAGGTTTGCATGTGTTTTGCACCAAAGCGCCCAGACAGAGCTCTAATGGATGAGTTTCCTGCATCTGTAATGGTCCTGCAGTTTTATTTTTCTTATGCCTATGTGTTAAAATACCCTCTACCACTAGTGTTACCAAAAAAGGATGATTGGGGCGGGGTTGGGGGGCATGAATGAGACTGTATGCAATCGAGCACACTTCATTTGGGGGGTGGGAAGTAGCAGGACTTTGTTTGTGGCTCGCACCCCCTGCCCCTCAAGTCTTGCAATGCTGGATAATCCCCCTGGTGTTGAATGCGTTTTACTTAGAGGGGGCGGGAGCCCTCCTCACGCCCCCCACCGTGCGACCACTTTAGCTATCATTTCTACAGGAACCTACGGTTCTCATTTGCATTTCTGATATATAGAAAAACTCAGCCAATATTGGTCGCAATCACCTGGACCGCGCATGTGGTTACCAGCAAAGACGAGAACAGGAAACAGGCTTCAGGGAAAAGATGGGAAGCAGGCGACGTTAGCAGAGGTAGATTCCTGGGGTGGTGACTCGGAGGCCCCCTGCATGCCAAGATAAGGAGGGGCTCTGGGTACAGCGTGAGGGGTGAGAGAAAGGGCAGTGTGCAGGATGGCAGAGCACCAGAACTCTTGAATACACAGACACGGGCCTTGTAGACATGCAGAAGCGGAAGTTGAGGTTTGATGTCACACTTGCCTGGCACACAGGTTGCCAATGCAGGGGTTTCAAGGCTGCTCTCTCTTGCCCACACCAGAGGCCCCCATGACAATGGCACTCCGGGCTCCACTGCCGCTGTACATGGGGTGGGGGGGCAGGGAGGACCCCGGTGCAATCAGAATCTGAGAGATTTCACAAGAGGGCAGTGCTTCCAGAGGGCCAACAGTAGCGACATATTTCAGCCTGCCCCCTGCCGTTGTGCCCTCTCTCAGGCCATGGAAGAAAGACTAAGGTCAGCAGATGGAGCGCTGCCTGCTTCCATTTCATAAACACCCCAGGGCATGCTGGGAGCTGCCTTTCAATACAGCGCAACTGACATGCATCACTTTCCTTTTAAATCAATAATCCCCAGTGTCGCCCCAGAGAAGTGCAATGAGTGTCATAAAAAGGCATGTTGGCCCCCAAAAACAGCATGCAGGTGGACAAAAGGAGAGACCCTTTTCTCCACTGTGGTGGGTGTTGGGGGGCGGTCCTGAGCCCCCCAGCTGCGTTCCCGTAAGTCCCCCACCTGAAAGGACACGCACACACAGCCTTTCGGTTCGGGCTTCCCGGTCGCTCTGCTCGCGGCCGGGAACGCCCCTTTATTTATACATTGGGCGGCGACGTGCTACGTCACGTCGCCGCGTAAGCCCGTCACTACGGGCGGCGCCACACTCCTCCTTTTTCAGGAGGAACCACAACAACGGCACGTTAATGATCATAACTTTTAACACACAGCTATCCTATAAACCACCACTGCACACCCAACACCCCTTTATTGTCAACCACCCGGATCCCTTCATCACAGTTTACATGCTAAGTGTCCAAAAACATACTCGCTGAGGTAAGCAGGTTTCCCTCGCCCAGCCCTCTGGGGGTACCTCCTGCCTACCTCCGGCCCGTGGAGCCCCTCGGCTGCGGGTCCCCGGATTGGGGAGGCCGGAATCTTGTCCCGGAAGTCTCCAGCGTCGGGGTCCTCTGGTGGGTCAGGTTCAGGCGGATTTTCAGTCCGGGGATCACCCAGTTTCTTGAAGAAACTCACATTCCGGGTGACGGCAGATCGCCCATCCGAGGCCGTCACCATGGATCCCTTGACAGCCACAACATCCAAAGGCTCGGGTTCATAGGGGAGTGAGAGTTTCCCATGGGGGTGTCGGTTGCGGACTAGAACTTCGTCTCCCGGCTCAAGCCGTTGAGGCCGGAGACCCCGTCGCAGATTTTCTTGGTCAACTCTCACTCGCCTTTCCGCTGCAACCCACTGGTTGTCAATCACCCCTGGTTCCTTCTCCCCAACCTCAGGGAGCAGACCCCGGGGACATCTCTTGAACAGCGCTTCTGCGGGAGCCACTCCAGTCGAGGCATGCGGGGTGGTTCGATACACCCGCAGTAATTGGTACAGGGCCCGTTGTAGGGGTTGACCCTGTCCCTGGGAGATCCGGAATGTCTTATTAAGAGTCCGCATGAGTCTCTCCGCATCGCCATTGGCTCGGGGCCACAGCGGTGACACCTTCCTGTGCTGCACCCCGCAGCTCTCCATTAGCTCGGAGAACCGCTCAGTTTGGAAAGGAGCCCCATTGTCTGAGCACAGGGTGTGGGGAAAACCGTGGGCTGCAAAGATCTTCTCCACCGCCACCACCACATGCTCAAATGCCACGGATTCGACAAACTCCACCTCTGGATATCTAGAGTACTCGTCGACAATTGCCAGGAAGTGGGTGCCCACCGACGTCGATCCAAAATCCGCGTGGACGACCTCCCAGGGCCGGGTGCCTCGGGGCATCACTTCTATGGCTGGCTCCCGTTGCAGAGGAGAGGCTGCCTGACACCACACGCATGCCGCCACAAAGTCATCAACCTTCTTTTCTAGTTCAGGAAACCAGACCTTCAACCAGAGTAGCGCCTTGGTCTTGGCCGCGCCTTGGTGCCCATGGTGTGCCAACGTGATGACCTCCCTCACTTTTGACAGGGGAACGACAATCCGGTCACCGCGGAGCAGCAAGCCCGACTCCGAAAACGACAACTCGTCCTTCACTTTCCACAGCTGCTCAAGCGTCGTTTTGGCCTCATGTGTCCGCCCGGCCACAGCCTCGAGGACGGACTTCCAGGAGCCGTGTTGCATCGAGTGCCTCAGTACTTGAAAGCATTTGTCTTGGGCCGCCGCGGCCTCCAGCTCCGCCAGCGGCATCGCTTTTGGTGTGGCCGCCTCCACCACCATCTGTACATGGCTGTCAGCTTCTTCTTCACAGACATCGTGCCCCTCTCCCCCGCACACCGCCGGGTGGCGGGACAGGTAGTCCGCCGCATTGTTGGCCCCAGGCCAGTACACCAGGGTGACAGAATACTCAAGGAGGGCGAGCATCCACCTCTCAATCCTTGCCGGTGGCTTTGACGATGACCCCACCAGGATTGGAAGCAAGGGCTTGTGATCGGTTACCACCGTCACCGGACGACCCAAGACATAGAGTCGAAAATGTCTGCAGCCCCACAGCACCGCCAGGGCCTCCCGCTCGATCTGGGAGTACCTCTGCTCAGTCTCTGATAGTGCCTTACTGGCATACGCCACTGGCGAACTCCCCCGTTGCGATCCACCTGAGTCAGCACGGCGCCCAGGCCAAACGGACTGGCATCAACAACGATCTCCGACTCCAGGGCTGGGTCGAAGAATGCCATGGTGTCTTCCGTCGTGAGGGCAGCTTTGATGTCCTCGAAAGCGGCCTGCTCAAGTGGGCCCCAGTGCCACGCTGACTCCTTCTTCGTCAGGGCCCGGAGTGGTTCCGACCTTGAGGCGAGGTTTTGGATGAAACATCCACAGTAGGTCACCATCCCCAGAAAACTCCTCACATCGGACACCGGCTCGGGAGGTTGTGCCGATTTGATGTCCTGGACCTTTCTTGGATTGGGCGATACCCCTCCCTCCTTGAACACGAAACCGAATAACTCAATGGAGGTGCGCATGAACTCGCATTTTTCCTTGTGCAGGGTAAGGCCCAGTGATTGGAGTCGTTCCAGGGTCTTACCAAGCCTCCTCATGTGGGCTACCTCTGTCTTTGCGAACACCAGAATGTCATCGCTGATGTTGAGGACGCCCTCGAGATCCGCCAGGGCGCCCCTGATGATGTTCTGGAACACCTCGGCGGCAGATGACACTCCAAAACTCAACCTCTTGTATCGGTACAATCCCCGGTGGGTGGTAAACGTTGTTATGTACCTGGACTCAGGGTGGAGAACGACCTGGTGGTAACCTGCTCGGAGATCCAATTTCGAGAAGAACCGAGCCCCTTGTACTTCCGCAATTATGTCGTCGATCGTGGGGGTGAGATGCCGCTCCCTCTTTATTGTCTTGTTAGGGAGCCTCATGTCGACACAGATGCGGACCGAGTCAGGCTGCTTAGGTTTTCTGGCCACCACGATCGGAGACACCCAGGGGGTCGGGCCCTCCACCTTTTCGATAATGTCCAGGTTTACCAGAGTGTCCAGCTCCTTGTCCACTTGCTCTCTCAGATGAAAAGGTACCCTGCGATGTTTCAGGGCAATCGGTTGGACCGACTCATCAATGTGAAGACGAACCGGTTCGCCGGTCATCTTCCCGATCCCACTGAAGAGTGCTGCGTACTTGTCTAGGAGATCATTGATGTCTTCCAAATAGACCGAATAGGCGAAACTGACAATCCCCAGGGCCTCCGCAGCAGCACAGCTGAGCAGGGTGTTGTCACTCACAGGAGTCACATAGAAGCGAGCCTTGATCTGTGAGCCGTCATGTTCAACACAGGCTACAAAGGCACCATCCAGTGGTATCGGTTTCAGCCCTCCAAATGCAAAGATGCGAGCCTTCGGTGTGTCCAGACCCGGGAGGGGATCAAGCGTGTCATAATGTCCTCTGGCCATTACATTTACGGAGGCCCCCGTATCCACGAGCACCGGGACTGGGGAGTGGTTGACCTCCACCCCACATCTGGGCTGTCTCCGGCTCTTCCTTTTCAGAATTTCCACACTCGAGACGAAGAAGATGTTCTCCTCGTCCTCCTCCTCGGCACCATCCACCTGGGGATCCACTTCTCCCTGATCCACCTGGGCCACATTTGGCGGCGGGTTCTGGCGTGGAATCCACGTCCGTGGCTGGCCTCTCGGCACCATCACAGGCAGGGCTGCACGGCATACCCTTGAAAAGTGGTCGGGCAATCCACATCTGCCACAGGTCTTTCCCACCGCAGGACACTCTGTTGGGTGAGGAAGGTCGTACCCGCACTTCTGGCACGACTCCGAGGCTCTGCCTGCCCTGTCACGGGGTCCACCACACGGACGTCTCATGCCTCTGCCACCTCGCCACACAACGCACACCTCCTCCGTTCTCACTGATCGGGATCCTGCCTCCATCTTATTGGCCCGAGCCTCTGCCACCTCATGGCACCGGCCTAGCTCCAGTATGCAGGGCAGAGTGATGCCTGGCTCTCTGAGGACCTGCCTCCTGAGTTTGCCGGAGGAGCATGCCTGAATCATCATCGTGCGCATCATGTCTTCTGCGTCCGTCCATGCACATCCTAGGGAAAGGCGGCGCAAATGACCATAGAAGGTGTCCAGTGTCTCGTCGTCCTTCTGTTTGGCCGACAGCATGACAAATCTCTCATAGTCCACATTAGCAAGGGGGAGGAAATGTGCCAGGAGTGTCGCCTTGGCCGCATCATAGGAGGCATTGGCAGGTGTGAGGGATTCAAATATCTCCTGGACCGCAGGCCCTGCGGAATACAGCATGGTGGCCACTCTGCTGTCATCGTCCGTCACCTGAGAGGCCCTGAAATACATGTCAAGGCGACTCACCCATCTCCTCCACCGGGGGCCCATGCTCGAAGGTGGCCCCGATGCATCAAACTCCGGAATGGGCTGCAGAGCAGCGTGGGCCGCAGGTGCTCTCGCCTGAGCCATGATGGGGATTCCAGGTTGGGCAGCTGGCAATACTGCGAGAGGTCCTTGCAGGGGCAGCTGTGGAACCGGTACCGGCTGTTGCACTGGAGCTATTGGAGGCTGCCCAGGCTGTTGAAGAATCGGCGCAGCCCCTGCCCCGTCATCTGTGTCTTCAGAGTCATGCATGGGTCTGAGCGCCCAGGCACCCCCACCAGTTGTCTTGGAGGCCGCAACTCAGCCACCCTTCACCACCCACAATGTGAGTGCATTCAACAGTCAACTCCGATACCAGGTGCACAGCCTTCTCCGATGATGAAGAGGATGAAGAAGATACCCCAGCGACTTGATGATGAAGGGGATGAAGAAAACTGCTGTCTCCATCCGCTGGCATCCACCAATGTATAGGTGTCCCAAAAATTAAGCCATGACCATGGAGTAGTCTAAGCAGGTCCAGCTACATTAACCCCTCTCCTGGCTTTCACACGACGTAGTTGCACCAAAACTACATAAAAATCCACAATCCAAACATGGGTGTGCAGATCAAGCTGCCTGCAGGCAAAATTGCCAAAAATTAGGCCCGGATTCACTTCCCCCTCCAAACCGGAGCTCGGAGAACATCCGCGGCCTGTCAGACAAAATGGCCGTCGGCCGCGTGTACGAGCCGCAGCCACGGCGTAAGACGAGCATCTAGGCGCTCCATGTATGCAGAAAAATTCAGAAGCCTGCACCGCCGGGCCTGGGCATCCGCACTCGCTCGTCGCCACTGTTGGGGGCGGTCCTGAGCCCCCCCGCTGCGTTCCCGTAAACCCCCCACCTGAAAGGACACGCACACACAGCCTTTCGGTTCAGGCTTCCCGGTCGCTCTGCTCGCGGCCGGGAACACCCCTTTATTTATACATTGGGCGGCGGCGTGCTATGTCACGCCGCCGCGTAGGCCCGTCACTACGGGCGGCGCCACAGTGGGGAACTCTTATGTTTACACTTAAATGTAGGCTGGTCACCGCCACTAAAGATTCCTCATTTGCATGGTAGAGTGCAAAAGTGTGGGGGGAGGGGTGGTCAAAAAGGTGTACACGCTTGTATACTGCCCTTTTGCACTTGGTTCTGCAAATGAAGTAATCACTGCCTGCCATGCACGCACAGCAGGCAGTGTATACAATGGATCCCTGGCGCAAAAGGCAGGCGGTCCCCCAGCATCTGAACCGGCACGAAAAAGAACACCCCCAGCGCAGATGCTGGAGAATTTGTATGGCGCCGAAAATGGAGGCAGTATAGACATAAGTTACGCTCCATCCCACTCTCCGCCATTCAAATGAATGAAAATCGGGCGTACCGGAATCAAAGTGTTTCACGTATTTCGTTTCCAATACGCGGAGCTCAATATGGGCTCCATTATCTCAAGACCTGTCACAGATGGAATGATACGTTTATTTTTTTTTTTTTTTTCCAAACTTTATTTATATTTTACAATAACCGGTAGGCATGGCTCCAACAGGGAGCTGCTGAATGCAATATCCCACAACAATTCCCCCACCCCACCGCCCCCCATCCCCCGTATCCACAGTATCTTTGAGAGTTTCTACTCATTGCCTTAGTCGCATGGACGTTTTCTCTCCTTGTCTTCCCGCTCCTCCCTCTTACGGACCTGAGTTCTGGGTGTTTGGATTATCAGGGTCCGAAGTAACAGATTTGTTCATCAGGTAGGTGATATATGGTCCCCAGATATCAGGAGGGCGTGCGTGTAAAGGTAGTGTACGAATAAATTCAGTGTCCATATCTTGGCAATAAGTTATATCCTTTTCCCAGTCAGCTACCCTAGGGAGTGGGCCCCTGCCCCACGACATGGCTATTCTCCTTCGTGCTAGCACCATGAGGAGTGCCGCCAGCTTGCGTGACGATGGCTGCAGATGTCTTGTGAGGCCAAGAAGCGGGCCCAGCGGCAGGGGGGTCATCTGCTCTCCTATAATCTCGGATGTTGTTTGTATAACGGTGGACCAGAATTGCTGGATACCGGGGCAGACCCATGCCAGATGAAGAAAGTCGGCGTTGGGACAAACGCATCTCTCACACTGGGCCGACGCCTCTGGGTGGTGCCTGTGTTTTTTGGCGGGTGTGTAATATGTTTGGTGTACAAAATTGAAATGGATCAGTTTGTAGCGAGAATTTAGCGCCACTTTTTGAGTTTGTCGCAGAATGTAGGCCCAGTCTTCCTCACTGATTGGTTCCTGCAAAACCGATTCCCACCTGTGTTGCACTTTAGGTAGGAGCTTCCTCGTGTCACTCACCAGGGTTTTGTACAGAGTTGACACCAGTCTGCCCTCTCCCTGTGCTAATATTGTGTTATGTAGCAGCTCCCACGTGGGGGGTTGTTTAGGGAATGAGGGGAATAGCTCCTGCAGGGCGTGACGGAGTCTGAAATAGAGAAAGACGTCCAAGGATGTGTTCCCTCCCTTGTCCTTGGCCATTTGGGTGGTCAGAAAGGTGCCCTCTGGGAAGAGGTCTCCTAGCGTTTTTACTCCTATTTTGTCTACCCATAGCAGGAATACCTTTTCGTTCGTGAGAGGGATACCGGGGATAAATTTTATAGGTAGTATGGGGGAGAATCGTACAGCCACTCCACACGCACTGGCGATCTTCTTCCATATCGCATATGTAGACAGGACCGTGTTCAGTGTCTTATGCGGCACAGGGATGTGGCTGATTATGACTGCGGATAGTAAATCGGGGGAGGCCAGGGCTCTTTCCACTTGCACATGTGGTCTTACATAGTGGATTGAGTACCAGTGGCTCAGGAATTGAGCCTGAGCCGCCCAGTAATATTTCTCTATATCTGGGAGCGCCAGACCTCCCTTCGCTATAGGTAAAGTGAGTGTGTCGTAAGCCACCCGAGCCGGTTTCCCCGCCCATATTAACTCTAGGATCGTGCTCTTGATCTTTGACAGAAAGGACTTGGGGAGAAGTAGCGGGATATTTGTGAAGAGATATAAGAGTTTGGGGAGAATAACCATTTTCGTCAGTGAGGTCCTGCCCCACAGCGTCAATGGGAGTGATTTCCATCTCTGAATACGTTCAAGTAATAGCTGCAGTGCGGTTCCGTAATTATCTCTAAATATCTCGTGATGGTTACGTGACATCTTGATCCCCAAGTAGCGCACTTTCGAGGTTTCCCATTGGAACCCATGGTCGTCGGCGAACTCTGAGGTGCATGGAGTCAGGGGGAATACTATCGATTTGGAGTGGTTGGTTTTGAGCCCTGACATTAACCCGAATTTTATCACCTCTCGCATTACGGGGTTGAGGTTGACTTGGGGGTCGCTAATGAACAGCATGACATCGTCCGCGTATAGGGAGACGATTAGCCTGTGAGGACCCAGTTTTAACCCTCGCTCTAACTGCTCGGCCCGTAGCCTCGAGGCTAGGGGTTCCATCACCAGGGCGAAGATAAGGGCCGAAAGAGGGCAACCCTGTCTCGTCCCGCGTTCCAATGTGATCCCCGATGATTTAGTGTTCCCGAGTGTGATGTACGAGCGTGGATTATTGTAAAGCAGAGCTACTAGCTTCAGGAAGAAGTTGCCCAGACCCATCTGCTTCAGTGTCGCGAACATGAAAGGCCACTCTACAGAGTCAAACGCCTTCTCGGCGTCCAGCAGTACTGCTATCGCCTGCTGTGTCGAGTCTAGGGCCTCGATGACGCCAAACAGCCTCCTTATGCCGAACGTTGTGCTACGCCCCGGGATGAACCCGGCCTGGTCACCCAGCACTAGTGCTGGCATCAGAGGGAGCAGTCTGGCCGCCAGGATTTTGGCCAGGATTTTGTTGTCCAGGTTGATCAGAGAGATCGGTCTATACGAGGCGCAGCTCTCTGTAGGTTTTCCGGGTTTATGCAGCATCATCACGTTGGCTTCACGCGTCGTGGGGGGAAGTGCTCCTCGACCCACCGCCTCTTCGTAGACCTGCAAGAGGAGGGGGGCCACTATGTCCATGTGCGCCTTGTAGAACTCGCCGTTGAGCCCATCGGGGCCGGGTGCTTTGATATTAGGTCGGGATTTGATTGCCATCCGGATTTCTTCCAGTGAGATGGGCGCGTTCAGGGGTTCGCGCAAGTCTTGGCTTACCCAATACAGTTCTGTGTCATTCAGGTATTCTTGTATCGCTTCGGGGTCTGATGTTCCTTTTGAGCTGTACAGGTCTTGATAGAATTCCCGGAAGGTGTTGGAGATCCCCTCCTCCGTGTAGACTATCTGTCCTTGCGCATCTGTGACATATTCAATATGAGGTGGGACTCTGTCTATCGATAGTAGTCGGGCCAGCAGTGCACCTGGTTTTTGCCCCTCACCGTACTGCCTGATCTGCTGTCTACGACCCATGAACTTCAGTTCGCGGTCCGCTGTCTCCTTAAATTTCAAGAGTTCTTGCTTAAGCTTGGCTTGCGTGCATGGATCGGGGGTGTTGAGGAGATTCTGTTCCAATTCCTTTAAACGGTCCTCTATGTTGGACAGTTCCCTTCGGATCATTTTTAGTGTCCCGTTTTCTTTGGTCAGGCAGATTCCTCTGACAAAGCACTTGAATGTTTCCCAAATGGTGCCTGCGGAGTCAACCGAGTTTTGGTTGGTGTCTATGAAGGAGAGTATTTCTTGCCGCAGTTCTGCTGCAAACACTGCGTCTGTGAGTGAACCGGGTTTAAACCTCCAGTTGAGGCCTGGCACTGCTGTGCCCGCTAGGGTGGCCTCCAATACCACCATCGAATGGTCGGAATAGGACCTTGGTAGGATCTGGCACGCGTCCCACCTGAAAGGGCTGTGGGAGGACGCCAGGATATAATCGATTCTAGAACTGGTGTTGTGCACAGCTGATCGGAAGGTATAGTCTCTCCTGTCTCGGTTGTGTCTTCTCCACATGTCGGAAAGATTGAAGGCCTGACAAATCTCTCGAACCTGAGTACTTGCTTTGGACGGGTTTCCTGAAGTGTTGTGGGACCTGTCGAGCCTGGGGTCGAGCGCGGTGTTGAGGTCGCCCCCCCACACCACAGTCGACGCGTCGGTCGTGGCTAGATGGGACATTATCCAGTTAAAGTTATCGTGTCCATCTGTGTTTGGAGCGTAAGAGTTGACCACCACCACTTCCTTTCCAGCGATTATTCCTTTCACCAGTAGGGCCCTTCCTTCGGTGTCCTTCTTTGACTCGATGAGGCTGAAATTGGTCCTCTTATCGATCAGGATCGCCACGCCTCTGGCGAACGATGAGTAGGACGAGAAGTACCGGTGGCATCCCCATGATCTGGCCCAGCGCTGTTCCGACGAGGGTAGTAGATGAGTCTCCTGGAGTATCGCTATGTTGATTTTGTGTCTCCGCAGATATTGAAGGATTCTCCTCATTTTCGTAGGCTGGTTGCCGCCGCGTATATTCCAGGTGGCGATTCTCAACGTTGTCGCTGCCATCTGAACGGATCAGTGTAATCCTGTCGGGCCGGGGCCCGCGGAGTTAGCTGGAGTCGCTTTCGGAGAAGGAGCCAGGAAGACTTGGCGATTTGTAGGTACATAGTTCCTCGCGTGGCTGTCGTGGATCGGGGGTATGTGGGTTGAGGCGGTATTACTGAATTAACTTCCCTCCCATGCACGGGCAACCCCCAACAGGCCCGTGGTAAACAGTCCCATAGTAACGAAACAACTTGCATTGCTGTGCTCGGGGCGCAAGTGGCCCTCCAAGAGAGGGCTAGCTCCCTTCCCCGGATACAATAGTGGTCTGCGGTGGTCTCTCCTTGTCAGCCATGCAGACACTAGCCCTCCCATTAGGTACCTTGTAGGCAAAATTTATGGTGGATTTCTTCTCGGTCTCTCTCCCCTTTGAGGCCTTCCGTTGGAGGAGGCGGGTCTGCAGCCCGAGCGGTCCAGATAATCGCTCGTCTCTTCCGGAGAGTTGAAAAACTGGGTCGTCCCCTCATGTTGGATTCGGAGTTTGGCAGGGTAGAGCATGGCGTATTGTATCTGGTTCTCTTGAAGCCTGCGCTTTACTGCCGTGTACGATCTTCTTTGCGCTTGGACCGCCTGGGAGAAATCCGGGAAAAATTGGATTTTATCACCGTCGTACTGAAGATCGCCTTTCTCCCTGGCCGCCCGTAGGATGGCGTCCCGGTCTTTGTAGTTGAGCACTCTCGCTATGATTGGGCGAGGATTAGCCCCCGGGATCGGTCTGGTGTTGGGAATTCGGTGGGCTCTCTCCACAACAAACAGTTTGGACAGGATGTCTGTGCCGAAAAGGTCTACGCATAACTTCTCAATGTAGTCCTCCATCTTTGTGTTGAGTTGTTGTTCCCTAGCTCCAACGATCCTGATGTTGTTGCGTCGGGAGCGGCCCTCCAAGTCTTCATTCTTTGCGTTTACCGCTTTCATTTGCCCTTCTAGGGAGGCCACTCTGGAAGTCAGGGCCGCTGCTCCGTCGTCGAGGTCCGACACCCTCTGCTCGACTGTGTCAAGTCTATCGGCGTGTTTGTCTAACCGGTGCTGGAGCAGATCAACCTTAGAGGAGAGGGTGTCGAGTTTGCTCCCAAGACCGCCAATTCCGGCTTTCAGTTCTAGGAGAATTTCCCTGATGTCGAACCCGTGGGCCTCCTCCTCGTCTTGGATGGGAGATAGCGCTCTGCCATTTGAGGTGGTTGGTTTGGTCACGGAGCTGCCCTCAAAGTTTAGCTTCTTTTGAGCTCTGTCCATTTTCTTTGAGGCCGCCATTGGCGCTTGTGTAGCGGGGGTCCTACAGGGCACCGGAGGTAGGTCCGGGGTCCCGGTTGATCCGCGCCTCCGTTGCGCTATCTCGGATGGGGTTTCTCTCCTGATGTTTCCCTTTGTGATAGGGTATAGTGGAAGCGGGAGTGACGCCGGGTCCAAGCGCTATCTACTGCTGGTTCTCGGCTGGCCCGTACGTTGGGGGTTCACGCGGACCCCGGCTTGCGGTTTCCCGCGCCCCGCGCCTTCACACAGGCTGAAATTCACCCCGGGGAGTATGGACGGGGGCGCACGGGGGCGCGCGTACCTGATCTTCGGGGTTCGTTCAGGACGGCTCCTCCGAGATTCTGCCGGATGTCCCACCGCTTTCGGCCGCTCAGGCCGTCCCCCTCCGGGCCCGCTCTGTCTCCGACTGCCTCGCGTCTAGCCCGCGCCGGCGCTCCACTCGGACCGGGGAGGGGGAGGGTTTCTCGTCGCTGAGGAATCTGGACCCAGCATCCGAATTACGACGAAAGAAGTACTTCGTTTTGTTCAGAATCGCTTTGGCTACAAACTGGGGGTGGCTGCATACACAATGCCCAGCGCAGATGCCTCGATTCGTCAGGATTTCTGAGGGAGCTCCGTGGAGCTCACAGGGAGGCCGCCATCTTGGACGGCTCTCTAGCGCCCTCTCGGAATGATACGTTTATTGCCAAAACATTGTTGCAAGTGACATCCTGCCTGCAACATGCGTCTCCGTCTGCCGCCTGTTCAGAGAACGAAACAATGCTCACACACACATTGTTATTTGCACTGACCTTTCGCTTTCTTTCATGTGCTTTTTCACTCTTTCGTTCGCTGTTTCATTCTTTATTTTTGGGCGTACTCTTTCTTTGCTGTTTCTTTAGATCCTGCTCCCTTTTTCTTTCACTTTCTAAGTCTGCCTATGTTTTACTTAATCCCCCTATCTCTTTAACTTATTACTTTGCTCTTTTACACTTTATTCCAGACTTTCATTATATTTTTCCTTGTATCGTTTTCATTGTTTTGGCCGTTCTCTGGACTGTTCATTCGTTCTTCCACTCGTTTACTTTCTTTTGATAATTTACTCTTTTGTTTAGTCTTTTTTTACTCATTTACTTTGTCCTTTTCTTCTATCTTTTATGTGGTCGTTCTTTCCCTCGATTTCATTGTTTTGCTCTTTATTATGATTTTATTCTGGTGCTTGTCTTGTTTATTTTTTTATCTCACTCTTTTATCACTCATCATACAGGGAAAGAGCAGAACACTGAAGGGAAGATAAATAAAGCAAAATAAAGGCAGGTACGAAGGAGAACGAATGAAAGGAAGAGTGCAAGAAACCAAGAAGGAGTAAACGAGAAGGTAAAAGAAAGACCAAATACACAAAAGGAAGAGTGAAACAGGGATGAGTGAAAGACCATCACAGAAAGAAAGAACACATTTTTTTTATTTTTTTTATTATTCTTGAATTTTAATCAAAAAGATTTTTTTGATTTTTACAAGGGTCTTTTTCTTCTCATGGAATTAGTATTCAGAGTTTATCTCCCTCTGTCGCTAAGTGGGTGATTGATTTCAAGGCTAATTCTATTAGCTTCACCGTTGTTAATGTCCATCTTGTTGTCTCTCCTGAAATTAGCCTGTTCCACACTGTCTCTTCATCTATCGTTACTGCCCCTTGTAAGCATGATTGAAGATATTTATCTCTGTTTTGCTGTGTCTTAGGAGATCTTAACACTAGATGTTTCAGTGTTTCCACTTGCTCTTTATCTTTGCATAGGCGACAGCTATTATCTGTCTTCAGGGCCCGGATCGCCAGAATTCCGTGCGTCGTCAGCAGGTTTAGTCTGGCTTTCAGAAATGTTACTCGCATGTTTTTGTTTGGGAATTTCATGCAGTAGTTCAAGGGTTTCTTGACTTTATTAAAAGTCGGTGGGAGATGAAGTAGTAATTTGTTTGCTCTGGCTGTATCTATCGTCCTGATCCAGTCCATGAGTTCCATTTTTCTTTTTACTCGGTCTGGATTGGTTTTCAGGTCTTCTTCCGAGCACGATATTTCTCTGAGAGTTTCTTGGAGAGTTGACGCCCACTTGCTGAGTGCCTTACACTTGCCACTCTTGAGCTCCTCCGCGATGATGGAGTAAATTGGGAGGGTGTACGCATCGTAATTTTCCTGTATAGTCTTATCTTACTCTACTAGGGATGACAAAGAGACTAGACCCAGTTCTCGTCTAATCGCTGGCATGGAGGTCGACTTTGGTAGGCCTAAAACCGATTTCCAAGCATGTCCTTCCAGCTTCTGCCATATCTCTCTCGGTATATTAAGTGAGGTTTCCATGCCATAGATGGTAGACGGTACGACTTTAGCTTTATAGAAATGAATCTCCAGAAGGATGGAAAATGTCCCAAATTTTTTATCTATTAATCTGGTTTGCGCTGTTAATCTTTTCACCTTCACCCATAGCTGATCTTGCATTGCCTTGTCTGTGGATGAGCCCTCAATGTGCACCCCTAGATAATTGAACTGGTCAATGACTTCAAGTTTGGTTCCCTCAAGAAACCATTTTGGATGTCTTAATGTCTTCTTCGTTGTTTTGTCTAGGACCAATATTTTTGTTTTCGCTATATTGATTTCCAAATTGTTTTCTTTCATATATCTTGCCAGATTTGCTAATTTCCTTTGCAGGCCAATTTGGGATTGATCAATAATAATGGCGTCGTCTGCATAGAGAAGTCGCGAAATCGGTGCATTCCCAATTTTTGGTGGAAATGCTCTTATTTTTTCCTCGTGAATTTGGTAGTCCCTGAGGAAGGCGATGAAGAGAGCTGGTGCTAAGGGACAACCTTGTTTGACTCCTTGCTTTACTGCAATCTCCTCAGACATGACTCCCTGTTTGCTTAATTTCACCCTGATCTTAGTGTCGGCATGGAGGGCTTTTATAGGACCTAGAATTGACTCTGGGCAATTCCAGCTGTGTAGTTTAGACCACAGTTTCTCCCGGTCTATTTTATCAAAGGCTTTCGATAAATCTACAAATACGAAGTACGCTTTTGGTGCGCCTTCTCTAACTTTGGCCTTTAAGATGTTTAGCATCAAGATGTTTATTGCAGTGCCTCAGTTTTTTTGGAACCCTGTTTGGAAGGTGTCTGTGCAGGGCGCGTTTTTTGCCCAAGTTCTGAAGTGGTACAACAGCTGTGTAGCGAAACTTTTTCCCACAATTTCCAAAAGCGCCATGGGCCTATACATTTCTGGATCTTCTCTTCCACCTTTTGTATAAACCGAACCAATTATGGCCTTTAGCCACGTTTCCGGAACCATTCTTGTTTGACTACAGTGGGTGAAGATTTTACTGAGGACCCCCACCCATGCTTTTGGCTACTGTTTCAAGTCCATGTTTGTCAGACCATCCGGTCCAGGTGCTCTCGATGTTTTCAGGTTATTGATTGCAATTCCGATGTCATCTGCGTTGGACACATCAACCCATGTTGTTGTAGCGTCTAGTTCTTCTTCTGACGGTTTGGGTTTAGGGAGTGCAAATTGGGCCGCTAAGAAAGAAAGAACAAATGAAAAAGAACAAGTGGAATAAAGAGCAAACAGAAAAGGAAGGAGCAAGAGACGGTATAAGAGAGAGCAAACAGAAAAGGAAAGAGCAAGAGACAGTGTAAGAAATAGCAAACAAGCTAAAGAAAGTATGCAACTGAAAGAATTAAAAGCAAATGAAACAGTGAGAGATAAAAAGCAAAGGAGTCAAAGAAGGAGTGAAAAAAGAGAACACAAGATAAAGAGCTAAGGAAATATAAAAGAGAGATATTGATGGAAACATCAGTGTATATGTGAATATGTGAGCATTTTAGGGTTCTGATTTTCAGACAGGATGTTCCTTGAAACAATCTTGCCTTCAGAACAGTAAATGCCTCCTACGCCCCGAGGTAGGTTTCAGGATAATGTAGGCAAAAGCAAGTGCATTGGACACAATGTATCTCTCATTTAGTCCATTTGCAAGCCTTCATTTCGAGGACAACACAGTTTTTTTTAAACATTTGCTGTTCTCAAAGGCGACACAGACGATTATTGTTTTATTAAAATAATATATGCATACGGGTTCTCCCATCTGGACTTCATTGCACAGTTTTAAACATGAATGTCCAGGACATGTAGTGGGTTGCCGAGGAGTAATGTGGTCATGCCAATGTCCTGCCCTTCCCTGTCATGGTCTGAATCCACTAGCACAGAGGAGGGTCGCTGGATCCAGTCTCTGAGCCTGGCATCCTGCATGCTATTTGATTCAGTGCCTTTATCATGAGTCCAAGTAGGTCTTGGGGGTCCAAGAGGTTTGGGGCCATTTAAAGAGCACCACCCACATGTGCCAACGTACCTCTTTTTCCTACGAGGAGCTCTGTCGTTTTGTGAAAGAATACTGTGCAATAGGACTTTGTGATCAATGCTCCCAGGCAGTAAAATGACCATCACTCATTCAATAGTATTTTGACAGCTGTGCTCTTCAATCACTACTAGTGCACAGGCCCGTGTACATGGCCAAAGTGCAGGGTTTCATTAACACAGTAGGACCACTATATATCCTAAGCCAACAGGTCCCTCTAGCGGTGGCAACAGGCGAAGCTATGCAAATTATCATTGTCTCTATAAATATCCTAAGGCAACAGCTCCCTCTAGCGGTGACAACAGGCGGAGCTATGCGCATTGCCATGTCTCTATATATATCCTAAGGCAACAGCTCCCTCTACCCGTGACAACAGGCGAAGCTATGCAAATTACTATTGTCTTTATATAAATCCTAAGGCAACAGCTCCCTCTAGCGGTGACAACTCGCGGAACTATGCACATTGAGATTGTATATATAGCCTAAGGCAACAGCTCCCTCTAGCTGTGACAGGCGATGCTATGTGAATTGACATATTGTCTCTATATATATATCCTAGGGCAACAGCTCCCTGTAACAACGGGCAAAGTTATAAAAATTTGCATTGTTTCTATATATATCCTATTGGAACAGCTCCCAATAGAGGTTACAACAGGCAAAGCTTTTTGCATTGTCTCTATATATCCTAAGGCAACAGCTTCCTCTAGCGGTGACAACAGGCACAACTATGCAAATTGAGATTGTCTCTAGATATAGCCTAAGGCAACAGCTCCCTCTAGCTGTGACAGGCAAAGCTATGCGCATTGGCAATGTATTGACAATGTCTCTCTATATATCCTAAGACAACAGCTCCCTCTGGTGGTGACAACAGGTGAAGCTACTGCATCGGACAAACATACAGGGACACACATACATCTGGCCTTTTAATATATTGTTAGATTCCTCCAGCCACGATTTCTCATTGGCACCCACAGTTGTCATTTACTTTTTTCCTGTTCTCCTTCCATTTGGTTAATGAATTAGGGCGGGCAATAAGACAGAGTATTCTTGCTGTGTGAGTGTCCTCTCTTTCCAGTGTTCTTATCGCGACAGGCCCTGAGCTGTTCCAAAAGCACACTCTTGCCAAGATCATTCAGTACCTCATTAGAGTCAACCATTATTTTCAAGGCTTCTTGTACCTTTGCAGCTCAATGACTTACTGGGCAGGAAGGAGGGACTGTAGCCATGTGCGTGATTAACTGCCAGGAAGGAGGGACCACAGCCATGTGCGTGATTAACTGCCAGGAAGGAGGGACAGCAGCCATGTGCGTGATTAACTGGCCAGGAAGGAAGGACCGCAGCCATGTGCGTGATTAACCGGCCAGGAAGGAGGGACCGCAGCCATGTGCGTGATTAACTGGCCAGGAAGGAGGGACCGCAGCCATGTGCGTGATTAACTGGCCAGGAAGGAGGGACCGCAGCCAAGTGCGTGATTAACTGACAGGAAGGAGGGACCGCAGCCATGTGAGTGATTAACTGGCCAGGAAGGAGGGACTGCAGCCATGTGCGTGATTAACTACAATCTCTCCCAGAATCAGCTAAGTCAGTCCCAGTACTAGAAGTCTGCAGGGGCCTGCTACCGTAGGCCCAACAGATGTGTTGAACTACAACCCCCTTCGATCCTACCGAGCACAGTCAAAGGGGAGGGATTATGGGAGATGAAGTTCAAACACCTTGGAGGTTGCAGAGCCCTCATGTAGAGAATACTGCCATAAAGTCATGTGCATAACACGTGTTTCCTCTCACCCGAAAATCAATGGTAAAGACCAGGGACATATCAAAAACTATAAAGGCCAGGAGGGGTTCTAAGTGGCAGGCGCACAACCTGCTGAGCTATGGCCACCATAATGTGACTCCGGAGCACTTCTTCATTGGTGACTGAGCCACTTGTATCCCCCAGTCCGTTCCTGCTTGCAGCATAGGAAGACCAGACCAGAGTTATAACCTGCTCCCCCACCCAACCCCCACTTCCTCCGCCTGTGAGCTGTAGATGAAGACAGCACTTTGAAAAAGAAAGTGGATAGGCCTGGGCACTAAGGGCCCGATTGATGGAATGTTTTGCACGGTTCAAAGTGGCTTTGCACTGCTGAAAAGTGACCTTGCACTGCCGACACAAACCCTGCTTCATGGAACTGTGCAAAGTGTATTTTTGCAGTGCAGCATCAGTGCAAAGTCAGTTTGTGCTGCAAAAAGGACCACTTGCACTGACTGCGCTACACAAATACACTTTGCACAGTTCCATGAATCAGGGTTTGTGTCGGCAGTGCAAAGTCACTTCGAACCGTGCAAACATTCCGTGAATCGGCCCTTAGATAACACAGAACTATATTTGGGGGCGGCTTAAGAAGTGTCCGTCGCGGCCTAAGGATTGCAAGTCGGAAACCTTTAAAGAGGTGTGGCCTCTGTCCTTAGAAGAGAGCCCCAATCCATTTGTTTAGGCTTTGAATTTTGCATGAAACGGAATAATCCATTGAAAAAATCTGTTTTAAAATGTATTAATAAAAAGTAAAAAAAAGTATTCAAATAAATGCATTAAACGAAATCAAAATCCAATCAAAATAGGTCAGCGTATAGGTTTGCATGTTCCAAACCCTGTAATGTTGCTCAGAGGGTTACAGTGCCTGCTGAAGAGATACAGGGTTCACTCCAGACCAAGATGCTTGGTTTCGCAAGGCCATCTATACCACTAGGTCCTGGGCTTGTTCCCAGACCGAATAGCAGATATTTTGAGCTATTTTACATGATACAACAGAGGTGTTGTGAGGCCGGGGGGCTGAGGGTGCTATAGCCCCGGGTCTTTTGGTTGTAGCCCGGATAGAAGCTCAGGGGTTGCAACCAAAAGGCTAGCTAGGCCCCAATCCTGACATTAATGTAGCCACGGATCTATTCCAGACCTAGCAACACCCCTGCAATGCACCAATCGAACTCTCGCTCTCTTTCTCGCTCTCTCCCTTTCCATTTCTCTCCTCTCTGTCTCTCGGCACTCTCTTTGGGGCTCACTCTCACTCTTAAGTCTCTGTGCAGACAGGAGTTCAGTTGTCAGCTGAATGTTAGCAAATCACTGCAGCCGTTGGTGACCGCCGTGTGGCTGGAGAAAAAACACAGATATCTTGAAAGGAGGGCGGTGCTCTTTTGCAAAAGCAGCTATTAAAAAATCGAAACTATTTCATTGTGCTTACATTGTATAGTGTCTCTTATGAAAATTGTACCATATTAATTTCAAGTGATCCCTTTGAATATATTGTATTCAGAATGAGAACGTTACACTAGTCTTACCGAGAATACCAAATTATTTCCTGAAAGAAGGTTATATTGAAAGATGGACAGTCCAGTACACTCTTTTTATATTTGTTCAAAATACCCCAGCATTGGAGGGGGGGGACAAATAGAAGCAATAATGGTTCCTGGCTGCTTTGCATAAAATCAAGACACATTTTGAGAACAAAAGAATGACCATAGATCTTTATATTAGACAACTATATCTATGATTATAAAGGTTGCTTACTTGAATCACTAAGTACAAACTGCACACTGGGCTTGGTGAACATGTAATTTTTCACAACACTCACCCTAACAATAAAATGTATATAACCATACATTCGGAAAGCTGAAGGTTTGTTGTTTGAGGTTAAATTGATTGCGGAAAAACGGTCCCTCCATTGACATCCCGGGACTGTCTTGCTTCTTGTTTCCGGAAGGAAGTTTCGGGGCTCAGTGTGAGCATGCCCAGTACCCCAAAAACACCAAAGCACAGATGTCCTTCTACATATGAAAAAAGGCCATTTACAGTATTCTAAAAATGCTGATAGCGCCCCATGCATCATAAAACCAAGGCATGAGCGGGTCTGTCGGACTGTTTGGTTTATTGAGGAATAAAATCCTGGTGGGCCCAGAGATGGTGTTTGCGGCAGCGTCCCACATCTGCCGGCCCACCTGTCGCTCTGCTTTCATTGGTTTGGCTCCGGAGAGAGGAAGCCGCTGAAACGACTGTGCCCAGGTGCTCAAATTGGTTGCGGGCAATTACAACAACAAAAAATAGCCCAGTGTTATGTGTTTCACATTGCCAATTTCTAAACTAATTAAGAGGTAATTGGTTTGGAAGGCAGCTGCCGGCCTTCCTTTGCATTCTGCCACCATGCAGCCTTTGGCAACCGGGGGAGGAGTGGGGAATCTAGTAGAAGTGGTCAGTCTGCTTTGAAAACAACCGATACGTGTTGCAGAGCCAGTGGCAATCTGATGCTACTGAACTGGGTGTAGAGCCGGGGAGGAGTCAGTCGCCGGCGTGGCTGTGCCCCAGTTTCAGCCTAGCGAAATGCCCCCATTCCGCTGCAGCCAAATCCACCACATCGACGCACTGCATGCGGTACGATGTTGTTACATCACCAGTATATTTTTCGATGAGTTTTTTGCCAAAAACCTTTCAATGAAAAAACATAAAAAAATATAGGAGGGTGGGTAAGGGGATATAAGGGATGGGGGAATAAGGAGTAAACAAAAGGAGGAAGAACCCCCTGAAATATAAAAAAAGAAAATGTGTTGCCCCTGAGCTATCCTCCTCTCTGGAGGATAGCTCAGGGGCAACGTGCTCGCCTTGGAAGCAAGACGACATGGAGCACCACCAGTTCGTTCCCCGGGTACGCACGTAGAAACCTCTGGGTATTAAGCGCCTTATAAATATCATATCATATCATTTTTTGAGAAAAAACATTTGGCAACAATCTCATAAAAAAATAACTGCTGATGTAAGAACATAGCACTCTCCATGTAACCTACTATGGGGCTCATTTTAGAAGTCTCCGGAGCGTGAATGGAGGCGCAAAAGGCACGCATAAAAGTGCACACCTGTCTTAATATCTCCTTTCAGGCCGCACAGCCTTCCCATTATGATGGCAGAGGGTGGGGGCCGAACAGAAGTTACGTTTCCGACTTCCTTTTACTCTCCTCCTTCAAAAACAATTTGGTTTCACGCCAGTATGAGATTTTCATGGCGGTGCTAAAACCAATGATTTTCCTACTCAATCCGCCTGCTTTTTACACCAGCAAAAAGCAGGCGGATCACTGAGGAAATCCTGCGTTCATGGCGTGCAGCGTTCGCTCATTTTGCATCGCAGCGTGCAAAAGAGACGCGTAAAGGCACTTTTGCCGTCTCTTTATAATTCTCTCGTGCACTCTGCTGTGCATGCCGAAAAAGACCCGGCCGGGACCTGTTTGCATCTAAGTGCAAATGTAAGCGTTCCCCTCTGGGCAATTTATGCTCATCATATCATAATCACTCGTGTTGGCAATGAACTAAAAGAAACGCATTGCAGACGCGTTCCGTTTCCCCATTATAAGTATGGGCCTACACGTCCCAGCATGCAATGTGCCTTAGGATCAACTAAATGTTAACAAATCACATTGAATCGACCGCTGGGAAACTATATTTTCCCAAAGTAGGCGTGCAGCTCGCCCGAGAACGAACAAGGCTGAATAACCCAGATACCCGTTTCTCCCTTATTGGGTGCCATTAATGTGGTGTGGTTTCTTTCTAAGCACAGAGAGTAAGGATTACACAGCTGGATTACCCTTCCTAACAAAGGGTGAAACCTTAAGCATTTCAACATTTCCTAGAAGTGAAATGAGGAGAACAACCAAGGCCAAATGACCTGCTATATGGGATTGTGCCAAGTCACCAGGGTGAGGGCCAAAATACAAATCAGAATATCAATTTGCATATCAGTCTGGCCCCGCCCACAAGGACAGTCTAGAAACAAAAGAGAGGCAGATGGGGCTTCACTCAAGGTTTATTCAGGAGAAACCCCGGCACCCTGCAGGTAACTCCAGCAACCACCAACTGGCCAGAATGTGGAACCTTGAACGTAGATAAACAGTCCAGTGCTACGTCCAAGGTTCCGTTGCATCGCAACAGACAGCCCGCCAGCGAAATGCCAGCAAACCCTCTGAACAAGAGTACCAGCAGAAACGCCAGTCATGTGTACCTGCCCGCCGCTGGAGAGTTGCCGCCGAGGGGCAGTCGCACTGTGTCTGCAATGCCAAAAGGGACACAAAAGAAAATAGAAACACAGCCTTTTTGGAGGTTTGTAGGTCAAAGAAAAAACAACCAAAAGGTGCCAAAGACTTCCATAAATTGCAAAATGAATAACATCTGGCTTCCAGGATGATGGCATTTGTGTTTTCCCAGATTCCCTCCCACAATTCCCCCTGGCCTGAGATAGACCTGTCCAAATCCATCTCCTACCCTGTCCTACAGAGGGAAAAACAGAGGGAAGGAGAAATCCACAAGTCTTTTTACCGGACAATTAACTTGCCTTTTTCTGCTCCCAAAATGCTAAGTCTGGAAGTATTTTCACTCTAACACAACATTGTAGGTTTGCAGTTTCTGACTTCCTCACCCAAATATAAATATAAACCGCTGCATTCACCCATGAACGTCTAAACTCCTCCCTTGAGGCCGATTTATAGTAAAAGAGCCCCTCATCCAGACCTCGGCCCCCAAAGACTCTTTTTGACAAGTCACCCAGCAGGGGCCAGAACATAGGAAGAGTCTGGTATGAAAGAGATTTGGCCTATGTAAATGGAGGAGTAGGTTAAAAAACAGTACATCTTTTTTACCTTTCATGAAAGAGGGAAAATGAGGGTTACCAGATTAAAAAAACAAAAAAAACGGGCCAGGCAATAGACATAGATGTAGGACTACAGTAAACACAAACAGGACTCAGATAAAACTGTAGTCCTACTAGCATGTCCCTGGCCTGTTACAGGGGTGTGTTCTCAGACACACTCCTCTCATTGGAGGAGAGCGGCCAGGGAGGGGAAGGGGAAGGAAACGGGGGCATGAAAAGCATTCAAGCAAGCAGGAAAAGAAGCGCTGGGCCTGAATTCAGGATTTCATAATCAGTTCCTGGCAAAAACCGGAACCGTAGTCACCTGTCTATCCAATACCTGGAAGGGGTTTTAAAACCGCCAAAACTCTTGGGACACGGGGAAGAAGGGCAAAATACCAGGACGGTCCCGGCAAAACCAGGACGTCTGCTCACCCTAGGGAAAATCCATTACAAATCTGTCATCTGTATAATTTTAATCAGCTTTCAGAAAATCTATTAGCATGAAAACATTCATATGTAAAAAAAAGACTTAGAAAACTGTGACTATGTACCATATCCACAAATACAAAATTAAAAAAATAAATCAAATCAAAAAATATCGATGCATGTTCGCACCCCTGTAAAGCAGCACAGGGTGTTAAAGCGCGTGCAGCAGAGATTGCCGTGTACCCCACGATTTACTGCTTAACATGATGCCAGTGAGATCCACCGTGGTGTTACGGGGCCTGATGAAGAGATCTGGATGCAACATGTTAGTAGAGATCCCCCCCCCCAAAACAGAAGAACTATGGTCCCACTCACACTATTCCATTCAACCGCTCCTCATTTATTCTCCAATTTACTGTTAATGAAGAAATAAATAAGGAAAACATCTTTTCTTGGTGGGGAGGTGCATGTCAACCAAACCAAGGGTTTGAATCTAGCAATCTAGCATCATTGTGCAGTGGTAAATCAGGCGGGAGTGTTTCCAGTCGGCCTGATATATGGTTAAATGCTTCCAGTTCCATGAAGGTTCATCCTCCCCGGAAGAGAAGCAGTGAATTTGGCCATGTTCCGGAAAGGAGACGGGTAATCTCCACTGATCCGGGGCCTGGCAGTTCCCTGTCTTGAGGCTGACTTTAAATCCTTGCCAGATCCTGGCTCTGGGTGGACCCGGCCCACTTAAAGCCCCGAACCATGGTCAAATTCAAACTACATATTAGAACATGATGATAAATACTCCTGTAATTAAATTACCAACACAATGTAGAGAACATGCTCATACATTAATTGGTCAGGTGTGAAGTTATACATTTAGATATATATTAAAGACAGGAGCGATTACGTTTTCCTTAAAATAGATTTTCGATTAGTTGCTAATTTACCTATAGTCATTTTTAGAGAGAGGTACCAGGACACACACACGCATGACCAAAACTCTTTCAGTGCCTTTGCCCGGACAGCAGCAAGACACCTACAAATACAGACATGCACAGACCCATAATTAGCACCCTCGGCGGGTGCGACAACCGATCACATGATCCATGCCTGGGTTCAGAGCAACCCGAGTGCTTGATGCACCCGACCGCCTTTTCCCTATCTGCCCCCCGCCAACCACCCTCATCTGGGCCCAACCCTCCTGGCCCTCCTTGGCCACTACTTACCTGCGGCTGCCAGGGTGCTGGCACGTCGGCGGCTCTCTGTGCCTCACCTCATGCTGCTGCCTGCTATGGAAATGGAGAAGGGTCTCTGTACGGAGCCCCGCCCGCCATTTCCCTGGGGGCCATGTTGTGGTGAAGTGAGGAAGTGTTTGTAAGAAACAACGGGCCTTAGGCCATCGCTAAGGCCTATAACCTGTGCCCTGGCCCGTTACCAGCTGATGAAGTCCATCAAACGGATGATTATCTATCTATCTATCTATCTATCTATCTATCTATCTATCTATCTATCTATCTATCTATCTATCTATCTATCTATCTATACTATTGCCTAAATAAACACTCTGGGTCCGATTCATGGAATTATTTGCATGCAAAATCAGGGATTCATGGAATCGACTGCGCAAGACTTTTCCTGGACTTGTGTGGAGTTTGCACAGGCTTGGCATGTCTCTGCGAGCCATCGAGCGCCTTGCACCATACACCATGCAGAACGTGGGCATGGCTTGCGCAGAGGGCTGGGAAGGGGGAAGAACCCAGAAAATGAGGAAGAACATGCAAAAAAGTGGGCGTTCTGAGGGACGGCTCGCATGCAGTCCCTCGCACACCCACAATTGCACCAAACAACACATATTCACGGAACCACCCGCCCAACCTCTTGGTATAGTAATGGGCACGCAAATCCCTCGATCTCTATGCCACCCGAAGGCAAGCGTAAGTACACTTGCACGTAGGAATAGCAGTGCCAAAGTGGGTTTGCATGTCGGATATAGGGGTGCATGTACACAACCAGGGTTCCGATCTAACTTAGGGGTGCACGTACGCAGTGTAGCGGGGTGCACAAATGCTTTACGGGTCTTTGTACGCAGATTTTCAGAGTCTTCACAGAGTTACAATTTTTCATACGCATGTTGTCGTGGTACTGGCAACAGTTCCGGAGTACTCTGCGCAGGGTCCCAGAGATGCAGGCCTGCTTGGGGGGTCCCACACACTGTTTGAAGGGTGCATGTATTCACGTCCGGGAGAGCACGCAAAGGTAGCTTTTCAGCTGTTTATTCTTTGCATGGGGGCATGTCGGGGGCGTTCTGTGCGTGACTTGTGAATACGGTTACTTTGCGCACTGAATTACATGAATACGTGGGGCATGCATTTTTTATTCTGCATGCAGGCTTGTGCAGTGTCCTTCTCTGCGCGCGGCCCTTGCAGGATTTCTGCGCACATTTCCTAGAATCGTGCGCTGCCTCTTTATGTTGTGCCCCTGAGAGCTCCTGTCAAAAGAGGGGGTCCTGCAATGTATTATGTATTTTTATTGTGTATATATCTATACAGCGCAAACCTTATCATTGACATTATTTACTGAGAGCTTTAACAGCCTGAACATTAGATAAATCCGAAATAAAAGCACATGAGCGCAACAATCCACAATAATAACAAATATTAAAACTAGCAGTTAGAAGACCTCTAGGCACACTTCGTATTCCGGTTAATTCGGTAAAGAACTTGGGCGAACACATTTCTGCCTCCCCAAATAAGTGCCAGAGGTAGTGTTGGTCACTTTAAATTGAAAATACTAAAAAAGATGCTCCCCTTTATCCTTCACAACTTGAGGGGGCCTGCGGTTGCTTCTTCTGTTCTAGGAGTTATGGATTACTGCAACGCGACTTCGCTAGCTCAGCCTGAACATCCGTTTAGTAGGCTGCACATTCTGCAGAATTCAGCGGCCCGGTAGGTATGCACATGGCTCTGCTATGCTACAGCGACTTCATTGGCTCCCTGTTGAGAGTAGGGTTACGTTCGAAGCTCTGTTTGGTCCATCGAGCTCTATATGGACAGGGTGCTTCTTGAGAAGATTACTCTTTATAGGCCAGCTTGGGACCTTCGCTCTTATAACCTTCCTCTCCTATCGGTTCCTCGGTTCGGGAATGTGAGTGGTAGTGTTTTTTCAGTGGTGGGCCTCGCCCTATGGAATAAATACTCTTCCCTTACCTTTGAGGCTAACGAAACATCATACTAAGTTTCAGAAAGCTCTTAAGACTTTCATTTTTCCAGGGTAGCTGGACCTTTGCTATTAGTGTTTAATGCTAGTTTCTTTCTTCTTTGTCTTGTTCAGGGTCTTTCCAGAATATAGCACCAGGATACCCTTGGGTGATAGCACGCCTACCAATTACCCTTAACATATTGATATTGATATTTTATATGTATCGCGCTCGTACACAAGTGTTTCAGAGCGCGACAAGGCAAGGGAGGGGGAAAAGGGGAGAACAAAACAGCAATCTTACTAGGCCCAGTGACATTGAGAACCCGCAAGCGCATGGGAGAGGGGAGGGGAAAAGTGCATGGAAGGGGGGAGAAGTGGAAAGTGCGAAGCAAAGGAGAAACATGTAAATAATAATAAATAAAGAATAAAGGCAACAAACAGTGGTAGTGCAGCCAGCAATTTGCAAGTGCTAGGTTTAAGGCAGCAGACAGGGTAGGTCTGATAAGTGCAGGAAGAAAAGGGGGGGGACTTTATGGGTACAGATACAGACCCCAGTGCAAGGGGTGGCCCGGAGGCAGTGTGGGAGGGTGGCACGGTGAGCAGGTACCTGGGCCCGGAGGACAGAGGGTGGTCAGGTGCACAGTGCCAAGAGAGAACAGACCAGCAGGGGAGAGAAGGAGCAAAAGCAGAAGCAAAGAGGAAGGTCTTGAAGTGCTTCTGGAACCGGAGATGGTTCTCCTCATGTCTTAGAGTGGCAGGGAGGCTGTTCCAGAGGGAGACCTTATTTCGAGAAAAGATATGCTTTGGGTGATTTCCTGAATTGCAGTAAGGTATCTGCAGTACGAATACGAGCGAGCAAACTATTCCAAAAAATAGCGTCCACAACAGAAAAAAGCTCCTCATGAACTCTGTGGGGCCGATTCATGGAAATGCGTGCAGAAAACCAGCAAGGGCTGCGTGCCGAGAAGAACACTGTGTGAGCCTGCGCGCAGCAACAGAAATGCGCGTCCCGTATATTCATGGAATTTACTGCGCAAAGTAACCGTATTCGTAAATCGCGCCCAGAATTCCCTCATCATGCCCACACACAGAGCATAAACCATAAACATCCATAACACCTACCTTTGCACCCTCCCCCGGGCGTGAATACACGCACCCTTCAAACAGTGCATTGGGTCCCCTGCAAGTAAGCCTGCATCTCGTGGACCCGGCGTAAGGTCACCCGTAACTGTTGCCAGCACTCCGACAACATGCGAGTGAAAAAACATAACTCGGTTTGAACTCTGAAAATCTGCGTGCCAACCCCCGTAAACCGTTCCTGCACCCTGTTACACTGCATATGCGCACCGCTAAGTTAGAGCGGAACCCCGGTTGCATGCACGCAACCCTAAATCCGACATGCAAACCCACCTCCGTGTTGCGAATCTTAATTTTAAGTATACTTACGTCTGCCTTCGGGTGGCATAGTGATCGAGGGATTTACGTGCCCATTCCTATACCGAGAGGTTGCGTGGGTGTTTCCATGAATACGTGTCGTTTGGAGCAAATGTGATTGTGCGAGGGACTGCCTGCAGGCCGTCCCTCATAACACCCATTTTTTGCATGTTCTTCCCCATTTTCTGAGTTCCGCCTCCCCAGCCCTCTGTGCAAGCCATGCCCACGTTCTGCGTGGTGTCTCGCGCAAGGCGCTTGACGGCTTGCACAGACATTCCGGGCCTGTGCGACTCCACGCAAGTCCCAAGAAAGTACCGTGCAGTCGGTTCCATGAATCATCAAATGCAGATTTGCTCTCAGTTTGGCACGCAAGTCCCCTAAATCCCACGCAAATAATTCCATGAATCAGGGCCTGTGACTTCTTCAATTTAGGAGCTGTCAACACCCGGTTTGTCTAGATTTCATGAATTTCCATTTCTCCCTGGCAAATCGGGTTTCTTTGCATGGTATGCAGGATGGCCTAACTCTAGTGCCTTAAAAATGAGCCAGCCTAGCCTACACTGAATGCACGAATGTAGGGTAAGCTAATGCAAAGAATTCTAAATAAGTGCAACAGAATCAAATTGCTTTGCACCTACAATTAATTTGGCAGCGGAACTAAATGCTATTTTAAAGGTTTCAGATCAATGTGTGGAATCCAATCAATACGTCATTGTCACTGTGTGACAGAACCAACGCTTGCACAAGATTACAAAATAAGTTAGACTGTAAGAAATCTTTGATTCTGTGAAGCAGAGATAATTGATAATAAATGACTCGCGCTTTCTCGCTGACAGGACGAATCAATGCCAGCGGGGAGCAGAGAAGACAGCCCAGACATTTAGAAGAAGGGCTGGACATGATATTGTATTGCCAACGCGTAATAAAGAATAGAAGTTTGCAAAGATGGAGATTTTTTTTAGAACCAAACCCTAAAACGTAACTGTTTGGAATTTAAAAATTTTAGATGGACGTATTCCGTCCATTCTTCAACATCCGATCAAGATTGCCCCAACCGATCGATGTCATCTGCTGGCTGCACAGATAGATATCATTGCGTGTCGTCGGCATGCTGATGGCTGAAGAGGTGGTCCCCGAGACTCAATTCTCCAGTGGTTTCATGTAAAGGTCAAAAAGAATGCGATGAAATTGAACATTGAGGAACACCACATGACACAGGAAGGGGGAGGAAAGAGTGGTCCCCGTCTAGACTATTTCATCTCCATTTCAAAGGAAAGATTGAAATAACCCAATACTGCACCCCCTGCACACATGCTGCATGACAAGACTTTAAGAAGAACTGAGTGGTCCACATTATCACAGGCCGCATTGGGATCTAGAAGTACCAGAAAGCAGTCCCCACCCCAACAGGGATGCATAGGATGTCCCCCGGCACCAGCATAGTGTTATGGATGGCTCGGACACACCCGATTGATGCAATTGAAGAAGATTCAAGCGGGCAATATCTTAATAAAGTTGTAGTAATTACAGTTTTTCGAAAATTGTGACCAGAAAGCGTAAACTCTGAAGTGGATGCTAATTCTTTATATCCTTTGTATTTAAATTATTTTTCTTTAAAACAGGGTGATAACACCCATTTTCAATTGATTGGGAAAGATACCTTTTTCCAAGAGAAGAAACTGTAATCTGAAAGGTATTGCAAACGAGGAAAGCTGACAAACTTGGATTACTGTGAAATGATCTAAAATAAAATACCTACTGCAAAATGACCGATTTATTTTGGTCGTTTTAAAAAATAAATTGTTGGGGAAACCCCCATACACTCCACTTCCCCCTATCTTAACCTATACCCTTACCCAACCCCCAATCTATTTTTTTAGTAATAATTTACAAAAATCCCTAACAAATTCGACCAAAAAAATTAGGCCATTTTGCAGTGGACATTTTCTAGTTCGATCATTTCTGCAGATACCGACACATTTCGGAATGATTTTCCCACTCAAGATTACACTGTTTGTTGCTGATAAACATGCATTATTGTGCACACCCTCTTCCCATCATTCAATGATGCTTAGTATTTGAATGCACAGTGACAGGATGAGCTAGTTAGAAACTCTTCTGTCAAATCCAGGTGAACTGGAGAACTTCCAGACCTTTAAGACGGGTCAACAATACATTTGAGAGGAATGGGGATGCAGAGTTTACTCAAACATCAATAAACGAAACGACTCAGGAAGTTGGCAAAAAGATAACCTTCATAATATCAACTATCTAAAACAGGGAGTACAGCGAACGTCATCGGACGTATCATAGCAAGGTCTCAATGAACTTCATAAAAAAGCACACTTTTATACTAAAATCTCATCATAGGTGACGTACAACCTGCGTATTACTAACGTCATCCTATGTGGCAAACTACAAAAACCTACTGAAGAGAGTGATAGGCTCTAGGGAAACATCTAAGTATATAATCCATACTCATCTAATGGGTGTGAGAAAGGTGATAGGTTTCTTGACATCAGGTGGGGCAACTAAGCCCTTCCCTTAAAACAGGTCACTACGAACTAAATACATGATGTCCTATTGGCTACTTAACTATAGGACCCCCAATCATGCAATCCTCTATCATTGGTTGGCTTCTAACCTCTGTCAGCATCCTTCAGCCCACGCTAGCCGCACGCAGGTCAAGCGTCCAGGTTCTGGTGAGTTAGTCTTAAACATCTGCTTCCCACCAATTAGAACATCATCCATCATCACCTCAGTGGTCGGTTGTCAATTAGGGCCTTTGAACTTGTCCTTGGGAGTGTTCTTTTGTTCTGGAAGATACAGATACAGGGGAGTAGAGGAGCGCTATGCCCTCATGCGTAGGTGTGACCATCATGCTCATCCAACCTCTTCTCCTCACATGACTGAAGAGCACAAATTTGAGCTTTCAGTGTATTAAAAATGCTATTTTCCTAATAGACCTCTGACATCTTCTTTGTTCTCTCCAAGCTTCTGAACAGGAGATTCATTCCTTCACAAGAGTGTAACTAATTTCTGCTCTTCTCAGCTGAACACGCCCTTGGCTTCTTGGCTCGTTCAACCTCGCCTTTCTGAACTTCGCTTGTAATCCATTTGTGTTCTAACTCCGCCATGCTGAAAAAAGTGGCCTTTCTCCTTTAGCTCAGCTCTGCTTATAGTTCATAACGGGACCATCCATTCTTTACTCATTCCTATGTATCCATACATTGGCACTTGCCGCAATCTATTCACTAAATACTAGCCTCATAAAAACATTGTCTGCTTGTGTTTCTTTGCGTTTGTACACGTGTGAACTGGATTAATATCTTCATCGTTTCCGTAGCATAATCCTCTTCATCTTGAGCCCATGGTGTTGCTTATCTTTGATACTTTCTTAATGCCTTATAGAATATCCGCATTCTCTCATCTCTGCATCTCTTCTATGCACGTCCGAGCGACTTTCGCATGACGTCACCAATCTGCTTCATCAGTCAGGCGTCCTGCTTCTTCTAGAATCTCATTTAAACAGCCATCATACTGTCTTGAATGCAGGTATGGTTTTCTCAGCGAGAACCTAGCCTCCAGGATTTCCTTTGGCATCTGTCGTTTCAATTGTTCTACATATGTCACATATTCTGGTTTCCATGTATAGGCATTCTGGGTAAAGTGGTTGAGTTGGATGGTACTTTGCTCCTTCTCTACACAGCTACCTCGAGCTGCTTGCACGGGACTTCTCCAAGACTATCGAGGGGGTTGTCTTGTACTCTGGATTTTCCTCCTCTACTGTAGGATGGCAGAGTGCTTTATCAATGTTTCATTGTAAGCCTTTCAGGAGAGACCGTTCAGCTCCAAGGATGGCCAACTGCGTCCATCCGGGTTCAGAGCAGGGCGAAAACAATTGCTACCAGATCCTGACAATGACCGAGCCTGCCGCTACTCTACATGCTTTTCATGTCCACTATCATCTTGTCAATTCGCAATTCTTATCACCTTTTTGGACTCCAAAGGATAAAAAGCCCCACCTGACTCATGATTGACTCTGTCCCAGATCTCCAGAGGGGCAAGTTTCCACGGCACTTGCATTATCCACTCCAGAAGGACGAAAGGCGGACTCATTCCTATTGATAGTCAAGCCCATGGAGAGCAGGTTCAACACATGTTGTGGGTGGGCCTATTAACCTATTGTGATCTCTTACTGCAGAGTTTAATTGGTTCTCTTCTCTGGATGACATCCCCCTATGTTCCCTTGCTAACCCCCCCCCCCTTACCTAGTCCCTCCCACCCACTTCCTATTAGTTAGAGCTGTATCTGCACACACCGTGGCATAGAGGTTAACGGAACCCCATCCATGACTGATACACCATTGTGCATCTTCTAGAAAAAATCAGATATAGGGGAACACATGTTAGGGTGGGCTAACCTGGCCTAGAGGTTGGAGCGTAGACCTAGAGTAGACGCTGGGGCTGTCCCCCCTCAACTCTCCCTCAAAAAGCCAGGGCAAAGTATGATTCTGCCATGTTGTTACTCTTGTCTCACTCCACCCTCAAACAAGATTCATACAATTATTTGGATTCCATTTTATGGACCGGGGCAGTCCTGGCACAATGGCTTTCTACACAACAACCCCACTCCCACCCCGTGGTTGGAGGAAACAAGGTATTTTGAAATACAAATGACTTTTATTGAAAATGAACTGTTAGGTGATTTGCACGCGATTAGTGGAAGGGAACGCTCTCACTAAAACCAAGCTGATAATCGACTTTGAGCAAAATAGCACAGTCTGTTTGGCTTCCTCTTTCCAGTGAACAAATTAAACAATACAGCATTAAAAGCATCTATCATTCAAAATGAAGACTTGCCTCAAAATCAATAGAGGAATGAGTCTTCGCAATGGGTTCACACGTGCCTTCATTGCAACAGTACTTACCTCAGTTTGCATTTGAAAACATTGGAAGTGAATATGACGTTTTGATATTGGAATGTCACAAAATCACGGTTTTAGGAAAATGAAAACAGCAAGAACATCTGCAAGTCAGTTATTAATAGACGCAGGTGTCAATTTATGGGGGACACCTGTTTCTGTGTTGCACGAAATTGCATGCAGGTGGAAAGGGAGTTTTTAGAATGACAACTGTCTTAATCTGGGAAAAATGAAAGGGAGAATGCGACTCAGTCACAAATGTCTATGGTTCAAATTGCCTGTGTCTTGACTCCCTTTTCAGGCCCTCCTTGGACTATGCAAAGGACTCAGGGCCTGATTGGCAGAAGCGTTTAATAATGGCCCAATCCCATAGTAAAACTCTCTGTGAATCGGGCGTTCCGGCTTTTAACAGAGGGACAAACCTTACCCTGAAATCTGTGATGTCAAAAGATTAATCTAAGAGCTGAAGTTCACTTCCTTTTTCACTTTCTTGTTTGGACGCAGTGCAGCAGGGTTCTACTTCCGACTGGTCAGTGTGCAGCTCGCACAGCAAATATCCCCTCACTGCAGGAAACCTCAAGGCAATCCATTTTTTTTCCCAGCAACAAAACCCAGTTCGGAGTGAATTGTTTGTTTCAATGTAAACAACATTTTTAAAAACTCTTCTTAGAAAGACCGCTCGGAGACCGCACTGAGCAGTGTTTCTACATCGAACTGTCATGCCACTGGACACACACGAGTGCGCGCAGGGGCTGATAGGCGCGGCAGAGGGAAATTGTGGACGGCTCAGGTAAGTGTCTGTCTGTCTGATTCTGTCTCTGTATGTGGGAGGAGAGGCAATGCCTGTGGTGGGGAGTGGAGGGGGCGGGGAGTGGGTCAATGTGAGGGTGTTTGCATTTCTGTGCGAGTGCGTATGTGGGTAGGGGGTTGAGTGGGAATGCTTATGGTGAGGGAGGAAAGGGGGCTCATGGGATAAAATCCCCCTAATTATAAGAACCCCTGACAGCGCGGGAGAGGGTAAGAGTGGGGGGCGTGACCACCCCCGAATGTGATCATTCATAAATTTGAAGGCCACATAAAATCGGCCAAAATAAATCAGTCTTTTTTGTGTTGAGCCTACAAAATGCAGAATTATCACATGGAACCCCAAACACACCTGTTGGCAATCTCGCTGTGCTTCCATGCACCGAATTCGCTCTGCTTTTCTTCCAAAGCGGATGGTGCCCCCTCTTCATCTTTTGGGTTCCCTTTCCAAGTCTTAATGTTTTTTCACTCCTGTTGGTATTGGTCTGTTTCCTTCTATTTGTCTCCCTAACTCCTAGGGGTCAGACTGCATGTATGTAACCCCCCTTAAGCACATCAGTTGTTACACATTGTGATGTGAGGCACTTTCTGTTGCTTTCTTAGTTGGATTGGCTCCTCCAACTTTCGAACTTATTAAGAATTCGCCCCTGGGACATGATTTGCTAAAAGTGTGGGAAATGTTTGTAGTCGGTGTATTTCTCTCAGATTCACCCTGATCACATGCCCAGCTCGTGCCCTAGCAGTGACAACATCATCACCATGAAGTCAACGTATCATGCTTTCTAAACACTGCGCAATCTGAAAACACGTAACATGGGATGGGATTCAGTGCACATGACAAATATAACAATATTGTTTTTAGGTTTAAGACATGTTTCTATACATGCTGCCTCATCACGAGTTTGGTGGTAACCCTTAAATGCAGCGGTAACGCTATTACCGTCGCATTTAAGGGTCCGCCAAATCATGGGCTTGGCAGAATTACCCCCAGCTCTGAGCTGGGATCAAATCCGCCCTGATTTTTCCAATTTTCGGCGTTACTGCTGGCGGCAATACCACCGGCAGTAATAGTGCCGAACATTCCCCATTGGGCCCAATGGAAAATCGGAAATTCCCAGTGGGGAATGGGGACTTACCGTTGCGCCAAACCTGTCATCCGGCACTAATGGCACCGGAGGGTTTGGCGGTAGGGCTAATAGCCCCGGCGGTAATACCGCCGGGGCTAGCGCCCAACTCGTGATGAGGCCCATAGAGTACAATGGTGGCAAACTTTGTTCTGTTCGGCCATGTAGATCTTTCCTTGTTCTTGAGCTTAAAGTAAGTCCAGTTTCAAGAAATGAATTCAATAGGTTTCTGCAAAGGCACATATTTTTAGTTGTCCAACATTCAGTTGCAGTGTTTGTATAAGGATGAAGCTACTGGTGCAGACAACACTTGAATTGAGGTTCAATTAGATTCCAACGTCTCTTAGCACAAGACAAACTCTCAGCAGCTTCAATGTTGACATAGTTCAAAGTTCATTCAGCTATGTTGCAGCTGAAAACCCAATTTACCATTTTAGGACAGAAAGCAGAAGCTAGAATCAAAATGGTGGATGGTTCTAACATGGCGGCGAAGTCAACTCTATTCAAGTCTGTATAAGCGTGGTTTTAGTACAAATGCGAATGCGCTTACGCCAATGTTCATAATCAGATGGTATTATGCGAATATAGTTTGACAACGAGCTTGCCGGTCCAGATACAACGGTACTAGTAACTAAGCTTGCCGGTACCGTTGTATCCGGACTGGCAAATTACGAGTTGTGCTCGCGGGTGCCTTACATTCCACAAGGTCTGACCTGGTGGAATGAAAGGATCCCGCGAGCACAGCATGTCGAATGCACAGGCACCATTATAAATGGTTTCTGTGCATCCAGCTTCCCCATTCCCATTGAGCCCTATGGAGCTCAAATGGGAATGGGGAAGAATGTTTTCTGGCGGCCAGGAATGGTCAAATACTGGGTCCAGAAAGGCCGTAGTACCCAGTAAATGCCTATTTCTGGGCACCGGAAAAAAATGAATACCGGTGGCAGTCGTGCCTGCATTACAGGCACGGCTACCGCCAGCCTCGTAAGGAGGCCCAGAGCTATTTGGTTTTTCATATGTCAAAACCTGCTGGAATCGTCAGAGATTGTCCATATTTTTGAAAGTACACATTGCAAGGAACTGCATTATCATTGCAGAATCTGCCTATGAAAAGTGACATGTGCTCCTCAGTGCTAATGGTAAAACTATGAGGTGTCCTGTCCTGACCTTTCCTGCACCGCAGATTCCAGCTAACATGTACTTACAGCATGCAAGGTGAGGCCTGGTAGTTTGGAGAGAATGCAATCAGTTCACAGCGTGGAACAAATGAGTGCTATTACAATAGTTCTCATAATCTCCGGGTCAGAGGTGAAGTCTGCATCTGGAAAGGCAATAATGCTGCATCTAGAAGTCTGCATCTGGAGAGGCAATAATGCTGCATCTGGAAGTCTGCATCTGGAGAGGCAATAATGCTGCATCTGGAATTCTGCATCTGGAAAGGCAATATTGCTGCATCTGTAAGTCTGCATCTGGAAAGGCAATAAAGCTGCATCTGGAAGTCTGCATCTGGAGAGGCAATAATGCTGCATCTGGAAGTCTGCATCTGGAAAGGCAATAATGCTGCATCTGGAAGTCTGCATCTGGAGAGGCAATGATGCTGCGTATGGAAGTCTGCATCTGGAAAGGCAATAATGCTGCATCTGGAAGTCTGCATCTGGAGAGGCAATAATGCTGCATCTGGAAGTCTGCATCTGGAAAGGCAATAATGCTGCATCTGGAAGTCTGCATCTGGAGAGGCAATAATGCTGCATCTGGAAGTCTGCATCTGGAGAGGCAATAATGCTCACTTGAATGGTTCTCCAGTGGCAATTGGCTATATATACAGAAGGGACATCATTTCACCAAAATGCCAGGGGTAGCGGAAGTGACATCACACGACCCTTGACTACTGATAACATCAAAGGAAGTGATGTCATTTGACCCCACCCTAAAGTGATATCACGGGAATCGATGGAACATGGCCTTTCACCCCTTGACAAAACAGGAAGTGGTATCACATAGCATTGTTCAGAAGTACACTACGAAAAATATGTTTACGATATCACTATAATGTGATATGCATTTCATGCACGAATGGATGTGAACATTTTTTTATTAATTTTTTGTATTTTAGGTTTAGCAATGGAAAGCACAGGGGTAGTAAGGCGGACCTCAGGGGTCGAAGTTGCGACCCCTAGCGGCCCCTAAATGACGTCCCTGATATACAGGATCGGCGTTCTGAGACCGCGAAGAGACTGAATTATCACTTTCCATCTGCCAGCACTTTTTAGTGAGTTCTCTTTTCAATCACTTCTTGTTTTTTTTACGTAAGCGACAATGTGCTACTGCACTATTCACCTCAAAACTCCGAACCTGCACCCCTCCTTTTGTTATGTTCTTAACAAAAACAACATGACCTGCAGTTATAGGTCCTTTTTGTTCATCTTTTCAAACAGGGCCATCCATCCGATACAAAGCATGTTACACCCTGTGACATCAGCTCGTACTGATATGATATGGCATTTGATATGATATGGTATTTATGGGAGAGTCATCTGTGCAAAGCGGAGGACGGCCTCCAATTATCTGTGAACCACATAACCATTGTTACAGCAACAGAGGGCGAGTTGGCAAAAGCCTCGCACTCACATTGCAATTCAGATCTATGCAGGGGATCCCCTTGTAACCCTCACTTACATGATATTTCACTTTTCTCTAGATGCCCCAAAAGCCTTGATCCATTATGAAAATGTATGTTTAAGCCAACGGAATAGAAACGCGTTGATGCACAGAACCCCCGATGCCTTCCTCCCGATGAGCCACTTCACTTCAGTGGTGAAACACGTGTAGAGGAGTTCATCACAATTCCAGAGGAATTTATCACAGGAATTTATTATCACTTGTGAATAATCCAGCAGAGCAGTGTATCACTATTTGAAGAACTCAGGGAATGTATCACTCCATTTGAGGAACCCTTGCATGAAGCTCACAAATAAATCAGCAAGTCACCGAACACCTGATCTGTGCGTTGTCAATTTAAGAAATTTGCCGCACCCCTAACCAGAAAAACTCTAGCTGGCGCAGCAACCGTGCTCCACATTTTGTGTAAGATGCTCAGAAAAGTTTCATTCTTGAATCACTATCACATACAAGTTTCAAATATTAAAATTCTCTTTTCATTCTTATGGTGCCAAAAGGATATTTGCTTTTATGTGAATCAGCACGACTCTGTGCTCCTGCAGGTGCCCTTGAGGAGATCTTGCCCTTCAGTCCCTCCCACATCTCTCTGGCCACGCCCCCACATCACTCTGACCACGCCCCCACACCTCTCTGACCACTCCCCCTGCCACTCACGAAGTTGAGGGAGGTCCAGCAGTAAATTGTATCTATTCCCAGAATTGCAAACACACAGTCAGGAGTGAAACATGGGGAAATGCATTCAATAGAATAGAAAAACCCAGTAAATGTTCATTGATTCCATTCATTCATTCATTCAATCATTCATATAAGAACTGGGATTTAATTTTGCATCATGAGAAGTGTAGAAGACACGGGTAATATGAGTAACGTTGTTTACAATGCGACTAGTTGAATAACAAATCCAAGACTGCAATTCAATTACAAAAACCAACCTACTAAAATTCCCACAATTATCACCCTTTTCTGAACATTACTGACAGCACTGGCAGTAATGTTCATGGGATTCCAGGCACTAATGACTGAAACACTTGTGTATAGGCTTGTTATAAACGCCATATCATATCATATCACAGTGCCCACAATTAGGCGTACCCTTTGCTGAGACCGAGCCGTCCTGAACATTCCCAGTGGCCTCCCACCTGCTTTGCGATGACTTCTCGCCCTCCACTTTTGCTGCATACATCCTCTGTCTGCTGTGGGCCTTCGCTCTGAGCAGTAGCCTCTGCCTCTCTCTGTGGGGTGTGATACAGCGAGAACTCTTCTGTGTCGATGCTGAGGCAGTGGATACACCACCGTGGGCCTGATATCACGCGCTTGCCTGCACGTGGCTCTCTCGCATCTCCTGGGCAATGCAGCGTGCCGAAGATGGTGGGTCCCCCTATTCCCCATCCTGCTCAGAGGAGGAATTGAGCCAGAACAAGAAGCGAAAACTGTCTTGCCGGAGTGCCGTTCCGTGTAGACACAATGCCCAAACCACCCGAAGTTGAGGAAGCTCTCTGCCCCTGACTGCTGTGAGTCTCGCCGATTACGAACTGCATCTGAAAGTCATCCTTTGCTCAACAGCCGAAACATAAACCGTGAAACTGTTCAAAGCTGTATATATGTCCCATACATTTTACTGTCTGGGTGACTAATCTGACAGGGAAAATGAGCACCATACCCAGTGTGCATTGCATGCTCAGAAGGAATGAACGTTTGAATTACTAGCACAGACATCTTTGATTCAGTGGTGGTCTTCGTTTTTATGCAAAGCAGCCAGCATCCTATATTCAGGGCACCCACATCATGTGACACTTTGATCTGCCCCCAGTGCTGCCCAGACCACTGAAAATCTGGCCCGAGTCCCGCCCACACCACTGACAGACACCCCCCCGCACATGTGAAGGGGAGGGTGGTGGTAGATCCCCCAGTAAATGTTATCCATTTCCAGCACTGATCATACCCCATTTTGTGGGTTGGATCTAGCGCCTTGACTGGTGATGGAAGCATGAGAGCGCCAAGTGTGGAGAAATTGAACCATTGGTGAACCTCTGACAGAATATTTGTGCTCATCTTTGTCAAAAATCGGTTTTATTTTCTCAAATAGATTGGTTTTGGCATGAAGATTTGTTCTTGTTCTGAATTGGTTTAGTTTTTCCCCAAAGAATAAATACACTTTTTGTAAAATATTTGGCTGATTGTTATTTGGCAACTCACGTGTGTGTTTTGCGGATCGGGAGAATCAGGAGTTATCGTAATGTGTCAGTTTCGCTTTTGGTTGCAAAATAATTCTGCCCGCCCCTACGTGCAGTGGCATGAGCGGTGATTCATGCATCAGTCTGCCTCTATCACTGAACTGCTATTACACTGCTTCTGCTATAACTCAGCCTAGTCGCTTGAGCTGTGTCCCTTTTACTACACAAACCAAGGTCGCGTCGCCCAATATCGGCATGCCTTCCTGATTTACGTTGATCACGCCATCCTCCTGGATTGAGTACTGTTAGGCCTTCAATTTATTTAAAGTCGTTACATGCGCACCAGGCAGGGACTTGACAGCTGCAATGTTTCAACAGAGTTTTAATCAGTGTTGCAGAAAGAAGCAAGAAGCAAAGTAAAGAGAAGGGACTAAAAAATAAGACAAATGTCAACATCTTATACGGTTGCAGGTTTGAATGGCTGGGGGAAAGTTTAACTCTCTACAGAAAATGCCTATATCCTGAAGCTCACCCCCATCCCTCCTGCTTCAATATATTTGATATTGATATATACATGAAATTAGGTCCTGAAGAAGTACTCCTAAAGGTTTGAAACACATGTCGACAATTTTCTTAATTGAGATACTTTGAATTGAAGTCTGTATATAACACTGAGTAATAGAGACATTGGACTATGTTTTTTAGTGACCACTGAGAACTGAAATCCTACAAATTAGAGCTTTAGTGACGTTAAAATACTAACATACATTTCATTGGAAACAAAGTTTTATAATCATTCCGTCGCATGATGGGAAAGGTATTGGCTTTTTTAATGTTGTTATTGTGTTTTGTTTCAACATGAAATGTTCACAAATGTATATCAATATATCAAAATATGTAATACAAAAAGAAACACACACATATAGCATAGTAAAAATACATATCAAGTATGATCAAAATTATTAGAAGGAAAAAGAAAAAATATACCAAAACAACAAAAAGTCTTACCTTCTCACAAAATCTGCCACCAAATAGATGTCACTGGGCAGACAACACAAGAAGCGGCATGGGAATTTGCTCTAGGAAGGCACAATGCTGGGTATTTTAGGATTAAGATGAAAATAATCCTTGCATCTCTAGGTGGTTATAGCAGACATGTGCCATCAGCTGGATACTCCAGGAGAAAGTACACTCCAACTACCATTGTGAAAGCCTAGCACAAGTGCACGGTTTCAATGATCTCACTGCAAGTGCTGTGGCCACACCACAATCCAACAACTTAAATAATTGTAAGACTGTTAAGACCGGTCACGTGCTCAGAGTCCTTGCTCGATGCTCACCAGAAGCAGGAGCAGCCCCCTGAGTGGCCAGGTCACAAGCAAGGATATCATAGAGTAGGGAAAATGAAAAGTCAGTTAGGCTTTACAAAATGCTGATAGGCTGATCACAGGGTTGCCACCTCTAAGAGAAGCCCCAGATAAATTCACAAGAGGTGATGATGACATTAGTGGGGCTCATGACGAAACCATTAGCATATAACATTTACACATGATGGCATGATTTGGGTATTTAACTCTACTTTTGGCATAGGATGGCACTACTTCCCCGGTACATTAAATAGGTTGTATAATTAGGCATATCAAGGCATTATTGAAGGATTTGAGACCACACAGTCTGCATATGGCAGAAGCAACTACAGGTGAAGATATATATATATATATATATATATATATATATATATAACATTATTGGGACATTTGAGGCTTCACTTGCCATATGATGGCAGCACCTGCACATGTGGGGTTATACCTTAGCACATTGTGACTGAACCTGGCATATGATGGCATTATTGGGACATTTGAGGCTTCACTTGCCATATGATGGCAGCACCTGCACATGTGGGGTTATACCTTAGCACATTGAGACTGAACCTGGCATATGATGGCATTATTGGGACATTTGAGGCTTCACTTGCCATATGATGGCAGCACCTGCACATGTGTGCTTATACCTTAGCACATTGTGACTGAACCTGGCATATGATGGCATTATTGGGACATTTGAGGCTTCACTTGCCATATGATGGCAGCACCTGCACATGTGTGCTTATACCTTAGCACATTGTGACTGAACCTGGCATATGATGGCATTATTGGGACATTTGAGGCTTCACTTGCCATATGATGGCAGCACCTGCACATGTGGGGTTATACCTTAGCACATTGTGACTGAACCTGGCATATGATGGCATTATTGGGACATTTGAGGCTTCACTTGCCATATGATGGCAGCACCTGCACATGTGGGGTTATACCTTAGCACATTGTGACTGAACCTGGCATATGATGGCATTATTGGGACATTTGAGGCTTCACTTGCCATATGATGGCAGCACCTGCACATGTGTGCTTATACCTTAGCACATTGTGACTGAACCTGGCATATGATGGCATTATTGGGACATTTGAGGCTTCACTTGCCATATGATGGCAGCACCTGCACATGTGGGGTTATACCTTAGCACATTGTGACTGAACCTGGCATATGATGGCATTATTGGGACATTTGAGGCTTCACTTGCCATATGATGGCAGCACCTGCACAAGTGTGCTTATACCTTGGCACATTGTGAATCATTATTGGGGCATTTGAGGCTTCGCTTGCCATATGATGGCAGCACCTGCACATGTGGGGTTATACCTTAGCACATTGTGACTGAACCTGGCATATGATGGCATTATTGGGACATTTGAGGCTTCACTTGCCATATGATGGCAGCACCTGCACAAGTGTGCTTATACCTTGGCACATTGTGAATCATTATTGGGGCATTTGAGGCTTCGCTTGCCATATGATGGCAGCACCTGCACATGTGGGGTTATACCTTAGCACATTGTGACTGAACCCGGCATATGATGGCATTATTGGGGCATTTGAGGCTTCACTTGCCATATGATGGCAGCACCTGCACATGTGGGGTTATACCTTAGCATATTGTGACTGAACCCGGCATATGATGGCATTATTGGGGCATTTGAGGCTTCACTTGCCATATGATGGCAGCACCTGCACATGTGGGTTTATTCCTTAGCACATTGTGACTGAACCCGGCATATGATGCCATTATTGGGGCATTCGAGGCTTCACTTGCCATATGATGGCAGCACCTGCACATGTGTGCTTATACCTTGGCACATTGTGAATCATTATTGGGGCATTTGAGGCTTCACTTGCCATATGATGGCAGCACCTGCACATGTGTGCTTATACCTTATATTGTGCGGAGGTCAAGCATACAATGGCATTATTTGGGCACTTGAGACTGCATTTCATGTATAACAACCAAAACTGATTGGCTTTGTCTCTCTGCTGGCACTGGTGATTATGTATTATTTGTCAATGTTTTGTGTTAAGTGTTATTCTTTGTCAATGTTTGTGTCAAGTGTAGTGATGTTCTCTCCGCTGGCAATGGTGATTATTTATTCTTGTCAATGTTTGTGTTAAGTCTAGTGATGTTCTCTCCGCTGGCACTGGTGATTATGTATTAATTGTCAATGTTTGTGTCAAGTGTAGTGATGTTCTCTCCGCTGGCAATGGTGATTATTTATTCTTGTCAATGTTTGTGTTAAGTGTAGTGCTGTTCTCTCTGCTGGCACTGGTGATTATTTATCCTTTGTCAATGTTTGTGTCAAGTGTAGTGATGTTCTCTCCGCTGGCAATGGTGATTATTTATTCTTGTCAATGTTTGTGTTAAGTCTAGTGATGTTCTCTCCGCTGGCACTGGTGATTATGTATTATTTGTCAATGTTTGTGTTAAGTGTAGTGCTGTTCTCTCTGCTGGCACTGGTGATTATTTATCCTTTGTCAATGTTTGTGTTAATTATAGTGCTGTTCTCTCTGCTGGCACTGGTGATTATTTATTCTTTGTCAATGTTTGTGTTAAGTCTAGTGCTGTTCTCTCTGCTGGCACTGGTGATTATTTATCCTTTGTCAATGTTTGTGTTAAGTGTAGTGCTGTTCTCTCTCCTGGCCTGCCAGTGTAAGACCACCACCGAGTGAACATTCGCTTCATGACTTTATTGTTTTCAGACCCCCTTTACGTGCACGCCTCAGACATCAGTATCCACATACATGACACAGGTTTGACTACCAGGAGGGCCTGACTAGTTAGAACGTCCAATTCCTCATTTACAAAAACGAATTACCATTGAATTGATCAATAACAGCATCTGCCATTACAGTGACTAGAAGCTTGAGGAGTCTCGCATTGAGGGCGACATACACACAGGATGCATGATTCCATAAGAGTGCTCACTGGAGTATAGTTGTAAAACAATTGTTCTGGTAATATCTCTGCCCCAAATCAATAATTTTCAATTGACCAGGTTAAATCCTGGTACCATGCAATCAAACCCTCTTCCATTTTGCCATCTGAAGCACCGGGCTGGCCAATGGCAATGTTTCACCACCAGCAAACAGAACAGTACAAAAAGCCCCCCGCCCCCTACAACATTTAACAACTCATGTCATTCAAAGGTATTGATATATCTTCCAATAGCACAAGGTCCACCTAAACAAGCTGACCCCACCATGCACTGATGTTTACAGCCAATGTGGGCCCCCAGGAGAATTCCCCCAAATGTGGGGGAAATTGTCAATAAGCCTGGGTCACCCGTTGTAAACGGCTAAGGATGGCTGGGCCCTTTAGTCTTCAGCTTTGTGAAATGACAAGTCCTTTCATGTATCAGCTGGACTCCTGATACTGTCACAGGGAACCTCGCCTCCTGGTCCCTTAAAGTAGATGCCGGAGGGAGAACCAGTCGCCGGCTCCTTTTCCTCCTTGTACATCATACCAGGCGGAGTCTTTATGGAAGGGGGGCACAAGCGAGATGAAGCTGGGGCACCAGGGGGCACTGATTTATTGAAGATACATTGGAATCCCACCAGGGGTGCCCACCAACAATACTTCCGGATCAAGTAGATCTCAGAATAGCCATACCAGGCTAGAGTCTTGAGAAGGATGGCGGTCTTCTATATTCATGTGTTAGAAGGTTTGAGGAAATGCAGATACAGAATTCAGATTGACTCCAGAATCTGACCAATTGCGATGGCAACTAGTCTAAATTTACATAGATTAGAATTGCAAAGCATTTGGACTATTCGAATTCTAAACAGCTGTGTCAAGTGTGCATTGCAAACCCCTCGTCCACAGGTATTTTTCTTTCCATAGGGGTCTTGAGAGAACATATCTCACCCGCGGAAAAACTGCCTCAGAGCAGTGAAGGAGCTCCTCAAACGATCTGCCCGGTAAGAACTGGTTGATCGTCCGGATATGGTTTCTTGTGCTATCAGTCAGGGGAGACCCAAGCAGCTTTCAGAACTTGCACTAAAACACACCAATCACATTGTATGCGTTGATTTAAAACATCGGACAGTAAATATATAGATATATTTCTTGATTTCATGTAAAGGTTGAGCTCATGGTTGGGTTGAGCTACTAACGGGGCGCGGCTACTTTTCGGCTAAGGATTGGCGAGGTCACGGGGTAAACATGTTCTCAGGACTCTGTGCTGGGCTGAGCTCCAGGTGGACTCGGCTTAGAGCTGGAATGGGCACCAGGAGGGGATGGAATTACCCGTGGGACGAAGCACTTACTGAGCTCTGAGCTTGGCTCAGTTCTGGGTTGGGTTGCGGGCAGGGCAGAAGATCCGGTTGGGATTCAGGCACGGCCGGGTTGTAAGCATGGATGACATCTGTACATTGACCATGGCTGCAATAGACTAGGCCGGGTGAGGCGCTGCTGCCTTGTGAGGACACCCCCAAGCACACTGGCGGGCAGAGTGCATCACTCAGTGCGGAACTGTCATGGGCGTATCGGCTAGATCTGAGCCTGACCTGCATGATAGGGGCCCTTGATGTGTATGACCAGGTCCAAGAAGCACAGATAGTGAAGCATGTGCTCCAAATCATATATGGGCGACCATGTAGGACCACCATGGATGAACTCCTGGAAAATGCAGCAACCCCTGTGCTCAATGCAGCCCCAGACATGTCAAGAACATTGTCATGTTCATCATTGGAACGTGCCTTCTTCTCGCCTCCCACTCCACCTGAGCCATTCCATGTGAACACTAGTGACAGGCTACTGCCCCTGTGGGGGGCTCTCCTCACTGAGTCGGGGACCTCAATGTGGATGGATCTACAAGGTCCGGCAGTGGATCCTTAGCAGCTGCAGCGGGGGGGGGGGTGCCTAATTATTTGAGGCATCACACATGGGTTGAGATGTTGATCCAATACAGGTCCAAAATCTGATAGATATGGCTGGCATCCCCGGTGAGAGTGGTATCCGGTCATTGCATCGAAAACAAAGCATCGACAAACCAGAAAAAAAAACATTGAAAAAAAACATTGAATGCATTTTGTTCAATGGTAAAGGGTTTAGTTTAGTAAAAATGTGTTTTAAACCATTACAAAGGGGTGCTGCAGGGGAACACTACCACAAAAAAGAAAATAAATAATAAAACAATGCATTTGACGTTTTATTTAGTTTGCTTTGTCGATGCTTTGACTGTCGATGCAATCACTAGGCACCGGTGAGAGTTAATGAGAGCAGCATGGAATCCATAACGTGTCCCCTGCTAGTGTACAGTATGAGCAAGTGTTCAGTTCTGCCGTTTCTAAGAACGGACCCAGACGAGCGTGTTGCCCCTGAGCTATCCCTGAGCTATCGGTTCTCCTTGGGACATGAGAACCCTAATGAGTGCAGTGTTTTGGGTTTCCCCTGCTGCAGGAGACCCAAGAACAGGAGGATGTTTTAGGCTCCCTTTTATAAACGAAAGCCATATATATCCAAATGATTTAGGTTCGCCCTGTTGCACAAGAGCTACACACATAAGAAGCTTTTGGGTTCTCCCTGCTGGCATGACCTGCAAACAAGAGTCTTTATAGGGTTCCTCCTTTTATAGCCGAGCCACAGGCAGGAATCTATTTGGGGTTTTGACTCCTACACAAGATCCACAGAGATCAATGTTTTCTGTAGTTCTCAATGCTACGCAAATGCTCAGACGCAAACATGTTTCAGGGTCCCCTTGGCTGCATCAGAGCCGAAGACATAAAATGTGTGTCTGTCTTTCCCGTGTGCAAAAGCTGCAACTAAAAATGATCTGAGGGTGTTTATGCCACGCCATAGTTACAATTGGAAATATGTCTCTGTGTCTCCACGCTTCATGAGTGCCGCAGAGTGCTGCATGAGTGCTACAGAGTGCTGCATGAGTGCCGCAGACATCACATATTCCTGGGGGTATCCCTGCTGTGCAGTCGCACCAACCACACATATTCTTTGGTTCTGGTCTAACCGCTGCAAGAAAGACGGAGACATGCATTATTGCTGCAGCTCTCACTGCTGTGCAACAGTTGCAACCACAAACATTGTTCTGCGGCTCCTTGCCTGCAAAGGCTGCAACTGCATACGCTTTTCTGGGTAGGCTATGCAATACATACAACAGCAATACATTTTATTGGGGTTACACACTCCTTCAGTTCAGTTTAGTGATAGAATTTGGGGTGATGGACACACAGATGAGCTTCCACAGTATCTTGGACTGCATTGTCCTCTAGATTCCCAGTGCTGACCATCACCCCCATAATTCAGGCACCCGGAACACACTGGCCGCACCGGAGGAACAGCCACCCCTTCCTTTGCAAAATCTTGAAAGCTGAAGCTGGTGCTCTTGGCTGTGGACTGGACTCTGTATTGAGATAGGAAGGACTGGCATCTGCAGACGAAAGTAGAAGTATACAAACTCATACGCAAGCTGAAGCTCAAAACATATTTCGCAGAAACAGCGAATGCGCCAGTGCCTGAGACTACAAGTCAATATTTAGAATTCAAACCTAAAAGTACATTTTGTGCCCCAATACATGTACCAGCGATAGATATCTTTGAAAAAAATGGTGATGAAAGATCTATCGCAAGTTCAATTTGGAAAACCAAAGAGGTATAACTTAAACAGAGGTGAACGCTCACAGATCAAAAATTTGTTCTTGGATGACTCTATTACTATCAGACCAGCTGATAAGGGCGGTGCTATTGTAATACAAGATACCGAAGATTACCAGAATGAATGCCTAAGACAATTAGCAGACACTAATACATATAAGGAATTACCACATAACCCTACTATGGAAATAAAAAATGAGTTATCAATACTTTTAGATAATGCAGTGGAAAATCAGTGGATTACAGAGAAAACGAAGTCATATCTCTTTACAGCATATCCTAAGATGCCACATCTATATATCCTTCCTAAAATACACAAAAGGATTGATAAACCACCAGGAAGACCAATAGTGGCAGCAACGGAGAGTATTCTACAACCTTTGGGCACATACATACATTATTTTTTGCAACCGTTAGTACAGAGGACCTCGACTTTTGTCAAAGACACTACCCACTTTTTGCAAATACTTAATCAGATCGAATTGGATGAACAAGACATTCTGTTTACTATAGACGTGGTAAGTCTATACACAAGCATACCACATGATCAGGGCCAAGAGGCAGTTCAGACTCTCTTACTTCAAAGTGAAGAGATTGGAGCTAACAAGGAATTCCTTATGATTTTACTGGAGTTTATAGCCACACATTCATGTTTCGAGTATAACCAAAAGTACTACAAACAAATATCAGGGACAGCTATGGGGGCAACCATGGCGCCAGCCTATGCTAATTCTTTTATGTACATATTTGAAAGCAAGTACATCTTAGAAGACCCCAGATGGAAACCACTCTTAAAAACTTGGGTCAGGTATATTGATGATATTTTTGGAGTATGGTCCGGAAAAAGGGAAGATTTGGACATTTTCCTGAGATACCTAAATGGCATTGATACACGTTTACAATTTACCCTAGAGGTCGGCGACCCTAATATACATTACTTGGATGTAAAAATGGTAATCAATGGGAACAGGATCAACACAACATTATACACTAAACAAACTGATCGAAATAACCTCCTTCATCGTATGAGCTTCCACCCACCCAATCTACTGCGGAATCTAACATTTGGACAAATGTTGAGAATAAAGCGGATCGTTAGTGACCCAGAAGACTGTGAGAGACAGCTACAACTACTTCACGAACGGCTGAAAGAAAGAGGTTATCCCGAGACAGATTAACAAATAGCACGCGAGAAGACTATAACACAGACAAGAGACCAACTTCTCACCAAAAGAACAGAACGAGAGAATCCTGAATTAGTGTTCATCACTACATATGCCATACAAAGCAATAAAATCAAGGATATCATTCGAGATAGATGGAACATACTTACAAGTGATGCACAAATTAAAGATCTCTTTCCACAACCGCCGATCTTTGCTTACAAAAGAAGCAATAACCTACGCAACATGTTGGTAAATACGAGAAGCAAGGATTCAAATAGGAAACCAGACAAACATCCCGGTACCTACCCTTGTATGAGTTGCAGTAATTGCAATAACGTAATGAAAGGCAATACCATAATGCACCCAAAAACTGGAGCTAAAATTAAACTAATTATCATGCGACATGCTTGTCAGAAAATGTTGTTTATGCCATCAAGTGTCCATGCGGGATATACTATGTGGGAGAAACAGCTCGAAAGATATGAGTCAGAATAAATGAACACAAGTCGTGTATTCGCAATCAAAACATGACCTCAGCAGTAGCTAGACATTTTATGACAAAGGGACATTCTATTGCACAACTCAGATTTGCAGTACTAGAGGTGCAACCCACCAAAATGGCTACTAAAGATATGAAGAAATGGAGGGCACAACAGGAAGCGTTTTGGATTGATAAACTTGACTCTTTATCACCTGATGGAATTAATGAAGAGTTCGATCTAAGTTGTTTCTTATGATATGCATGTTGGCTATGTTCATTGATGTTTTGGATGTTCTTATGATTTTTCTCTAATTGCAGCGTATGGAATGTAGAGTTACATTTTGTCACACTTTTTCTTTGCTATCTATATTTTTCATTTAGCAATCAGAGAAGTAATTTAGAAAACATTGAACATTTTGACCTTGTAATGGTCACTTCCAAGTAGTGGTTCTGCTTTATTTCTTACTATGACTAATGGCATTACGAAAGCTTTCAATTTCCTTTTTTCCCCTTTTTTCTTTCTTCTTTCTTTTTTCCTTCTTTCTTTCCGTTACCACCACCTGATGCATTTACATCATAACTAACATAGTGTTTTGCTACACATTGAAATCAAGAGCGAAACGTTATAGTAGATCGTAATAAGTTATAAGCTTACTGTGAGTCTTTAATATCAGGACACAAATACTGATCCCTTGCAACCTTTCCTTACTACTTTTGAGCACTTTGAGATCCATCCGACCCCCCCGTCCTACAGTCGGCATTTTTTCAAGCACCCCTTTTCCGTGCGTTAATGGTAGATTCCACTTTCACCGACAAGCTCGCTCTGCTGTAAGCCATGGGATTTGCCACATAGTAGCATAACAACGACTCTCTTTTTTCATTTTTTTATAATATTTAGTGAAGTCAGCCAAAAGGGAGGTCCATGCATCTCTGACGGTTTGAGGTTCTCATTGTTATAGGACTTAATTTTTACAGGAGAATATTGCACTTAACGAGAGAGAGTTTATTTTCATTTATTTTTTGCAATTGGTTTGCGGCAATGTTGATGGAAATTACTATTCCTTCAATATATATTATATGTTTCACTGGTATTCTAAAGAAGTCGGTTTCATTACAAAATGGCTGCCACCTTTATTCACTATTCTCCTCCTGTTCTCACGTAACCATAGCAACTTGAAACAACTTAGCTGCTTGCAAAGTAACGCGCGTCCTCGCGGTCTCACTCAGTCTTGTGATCGTTCCGAAGAGGAAAGGTATGAATGAGCATTCGTGTCAAGTTCTTTTGTTTAGCCCGAATATTCTATAGGCTAACAGCTGTCATACACATATATTGAGTGCTAGTTTTATGCACGTACACAAGACATCACGCAGGGAGATTCTCCAGTCAGCTCTTTTCATGCACCGTTTCAATAAAAGGGAAACCAGGTCAGTTTTTATTGCAATAAGCTTGTAACGATCATGGAAACGTTCTTTTTTAGAGTAATGATTCATTTCCGTTCATATTGCTTTTTTCTTCTTTCTTTTTTCCAATGGTGATTCACAACTTGTAATTGCTGCGTTTTCCTGCAATTTATCCGTATGTATATATCTCTTACCTTATACACAATGCATGATTATGTATGGCTGTTTTCTCTGCTCTGTGACATACACTTATGTAATGGACAAAAAATGGTGTAAATAATGCTGGAATCCATGTGACATACTAATATTATGCGCGAAATTGATATATACAATGCGGGTCAATACTGTTTGATCTCAATGTTGTTTTACAATGGTGATGTCATTATGCTGTATTTGTGTTATGATGACCCTTACTAGGCCCTGATGAAGGAAGTAGTATTCCGAAATGCATTGGCCACCCCTATAGGCACCTGCATGAACAGAGTTTTATTTACCTCACTATATTTTGAATTAAAGCTAACTACATGAAAAAGAATTGTAGTGCATATAATTCTTAAATTTTTGGGACTCAAATCCATTACTAACTAAAGGAATCCACTATTTAGTGGGCATAGGAGTGCAGCCCACACCGCTGGCTTCACGGCCAAGGTCTTCGAACATGGCAGCTGCATCCTTCCCACCATGCACATCTCTGTCTCCTCCAGTTCCCTCTCCTGCTGCATCATATCCCATTGCTGCCCATCTATCTATGCCTCCTTATGATCCCTCTGCTGTCCCTCTGTCATTTCCGTTTCCTGTCCTAGATCTGCTTTGTTGTGGTACTTCCTTGGCTGCCTCCTCCTGCAACAGCTCCTCAGTTCCAGCCACCCTCACCACATCCCGCAGAAGATGGCCACCCTCTATCATTACCTTCTCCCACACACTGCGGGAGCGCTCCCTCAATGACTCCATGCTGCGGTGTGCCTGCACCCTCTCCACCTCCTCCGTGCGCTGCTGCTTGTGCATTGCATGGAGGCTCTCCACCTTCAACATCCGGCAGGCAACCACATCTGCACCCTCAGACGAGGCGTCAGCCTCAATGTCAATGGACTGCGTGTGTGCCAACCACGTCTGCATCTCGGGAGGATAGCTCAGGGGCAACGTGCTCGTCTTGGAAACAAGAGTAGTAACTTGTAAAGGGTCTAACGGAGAGTGTCTCACCATTAAATTATGTTTTCTTTTTTGTTGCTTTTCAATCGCAGGAGAATGGTTAAGGAAATATATTTCAAACATGAAAAGGGTTCTCCAAAGGTTTCCACAGGGGGTTATGTTATTTTTGTTTTTGTGTGTTTTCAGTGGGTGGAGGGAGATTGAGGGAAAGGCTCACAGGCTGTCACATGGCCTAGATTCTCCGAAGTTCCTTTGGTGCAAGTGAGCAAGTGCCCCTCCTCCCTCACGCCAACAGGAGGAGCCAGAGGGCTCTAATGCGCTCTTCAGGATACCCTCTGTCCTCCCTTTGTGCAATTGCGCAAGTGAGGGGCGCTTTTGGGCCTTTAAAAGTGCATCCTGAATTCACAAATTCACAAACGGGACGTGCTTTAGACTGTGCAGAAATGAAGGTCATTCCCTGGGCATGTTTGGGAGCAGGTGCAGTAGGAGGCCCAACGCATGGCAGGGTCATTTCAGACACTGTCATTGTTGTGTGCTTACAGCATGAAAGGTGCAGTTTAAACCATGGTCGCCATCCCCAAACAGCATCTCAAAGAAGCCTGCCCTTTAAAGACCTGCCCCGGAGGTTGCTGGGAGCCTGTCATGGACAGCACACCATTGCGCTATTGTCCATCCCCATCTGAAATGTGCAGGTCACCTTGATAAGGGACCTGCACATTTCAGCAATCAGCACACATGAAACAAGGATTGGCAATGCCAACAGTTTTGGCTTTGCGTAGGGATGAGAAAGGCACTTTCCAGGCACAGCCCTAGTGATATTAACTGGACATTAATAGTAGCATAGCAACTGCAAAAGGGTGCGAGTACCTGGGCATCTAATAGCAGTGGCTGGCAAATGCGTAATACGCATACACACGTCAAAATTGTTGAAGGGCACGCATTCGGTAGGCCTGGTTAAGATATTTTGATTACACTAGTAGCTTGTTAACAGCTCACGTACGTCACTAACTCTCAAAAGACTGTGAAAATGTGATGGTAAGGCTTGATACAATCTAGCTAAAACAGATCGCAGGAGGATGTGTTTTGGGTGGGGAGGGTCATAGGGTTTAGCATGGCCATGAACAGTCAATGGGCGGGTAAATCAAGCTGTATGTCCATCCTCATAAGTTATTTCTCCCTAGCTGTTCTATAATGCAATAACTGCAGCTTATAGGTGACACCTCACCTTTCACAAAACCACACAATCCACAGATTTAGCCGTAAAGAATACTTAGATAGTAAATGTGGGGTCATGGAATGCACCCCCTTCTATAGCTTCTGCCTGTAGGCAATGGCTAAACTCCCTGTATAGCCTACGGGCTCTCTCTTAGTGTTGCCATTATGGTTACAGAATAGGCCCTGGACCCGCATCCAGTGACTTTATCAACAAAATATGCCCGGAACATGATGGTCAGACAGTGAACAATGGACAGCAAAACTAAATAAGAAACAGATGTGTGTTGGCGGAAAGGGGTTGTGGAGTTAAGAGAGATGGTAGGAGGGGATGGGAAGAGCAACGAGGGAACTGCAGAACGTGTCCCCCACATTTTTCAGTAAAAACGCAGCCCAAAATGTGCTGTAATACACGTGCAATAAAGCAGATAGAAGCACAAAACATTCTAAGCCTGAGGAAGCCACACCCAGGGTGGGTTAGCAGTTTACACATATTTACATTAAATAAGATAACATATTGACCCGACCTTTCCTGGGCGTTGGGTTGGAAAGGGTTAAGGATGTGACTTCAATTGTGTTGAAATGGTGTGTCAAATGCTTCATGGGTGAATGAGTTTTTGAATCTGAGTTTTCAGAAGTTTTGTCAATAACAAGAGTTTCTCTCTCTTTCTCCCTCTCTTTCTCGCTCTTTCTCTTTTCTCTTTCTCTATCTACACCACACCCTCTCTACATTGCTTCTCCATCTCACTCTCTCTGTTTCCCAGTCTCTCTCTTTCTCTCTCTCTCTACAGCTCTCTCATCCCTCCCCCTCTTCCTCTGTTTCTCAGTCTCTCTCTCTCTATCCCCCCTTCTCTCTCTCCAGCTCTCTCGCTCTCTCTCCCCCCTCTCTCGTCCCCTTCTCTCCCTATCTAACTATCCGTTTCCTTTTCTCTACCCACTCTCTCTCTTTCTGTTTCTCAGTCTCTCTCTCCCCGTCTCTCTTCCGTCTTTCTCTTCAGCTCTCTCACTCACTCTCCCTCTCTTACACCCTCTCTCCTTCTCTCTCTACCCCTCTCTTTCGGTTTCTCAGTCTCACTCTTTCGCTCTCTATCCCTCTCTCTCCCTCTGTATCTGTCCTTCTCCTTCTCCCTCCCTCTGCCTCTATTTCTGTTTCCCAGTCTCTCTCTTTATTTCGCCCTCTTTCTCTCCAGCTCCTTCGCTATCTCTCCCTCTCTCGTCCCCCTCTCCCTTTCTAACTCCCCCTCTCCTCCCTCACCCTCTTACTCTCTTTATGCCTCGTGTCTCTCTCTCCAGCACTCTTGCTCTCTCTCCTTCTCTCGTCCCCTTTGCTCCATCTCTAACTCTCCCACTCATTTTCCCTCCCTCTCCCTCTCTCTCTGTTTCCCAGTCACTTTCTCTCTCTCTATCTCTCTCTTCCGTTTCTATCCCATTCCTCTCTCTCCCTCTCTAACTCTCTGTGTCCCTCTCTCTCTGTTTCTCAGTCTCTCTCTCTTTCGCTCTCCCGTCTCTCTCCAGCTCTCACTTTCTCCTTCTCTGAAACTCCCTCTCCTTCTCTCTCTCCCTATGATTCTCAGTCTCTCTCTCTCTCCAGCTCTCTCCCTCTTTCCAGCTCTCTCCCTCTTTCCCCCTCTTTCTCCCTATTTAACTATCCTCTCTGTTTCTCAGTTTCTTTCTCTCTCTCGTTCCCTATTTTTCACTCGCCACCTCCACCCCCCTCCCACAACTGTTGTCACTTTCTTGCAGATGCCACCTTTGCAGAAAAGAAGAATTAAACTTTATTGCACATAATTTATTCATCTCCAGATGCACCTCGGCAGCAGAGGGGGTAAGGCTGGCACTGGCTCTCCATGTGCTAGCATGGGGAGCTGTGCAGATGGCACCAATGCCACCATCTACAGGAAAATACTTAATCTCCCGTCCACTTCCTGCGCTTGCCCTCCCTCCCTCGATGCGTTCTCCGCCCCCACCCATAGCTCAGTCTTCTTTCATTACCCTTCCCTTTATTTCATCTTCTACACTTCCTTGTTCATCAAATTCAGTAAAAAGGTGAGAGGAAGATTACGCGAGAGAGATAAAGAACAAATGACGAAGAGATGAGGGCACCAAGGAGACAAAAAGCAAACAGACAAGTAAAAGAAAAGGAGAGACAGACTTTAAAAATGATAGGAGAAGGAAGTAAGGAGGAAAAGGATACTATTTCAGTGTGTGACAAAAATTGCATGTTTAGTATTCGGCCGAATACTGAATAGTTCACCAAGTATTTGACCGAAGCTGAATCGTTGTTTTATATAAAAAATCATGTCCTAAACCTAAAATAAATAAATGAAGTGCAGAGGAGGAGCAGCATGCATCTGCAGGAAATCCCAACCCCTACCTCCTATATGTTGGTAGCCTGAGATTGAGCCATGCTTAACACCAGCATTTGTGACCATAACACGTCGAGTATTCAAAAGAAGATAGCCACTGAGAAAACGCTAGCAAATGTATTCCCGAAGAGACGATAATCTGAGGGAGGAACACCCCGAAGGAATATGAAAAGGAGCAAAAAGAGGAGCTGCTGACGTCACGAGAGATGAGCGTGACGCCCTGAGAATACTGGTTGAAGAGAAGGCATGGACCTTATAGAAACTGATGATGAAGTTAAGAATCGAGTAAACGTTCATATGCGAAGAGAAGATTGCATGTGTGTGACACACTTCAGAAAACGCAAGCCGTTCAATAACTGTACAGACGCAGCAACACAAGCAGACTAAGTAATCTTAGAAGATGGCTATACATAGTGAATAGACTGCAGGTGAAGCTGCCATAGTATAGAAGCTGGACATCGTGTCATGAATTTAGTAAGCCTGGACCCATGGAGAAGAAAGGCTGAGAACTGTGTTGCAGCATGAATAAGCTGAGATCATGGATACGAATGGTGGGCTGTTTAGCCTGTTATCAAAGCTGAGGCAGCCAAGGCCAGTTATCTATTCTCAAAGGTGGTGAACGTGAGAAGCAGAATCATCCCTTGTTAAGGTGCAAAGAAAGAACACCAAGCGTGCACAGTTTTATTCACTTAAGACATTTAAATGCTGCAAAATAGACCAAATCGTGGTCTCCTGTCACGTGAGCTGAGGGTGGAAATAGGGTTGAGTTTGGTGTACTAGAACAACGATAGTGCATGCTATTACTCCCTTATATTCCCAGAGACAAGAATACACTACAAGGCCAAGTTAAAAGACAATCTTCATGGCAGAAGGCATGGGTGATGAGAGACGTTGGGCTAATTGGATGGGGAGGTAAAGTCAAGTCCACCTCCTGGCACCTGGGTTTGAGCTTACATGCTGCTAAGTGAACCAAATGCACCAGACATGGCACAACCACACCAATCAATTGTAGAAGGATGTATAACAAAAGGCCTTATAGTTTTAGAGACAATGATATACCATGTACTTAACAGTGTTGAAGATGACATGTTTTAGAGATAGGCATAAATTGTCCACCTGACAGTAGATATACAATCACAATCCCACCCCTTGAGCTTATCAGAACACCTCATAGGATTTTACAATTTGCCACGTAGTATGATGTCACGTATGACGAATATTTAGTATATAAATGTGTTTTTATGTGAAAGGTACTGACAGCTCACGGGAACATCTGTTGATGTCCTTTGTAGTTCCCTGTTTTAGATAAGCGATATCAAAACAGTAACCTTTGCCATCTTCCTAAGTTGGTTTGATTATTTGGTGTCAGAGTTATTCTGCAACCCCATCCATGAACAATACCCAAAGGGCTCTACGCTTACGTGGTAGCGGTGCAGATCATTAAAAAATCTAATCTAGTTGTCCCCTGTCTTTCGGACGATCGAGTATCCATCCACCATTAGCCGGAAGGTCACAGGGTTTCCTGTGGAGAGCGGCTGATAGAAATAAACTTGCAAGAAGAACCGAGACGGTGGCCAGGTCCCCCTTTGACGAAATCCCTGCCCGGTTTCCACGGGCACTCTGCGGATGGAAGGCAAAGTTGTCGGATTGGAGGAGGGGGCGATACCGAAGGCCTCAAGTCCATTAACGAATGAATGGTGAGTAGACTAAGGGGAATGGCAAATGAAGGGGATGGGGTTGTGATATTTTTTTAAGTAACAGGAAATATTGTGTGAAGAATAGATAGCGCCTAGAGTCCTAGATCAAGGGAGCTCAGATCCCAAATCCCAATGGGGTAGAACAGAAATATATAACGCATGAACAGGTTCATGTAAGGTGATGTTTCAAACCCTGTACAGGGTATAAAGTAAAGGCGCAAGAGAAAACGGGGATCACAGTGTTTATTAATGTGTAAAGTCGACAAGTATCTGTGTTGTTTGTTGAGTAAAAATATCAAAGAGTGATAGAAGTTGTGAAATAATTGGAAAAAGTTGAGGCGCTATAGTGACTACCCTAGCAAAGTGGTTGGTACCCATCGAAAGGTAGAGATAGGTAATTAAGAAATAAGAGGCTTGAGAGGCGATTGATGGTGTGCACTCATATTTGTTGTTTTTAAGGGTGCTGAAAAGTGGCGGTTTACGCAAAGTATAAAAGATATTTTACAAGTCTGGTAAGTGGTCATTATTGACAGTCAATTGAGACTTGTCATTATGGGAGACACTCCTCTCATGCACCTATGCAAGACATTGCCAAAGCACATGCCCAAGCTCAAATGGCATAGTGTGGAATGGGTGAAAGGTACGGCAGATAAAGGGGTCAATTCATGGAATAAATGAGTGCTGAAAAAGGGAGCACAAGCGTGAAAATAGCAATGCAAGCGTGAAAATCGCAGCGCATGCGTGCCAAAGCCACGCACATCGATTCATGGAATTCAGTGCGCGTGTAAATCCTGGGATGTGCGCTAAAATCGTGGGTGGCGCACGCGGGCACACACGTCATTAAACGGCGTGCGCTAAGCGCACAGGGAAAGTGCACATAGCACAGCGCACACAAGAAAAGTGGGCGGAACACGGGGCATAACATGCGGAATGGGGAACAACGCGTGAAAATGTGGGCGTTACGGGGGAAGTACAGGAGGTAAATGCTTGCAACGCCCACAGGCGCGCCAACAACATGTATTCATGGAATCAAACAGGGGAAAGGCGTGCGCCAAAAAAGACGCACTAATCTGGAAACACGTACGCCAGCAGGAAGCAGGCGTAAGCGGCCCCGCACAGCATAAAAGTGCGCGCAAACAACAAACAAGCTCAGACGCTACGATGAATATACCGTTCCTCGCAGCATTGGTCGTGGGACACCAAAGGAGTAATAGGATAGCCAGTCCCTGCATTTTTTTACCTAGGACCAGCCTTTTTGGGATGCCTGATGACCAGGTGAATGGGAGGTACAGGTTTCCACCACACATAATCCCAGACCTGGTGAGTGAGTGGGAGGATGACCTCACATCACCCACCCTGTGCTCGCAAGCACTGAGTCCTTTGGAAAAGGTGCACAATGTACTGCACTTCTTGGCTACTGGTTCATTTCAGCGGACAAGTGCCATAGTGGGGGGTGTGTCACAGGCCACGCAGCCACGCTGCCTACACCAGGTGTTGGCCATCATGACTGCACGCCCCTTAGTCCGCAGGCACATATACATGCCCAGAACACCTGCAGAAAGGCAGGCCGTGGTCCAGGACCTTTACAGGGTGGCACACTTCCCCAAAGTGCTAGCTGCCATTGATTGCACCCATCTGGCTCTATGTCCTCCCAGGGCCACTGAGCACATATATCGAAACCGCAAGCACTGTCATTCAATCAACGTGCAGGTAGTATGTGATGCCAAGGGAATCATCACTTCAGTATATGCCAACTATCCAGGGTCAAGACCTGATAGTTTCATTTTCAGAATGTCACCCCTAAACCGGGACCTGGAAGCTGGGCGGCATGGCGACACATGGCTGATTGGTGAGTATAAATGCCTCTGCACATGCATGCGTGTCAGATGCTGAGTAATGTGAAAACCCCACTAATGATAGCCATCATCACCTCCCCAGGGGACAGTGCCTACCCTCTGAGCACCTACATGATGACGCCAATTCGGAACCCCACCACACCACCCGAGGTAAGATACAATGCAGCCCATATGGCAACCCGGGGCATAGTGGAGCGCACTTTCGCAGTGCTCAAGTCACGCTTTCGCTCCCTTGACCGCTCTGGTGGGCAGCTGCTATATGCGCCCCCAGTAGTGTGCAGGATCATAGTGGCAGCATGTGTCCTGCACAAGGTTTGAACCCGCCGGGGGCGTGCCGGTGGACATGGTGGTTCCCCCACATCCCCAACCACATGTGCGGCTGCTGCGCATGGGAGGTGAAAGGGCACGTGGTGAGGCAGCCGGTACCCAGTTGGTGGCAAGTTACTTCACCTAAAATCCCACCCCTGCGGAGTACACACAGCCCTGGCACATACCAGCTGACAATCAATGATTATGACAAAAGGGACAGTCAACTGTCACAACCATACCAGCCTGAGATTGTTCACCTGGAAGTGTTACATTGTGTGCATCCCTAGCTACTTAAAGACACCCAATGCTGTGTCAGAAAAAGACACACATTCATGCAGCATGAATGACTACCCCTTGCAAAATACCACATCAAAATAGTGCTATGTCACCCAACCCCTCCCAATCTCAGCTACCCAACACACCATGGCATGGCATGAAATGTGAAAGCAACCAAATGAATGCACAACACATGACACAAGTGTCACAAAGTGCATTGTACCTAATGTAAACAGGGCACAGACAATGTGCTCTCAGCAATCAATAAGAAACAGCACACATGAACAAATACATACCAGCAACACAAAACATCAGTACAGGATGAAACAGTGGCAATATATGACAGTAAAAAATTAAAGTACTGCAAGTGTCACAACCTGACTAAGGCAGCACATCGACCCCTTCCAACTGCAGAGTGTTGCTGTCAGGCAAATGTGTCAGTGTACTGCATACAACATAAACTGCATCTGCAAAGGAGATGGGCTTGTTAAGACATGAAAAAGCTACATGCATCTAAGGATAAAGACATGGTTGCACAAGCAAATATAAATCCACCATGCAGTGGAGAATCGAACAACAATCCCCACTAGGGATGTACACACAGTTTTGACTACAGACTGGCCACACACTCATGGGAGCCCAATGTCACTATGTAAGTTACTGTCACTTGGTCACACCCTTTGCAAGCCCATGGAAAGGGGAAGCAGGAGGGGTGTGTGTGTCAGGAACCCAAGCATCTAACCCAATGACAGGAAAAGCCTGCATGTGCCCAGCTGGAATACACAGTGGATGCCTACGGGAGCCACACAAAGCAACACACTGTAAAAAAATAATATATATATATATCAAAAATGGCCATGTGTGGACCGGGGGGGGAGAGGCCACCCAGGAGTGATGAGGTACAGGGTGCACCCCAACACCTACATGCGTGGATGTTGAGAGAAACAAAAAAAAAACCTCCATGGGCTCATGGCCTGCACGGATACGCTAAAGTGGGAGTGTGAAAACAAAATCAAAATATAGAGGCTGAGTACCCCAAAAGGAAATACACCGAACACGGGTTACAAAGGAACATACAGAGTACTTTATTTTATACTGAATCCAGTTGCGAAGAACAGAGCAAAATCAGATAGCTATCGGCCCTCAGTGCAACACAATGAACTCCAGCATGGTTCAGTGAGAGACGCTGTACATTAGAATACATTGGTCTTTTATACTCTTCGTGAGCATGATGTCCAGCCCTACTTCGGGTTAATATTCCGCTAATGCATCACCAATCTAGGGTTCATGCCGAGTTTTGCACATCCACATGAAACTGGTTTGCTTTTAATACATATATCAACAAGCCTATATGGCAACTGTGTATTCTGGGATTTTCCATGCAGGTCTTCTCAAACATAAATACAACGTAGTTAAACAAGTATCAGTATTTGAATACATTGTTCTTAACATATGCTTGCGGATTAGTTTCATTGCACAAGTAATCCTTTATACACAGGTCAACGAACGACATGGTCTCAGTTCACGACCTCAACAAGTGGCCTGCAGGCAAGTTACATATTAGCTACATACAGAGGTCAAGACAGCCATGTTGAATTTCGGAATGACATCGTCCACCATTTTAACTCACAGGGTGACTTTACAAAGCGGAACTAAAATGGCGGAATCACCTAAAATGGCGGCTTACATTGATTTTAAGGTCAGGACCTTGCAACACGGATTTCTTCGCAAGCGACTTGTAAGCAGCTTGGTGTAGGCCAATATACATATATTTATTGCGATAGGAGGCACGATATAATTTCTCATTTGACAAACCCTCAATTTGGCCTATGCCAAGTGCTAAAACTACTTTGGATCTCCTTGCAAATAACTCCATGCATCATCGTCCATGCACCCTGAATCGCTGTCAGAAATATCTATTGCCATTATGTCATTATCTAAAATTTCTTTCAACACATATTCTTTGGAAGTTTTATCTGGGGTGTACACTTTATGTCCTATCGTACCTATCGCTTGTGCGCAACATCCCTCTAGCATCGAACATATACTAGGTAGACACTGAATACAGCAACAAAGAAACAACAGGATTCCCAAAATAATAGCAAGGCCGAAAGTACTTTCCAACCGCAAGATCGCAAGAAGTCCCAGAAACAAGCGCTAAGATCCCAGTTTCCCTCAGGAACATGCACTTCTGAACTAAGGACGTGGAGATTCTGTATTGCCTTGAAGATGGCTGGGGAGGAATCTGGTACGAAAACACAGCAAGCGGACAACACTAATTTACACACTCCACCACGTTCAGCCAGAATGACATCTAGTGCCATTCGGTTTTGAAGTGCTACTAGTCTTATCGCCTTCTGTTCTAATGTCATATTATAGAGTATGTCCGTGGTCCGGTTGATGGTTCTCTCCAGTACTCTCGCTAGTCTTCTGATATCTTCGGAATTCGCTATCTGCCCCCAAAATGGCACAACTAATTTTGCTATATCTCCCAAGATTTGTGCTGGGGTGTCACCATTCTCGTCCCGCTGTGGACGAGCCTTTGAAACTTCTTTTGTACTAGCTATAAACACCCCAGGTAACAGGATCCCTAAATAACAGGTTCCCTGCCAATCCCTGGGCAACCATGGGGATGCTACATTACCGCAGACAAAGTAGACAGATTCGCCTACATACAAAGGTCTGTTTTCACCAGTCAAATTTGCAACGTTGGCACAACCTAGAAAATCTCCCATTGACTGAGTTCCATTCCTCTGTATGCAAAAAGAAACTGAATTGGGGCTATGGTTAACAGTGTAAGAAGGAGGCATGGCATCTTTATTGCCTATCGGAGCTATCTTAAAGGAAATCAAAGATTGAAAAGGACGAGACAGTCTATCAGAAGGCCTAATAGAAGCAACATTAGGTTTACTCCTGTTTGCGAAAAGCGAGCATCCCAGTGGAGTCAAAACACGTTTCTCAAAACTATACAAATTAGTGCCGTCAAAGTTCCCTGAGATGCTATCAATCCAAAGGCCAAAGATGTGTGCTCTAAGAGAAGCATAACAAGCAGTTGTCAAAGGTAAAGGATGAATATACCAACCTAGCCCCTTATCCCCGTGTTGCGGTAAATGTGAGCAGACCCAACAGTTAGACTTATTAAAAATGTCATACGTATCATTCATGATAAGTAGCAGAGTATTATTGTTGTACCTTTGTCTATGCTGAGAGTCGCTAGGGGACAGAGTATGCAAATGTACAAAGGGAGTAGGAACAGCAGGTACATTTTCAGTGGGCAACAAGGATTCTAAAGGATGCATTTCCTCAAGGTACCACAACCCTAAAACAGTGACTATTGAAAACCCAAATATCATTATAAAAACACAGCAATACGTTTTCGGGGCCCAGGCATATTGTTCATTGTCCTGGTTGGTCACCCCCTCATTTACAAGTCCCATACGAGCAGTAGCGGTGGCAGGCATTGTAGTCTTCAAACGGAAACCCCCAATGTTCGTTGCTGGAGACTTCCCGGCTGCGCGACTTCTTAGTCCTTCCATAACCCTAGCCAACAGAATCCCCTTTCTCAAATTTGGGCAACAACAAGCCCTCGATGATCCTTTTCTTCTTCGAATGCACAGCCGAACCGTGCCTTAAGTCTATCAGATGCACAGCAAAACTATGCCGTAAGTCTATTTTCTTGGACGCAGATTGTACCTTGCTTTTCCTGGTACTGATTGATCCGGAAACAATGTGCTGTCACTTCCCGTTGGAAGCAACGTATCAGAGACAAGTGAAGATGCCGAATTTGGAACCGCAGTTTCCGGATGCAAAACTTTTGGAGAGTGTGGAGACAAAATGGTGGCTTCCCCAAGCCTCACGGGCTCAGAAAGATTCTCCGACACACTCTCGGCAGTATTTGCTGCTCTGGGATCATTGGTTGCAGCATTAGCAAGGGGTTCTGTTTCTTCTGTAACATGTGGCACTGGGTGAGGAAGTTTCTTGACGTGTGGCAAGTGGATCCAGTTCTTTCTTCCAGAGACCCGCACCGCTGTTTGGGTGACCAACAGGACCTGGAACGGGCCACACCAGTGAGGCGCAAGGCAGGAAGAGCGCTCAAATGCCTTGATGAGCACCCAACTTCCAGGCCGTATACTGTGGCCCGGGCCCTCGTATCGCACAGGTAAAGCTTCTCGTACCTGGTGATAAATCAAATACAGGTTTTTAGTCAACTGGCGACAATAATCGGAAAGTAATACATTTTCAACTTTTCTCAATGAATTGCATTTAGGAAGGTTTCACATATTGGCGGGTCTCCCCATTACCACCTCAAATGGGGAGAGCCCAGTCTTAGTTTGAGGGGTTGTACGCATGGATAATAACACGATCGGTAAGGCGTCCGGCTATTTTAATTTAGTGCCGGCACACGTCTTAGCAAGCTTGTTCTTGATGATACCGTTGTGTCTTTCTACTAGTCCGGTGCCCTGAGCATGCCTGGCCGAATGGAACGGTTTGTCGATCTGTAATGCCGCACATATCTGCAGAATTACAGTAGTAACAAAATGTGGACCATTATCCGACCAGATAACTCTTGGTAGCCCGAACCGCGGGAAGTACTCCTTTAACATGGTTTTCGCAGTAGTCATGGCTGTAGCATCTTTAACGGGGAAAGCCTCAACCCATTTACTAAAAGCACAGATAACCATCAGCACATACTTTTTATTGTCACATCGTTCCATTTCAATAAAGTCAAAGTGGATAACTTCAAAGGGGACAGAGGGTGGCCCAAAACGTCCCCTTGGAGTTGCTGTCCCCTTTCCCACATTGTGTTGTAGGCAAATCAAACAATCCTGGACATAGCGCTGGGCAATTTGTGAAATTTTGTCATTTGCCCAAACTTTTTCTAACATCTTTGTCATTTTCTGGGCACATACATGCGTAGGACCATGGGCCATGATGACCTTCATCATTATATACGTGTCAGGGAGTAGCCATTTCCCTTCAACTATGTCCACCCAACAACCGTCATCATCAAGTTTCCCCAAGCCTTCAGCCCACCTCTTGGATTCTTCTAAGGTAGCATCAGCTTGGATATCCCGTACAGACCCAACACCCTCATCCATTGCATAAGCATTTACAGTCTCCCTTGAAACATACATCTCCGTAGGGGGATCGGTAGCAGTTTGTCTTGCTATCTGATCAGCGAAAGCATTCCCTTTCCCTATGTCATCTGTAATCTTTCGATGTGCTGCACATTTCAAAACACCTAACTGAGTGGGGAGCACAAGCGCTGAGAGTAGTTGTACTATTAGGGAGCCATGTTGGATTTTAGTGCCATGTGAAGTTAGGAACCCTCTCTCTGACCAAAGTCTCCCAAAGTTGTGAACAACCCCAAAGGCATACTGACTATCAGTATATATGTTTACTGCAAGCCCTTCGGAAAGTTCACAAGCTCGGGTCAATGCTATAATCTCTGTGGCCTGCGCAGAGTTATGCGTGATTCTCTTGTTTTCCACGACCATGCTTACTGTGGTGATTGCATAAGCAGCTGTGGATGTACTATCCGGATGTTTGAAGCAGGAGCCATTACAGAACAGCTCTCCTTGTGCATTATCCAAAGGAATGTCTTTCAAATCAATTCTACCCTTTGTTTCTAGTTCGATAGTATACAAGCAATCATGCGACTCTTCATCGCAGCAAGTAGTATCTTGCGGGAAAGGTAGGAGTTCAGCCGAATTAAGAACACAACACCTCTTAATTTGAATGTGAGGAGCAAACAAGATCAATTAATATCTTGTCAACCGTGCAGAAGTGAGGTGTTGCGTTTGGATTCGGTTCAGTAGAACATCTACAGAGTGAGGCACCATCAGGGTTAGATCATGGCCTAGGACCATTCCCTCACTCTGTTTTACAGACGCAGCAGCATCAGCGACAGCTCACAAACATCTTGGCAAAGCGCATGCTACAGGATCAAGGGGGGAAGAAAAGTAACCGCACAGCCTATTCTTCCCTCCATGTTCCTGTGTTAATACAGCCAAAGCACATATATCATATTCATGCACAAACAACACAAAGGCCTTTTCATAGTTTGGTGTGCCCAAAACTGGTGCAGAGCATAATGCAGTCTTAAGCAAGTCAAACGATTGCTGGCTTTCTGCGTTCCATGGCAATGGCGAAGAAATGTGCTTCTTTGTCAAAGCCAACACTGGTTTGATCACTAGTGAAAAATGTGGGATCCACAACCTACAGTAAGAAGCCATACTTATCAAGGCTCTAACTTCCTTCTGTGTATTTGGGACAGACATGCCAGAAATGTGTTTTATTCTTTCAGGTGTCAATCTTCATCCCTCCTTTGACAGGAGATAGCCTAAATAGGCGACCTCCTGGCAACAATATTGAAACTTTTTAAGCAAAGCTTTGTGACCATGTTTAGCTAGATGTATAAACAACGACACAGTGCGCTCCTTACAGGCGCTGTCAGAGTCAGCAGCTAAAAGAAAGTCATCAACGAACTGAAGCAATGTACAAGTAGAGGGCAATTCAAGGGTATCAAGTTGTTCTTTCAAAGCCCTACTATAGATGCTAGGACACTCGGTGTACCCTTGAGGTGCACGAGTAAATGTGAACGAGCGTCCCCCTAAGGTGAATGCGAACAATTATCTACTATCCTTGTGTATAGGAATACTAAAGAAAGCATTCTTTAGATCCACAACACTAAAGTAAGTAGCTGTAGCTGGAATCATGGTTCATATTGTCGTCACATCAGGCACAATTGGAAATTGCGGAGCGACAACCTTATTAATGGCACGTAAATCAATTATGAAACGGAATGGAATTGCATTATCGCCTTTTTTGTACACAGGCAAAATCGGACTATTGCACAAACTTCCTGAAATTTCTTCAATCACCCCGCGATGCACAAAATCGGAAACAATTCATTTCAAAGCTTGCTCGCCCTCAACTGAAATCTTATATTGGGGAATGCGTGGCAGATCAATTCCGTGTTTCAAAACTATCTTAACAGGTTCAACCTGTAAAACACCAACATCATTGTCGTCAACAGCCCATAAGCTCTCTGGTACATTAATGAATTCTGGCAGCAAAGGTCTAGCCAAGAATTGCGAGACACAAAATTTCTGTGGTGAAATCGTCAAGCACATTCCATCAGAAGAACAATAAATCACTGCATTTAATTCTTTTAACAGATTCAACCCCAGCAAGTTCTCTCCACAATGTGAAGTCAACAGAAATGGACAGTGGTCCATAAAGGGACCCAAAGAAATGGGTACCAGTGAAGAAATCGGACAAACAATGGTGTGCTGGAAAACCCTACAGAAACATTGGTTTGCCCTGACAGTGGAATGTTTTGAACCCGTGAATGATCAATGGAACACTTCTGTGCTCCTGTATCTATCAAAAACTGATGTTTCCTATTTCCCACCACCATTTCAACATAGGGACCTTTCTGATTGACGGGAATAGGTGTAGGTTCCAAACCCTGCTTCGGGCAATCCTAACGAAACAGAATATCATCTAAAGGAAGCTCTTCAGATAAATATGCAGCAGAAGGATGATCAAATATGTTCCTTGTATCCACACTCGGAGTCTGATTGTCCTGTGAAAAAGGTTGCTGAGGATCCTGTGTAAACCGACTTCTACCAGGGCCCCCTACACCCGGGTGACCTCTGGATCTTCTACCCATATTCCCAAATGTGTTATTCGACCTTTGTCGAAGGACGGGGCATTGTGCACGCCAATGACCCTCTGACGACAATAGGCGCACTGGTTAATGTTCACAGGACCCAACAGCACATTCCCTTGTGGGACATACTGGCCTCTAATCTGAGAACTACCCCCTCTGGGGCTTCCAACAATTTGCTGTAATAGCACTTTACTCTTCAAATCACCTTTTCATTTTTCAACTCTATCTTTTTCATTATTGACACGATTCTCGTACTACTGAGCCATGTGCAGTACTTCTGATTGTGACTTCGCCTGCCAAGTGCTCTCAGAAGACATAATTTGTGACTGGATGTCAGGCAGCAATCCACGCACATATTTGTCCACAAATAACCTTTTCCAAGACTCTGTGCCTAGGTCTTGTCCACTGAAATCCGAGAATACCTGTTCGAACCGATTAAAGAACTCGGTAGCACCCTCAGACTTTCCTTGGACACAGGCTGTTAGTTTGTCCCAAATAATTATTTTCTCTGGAATTATGGTTTTTAATTTTGCAATAATTCTATTAGGCAACGTTAGTATCACCTGAGGCGGTCTTTCACCAGCTGGCCTTTCTCCATCGAGTCTAGTTATATTCACCCATTTGCTTCCCAACCCTGGCACGTCGTATATAGTTCTAACTTGTTTCCACAAATCTACGGGCAGGAGTATAGGGAATAACAAATCGATATCGCCTAAGGCGAACACTGAGGATTGCAAGATGGACTCTATTTCTTTAAAGAATCCTGTCGCATTTTTCCTAATATCAGGAATAGTTTGTCTTATAGTATTCACTTCCTGTCTTGAGAACGGGACGTGGACAAACTGTGATACATAATGTGCAGGAGTGCTCACAGCGACTATACACTGTGCAGCATCGGCCGCAACCTCAACCTTCGGGACAAATGTCGGAGGAACCTCTCTCATAGGCAACTGAGAGGTAGGTGACTATGAACGCTTACTAAGCAACAGAGCTAAATCGAGCGCTAAAGCAGTCGAAGAAGTGACAAGTGAAAAAGCTCTCTTATAAATACTCAATAACTCTGTGGGACAACTAATCTTTCTTTTTACACAATAATCCTGTAGGTACTCTACCATTACCTGTATCACTTTCCTCTGCATTTCTTGCGTATACTGACTATATGTGTCATATACTTCAACTGGAGTTATCGACATATCTGAAATCCATCTAAGCGCGTCCTTCATACAAATTTGTGCTTCCTCAGATATCGATTTACGACAAGGAAGGAACCCTTTCTGCACATACATATTTTCCCCCTCGTCATCCTCATTCTGCAACTTTTCTAACTCCTTTCTATACCCAAATTACCTCTTGACATGCTCATTTACTTTCTCCACAGTGTCTCTAGAAATCGCTAAATTATTTAGATCCCTTAACCCTTGCAGGAGATCTGTATTATTTAACTTCCCCCACATTACACATAAATGAATCCCTAAACCTTCAATAAAAACATTTTTCTCAGAAAATTATCCATATTATAGAGTGTGGCAAAAACATTAGCTTGATCATCCCTCTCCATACAATGCTTAGCCCATGCAATCAAATCACATTTCTTCACTGGTGGTACAGTATTGCGATTGACAATCTTCGACCCTGAACCTCGATCGACTACAAGCAGCTCAGGACAACTTGGAAGAGAGGGAGCAGGCAAATTCAATGGAGGTACTGTAACTGGTGCGATAAGAAGAGGTGGAGGAGCTGGAGGAAGGGGAACATTAGGAGGAGCAGGAACAACGGGAACAACAGCAGGTAGAGCAGGAATAACAGGAGGAAGAGGCAAAACAGCAGGAAGAGGAACATGCAGAGGTGGTGCAGAAGCACCAGGCCTTCGTTCATTTAACAATTTGTCTATGAATTCATCGGAAGCATGGAGGTCTTTGGAAGGATAGATTTTCTGAATTTCAAGTGAGAAAGCCATATCCATATTCCTAGTCGATTCAGAATGTTTATCTTGGTCATACAATAATGCTTTTTCGGTGTTCGTCTTATGATGGCGTGCATATTTTTCTCTAATTTTAAGTTGCTGCAACGCTTCTTTTTTCCAGTTCTGCAAAACATCAAATGCTGCAGGTCTAGCCTTTTTCTTTAATAGAATTGACTCTTAATACTCAATACGAGGGATTTCAAAACTACCATTGATTGGCCACTGAAGTTCAGAGGCATGTCTGGTTTGTCTGTGCCAAATGTCATTAAATACTATACTTCCAATGCCATGCTTACAGTACATAGTACAAGCCAGCGACCCCTCCTGTGGAGTGGGATGGCTACATTCCAAAGATTGTCTATCGCTGTGGAACAACGCCCTGAAGCAGGTAGACAATTTCCCAGGCATATCACATTATTGGTGTTAGCTGGTCAATAATTGTGTCTGCAGATACAATGCACCAAATTCAAATTATTAGGGTTGAATTAAGAGTCGAGTCACAACTCACCTGAACAACCTGAGGAGGTCCGATCGGATTTCAAAGAATCTTACCTAACTAATCTTACCTCGTGTATGGTGATTTCAGCAAATCTGCCTGCCTCGATAAGTGGACCCTCGTCAAGATGCTGTCTTGGACCTCAAGCTAATCGTCCAGGGATCGGGTCGTGCAGCGCTGCTGAGGTGTCGCGTCTCGTTCAGTGGGGCCCCTTTTTGTCACACCGTCCGATCCCGGTCCTTTAGCCTGCGTCAACCGTCAACAATCTGGTATCAATCTTGAGGGTCCCTATTCGGGCACCAACTGTGAAAACAAAATCAAAATATCGAGGCCGAGTACCCCAAAAGGCAATACACCCAACACGGGTTACAAAGGAACATACAAAGTACTTTATTTTATACTGAATCCAGTTACGAAGAACAGAGCAAAATCAGATAGCTATCGGCCCTCAGTGCAACACAACTAACTCCAGCGTGGTTCAGTGTGTTCAGTGAGAGACGCTGTACATTAGAATACATTGGTCTTTTATACTCTTCATGAGCACGATGTCCAGCCCTACTTCGGGTTAATATTCCGCTAATACATCACCGATCTAGGGTTCATGCCGAGTTTTGCACATCCACATGAAACTGGTTTGCTTTTAATACATATATCAACAAGCCTTTAGAGCAACTGTGTATTCTGGGATTTTCCGTGCAGGTCTTCTCAAACATAAATACAATGTAGTTAAACAAGTGTTCTACGTTCAGAATTTGAATACGTTGTTCTTAACATATGCTCGCGGATTAGTTTCATTGCACGAGTAATCCTTTATACACAGGTCAACGAAGGACAAGATCTTAGTTCACGACCTCAACAAGTGGCCTGCAGGCAAGTTACATATTAGCTACATACAGGGGTCAAGACAGCCATGTTGTATTTCGGAATTACATCGTCCACCATTTTAACCCACAGGGTGACTTTACAAAGCAAACTTAAAATGGCAGATTGATCTAAAATGGCGGCTTACATTGATTTTAGGGTCAGGACCTTGCAAGACGGATTTCTTTGCAAGCGACTTGTAAGCAGCTTGGCGTAGGCCAATATACATATATTTATTGCGATAGGAGGCACAATATCATTTCTCATTTGACAGGAGAACTGTTGTCGCTGTCATCACCCTCCGCTGCTACATCAGGAGGTGGCCGTGATATGGGAGGCAGACCACACAAAGCCCTGGTATGGTCCTCCATGGCAGCAAGCATGCGGGTGTGGAAGGTTTGGTTCTGGAGGATAATGGTACTGAGATCCCCATGCAGCACCTCACGGGTAGCACACATTTCTGCCTGCATGGCCTCGCGTGATGCCCAGATCTCCTGACGGGTTGCTTGGAGCTCAGCTGACAGTGTACGTGTCAGCTGCTCCAGCTGCTGTTCAGTCCTTGTACTCCGGGACACCTCAAGTTCACCCAGAGTCTCTCTGAGGGAGCTCTGTTTTAACCTGAGGGCTGCCCTGTGTGCCTGAGACTCTACAGATATGGCTGTGCGCAGAGTCTCCAGTCCAGCCTGTTGGTCCCTGTTGGACGCCAACATGTCCTCCCTGTGTGAGTGGCAAATGGAGTCTGTTGCCTGCTGCTGGAGCTCCATCTGCCTTTCAGGGGGGAGAATGGAAGTGGCCACCCTATCCATTGGCGAAGCCATCATTTCACACGATGCCCCCTGTTGTGCTGCTATACTGTACATGGAGTTCTCCCACACAGTATTGCCTGGTGGCGCATGGCCACCGCATTGGCCGGCACCACACGTGTTTGGGGCAAGGCGATGTGCACCTTGCTGTGCTGGCACTGCCTGAGGCTGCAGGACTTCATTCCTCCTTTGCTCTGCTGGCCCAGGAACAGGAGCAAATATTGTGGAGTGTGACCCTGCATCCGTAACCGCCACAGGCAGACTTTCCAACACTGAAATCCCCATAGAGGGGTCTACCGCCTGTGCAGGTGGGTTGGACAGAACAGCATCCCTGCCAGAAACACTCACCTGCGATGGCACATATGTCTCAATGTCCGATTCAGCACCTGATTCACAGAGGTCTCCGGGGGTGTACCCAGAGACACTCGTGGACAGCATGGTCTGTAGGACAAATGGGTTTTTACCCACCACCACGCCACGTCCTCCAGTGGTGCCCGGTTGTGGCTGTGATTCCTCCTGGGTCTGCACCATCTCCTCCTCCTCAACAGCATCAAGTTCCTCATCACCTGCAAAAACATGAAAGATAACAAATGAAAACAGGCATGAGCACCATAGCACACGCACATAGGCCTGATGAGGCAAAGATCCAGTACATAAATTACACATGTCCCACATGACAATAACCCTGGCATGCATGCACTGTCAATGAGTTGGAAGGGGAGGCAAAAAGCAGACACTGAGGACTCCAAGATGGAAAAGCAAAACATGTGCTGCATGCTGGATAGCACTGGCATCACACATTAGCCTGTAAGTGGCATGCCCAATACACATACATGACACATGCCAGCACACAGATGGCACGTAGCATAGCCATGGTACATTTAACAAGCACAGCCATATGGTAGGAAATAAGTACTGTCACCCATCCATGTGAGATGGACATCATGGGATAAAACATGCAAAATAGTGTGACAAAACACGCATGTGCCACACGCTGCAACAAATCCAGTGTTCATTGATGCAGGGATGGCAGGCAGATGGATACATCAATGGTTGGTCACTTCAACATGACAGAAGACAACAGTCATGTTCAACTTTCAAACAGGGCCCAAAAATGATTGTGTGCAGGCCATTACTCAATCAGCCTGAATGGTTAAATCATTCCCATAACAAGGTAATAAATGTGGGCCATTGTGGGGTGTAATCTATGACAGAAGTATGTTACATTCATGGCAGTACGGTAAAAGAATGTGTGGTAAAAATGGCAAGGATTAAAACAATCAGGCTGAATGAACAGGAAAACATTTTGAACAATGTTGTTGCAAGAGGTTTACGCGCACCCCTGAAATACACGTACCCCGCTCCCCAAGGCCTATCGCGTGTGATTCTCCTTGCGCACCCCTCGGAATACACGTACCCCGCTCCCCAAGGCCTATCGCGTGTGATTCTCCCCATGCACCCCTCGGAAATACACGTACCCCGCTTCCCAAGGCCTATCGCGTGTGATTCTCCCTGCGCACCCCTCGGAATACACGTACCCCGCTCCCCAAGGCCTATCGCGTGTGATTCTCCCCGCGCACCCCTCGGAATACACGTACCCCCCTAGCCTAAGCCCTATCGCGTGTGTCACTTCATGCACACCCCCGAAATGCACATACCCCGCTCCCCAAGGCCTATCGCGTGTGATTCTCCCCGCGCACCCCTCTGAATACACATACCCCTCTCCCCAAGTCCTATCGCGTGTGATTCTCCCTATGCACCCCTCGGAATACACGTACCCCGCTCCCCAAGGCATATCGGCTGCGATTCTCCCCGCGCACCCCTCGGAATACACGTACCCCACTAGCCCAAGCCCTATCGCATGTGTTACTTCACGCGCACCCCCGAAATACATGTACCCACTCCCCAAGGCCTATCGCGTGTGATTCTCCCTGCGCACACCTCGGAATATACGTACCCCGCTCCCCAAGGCCTATCGCGTGTGATTCTCCCCACGCACCCCTCGGAATACACGTACCCCGCTAGCCCAAACCCTATTGCATGTGTTACTTCACGCACACCCCCGAAATTCACGTACCCCACTAGCACAAGGCCTATCATGTGTGATTATCCCCACGCATCCCTCGGAATACACGTACCCCTCTCCCCAAGGCCTATCGCGTGTGATTCTCCTTGTGCACCTCTCGGAATACACGTACCCCGCTAGCCCAAGCCCTATCACGTGTGTTACTTCATGCGCATCCCCCAAAATACACGTACCCCACCCCCCAAGGCCTATCGCGTGTGATTCTCCCCACGCACCCCTCGGAATACACATACCCTGCTCCCCAAGGCCTATCGCGTGTGATTCTCCCTGCACACACCTCGGAATACACGTACCCCACTAGCCCCAGCCCTATCGCGTGTGTTACTTCACGCACACCCCCGAAATACACCTACCCCGCTCCCCAAGGCCTATCGCATGTGATTCTCCCCGCGCACCCCTCGGAATACACGTGCTGCGCTCCCCAAGGCCTATCACATGTGATTCTCCCCGCGCACCCCTCGGAATACACGTACCCCACTAGCCCAAGCCCTATCACGTGTGTTACTTCACGTGCACCCCCGAAATACACATACCCCGCCCCCCAAGGCCTATCACGTGTGATTCTCCCTGCGCACCCCTCGGAATACACGTACCCCGCTCCCCAAGGCCTATCGCATGTGATTCTCCCCACGCACCCCTCGGAATACACGTACCCCGCTAGCCCAAGCCCTATCACGTGTGTTACTTCACGCACACCCCCAAAATACATATACCCCGCTAGCATAAGGCCTATCGTGTGTGATTCTCCCCGCGCACCACTCGGAATACATGTACCCCACTCGCACAAGGCCTTTCGCGTGTGATTCTCCCCGCGCACCCCTCAGAATACACGTACCCTGCTAACCCAAGCCCTATCGCGTGTGATACTTCACGCGCACCCCCGAAATACACATACCCCGCTAGCACAAGGCCTATCACGTGTGGTTCTCCCCACGCACCCCTTGGAACACACGTACCCCGCTCCCCCAACGCCTATCGCGTATGAAACTTCCCACGCACCCCCCAAATGCACTGTCCCAGCCCTGTGAAGTGGTGCAGGGTTAGTACGGCCCTTTGCGCTGCATTGGGGATTTCAATGCCTTATCCTTGCGCAAGGGGCGTAACTGGTGCTGCGGGATGTTCTCTGCGCCAGCGCTCAAAATGGCTTTGATATTCCATGAATACGCGGTGCGCCAGAATGCTGTTTAGCGCACGCTGGCGCACACTAGCTCTATGCGCTGCTCGCGTGCGCTGCCTCTGCGCTGAAATCTATGAATTACCCTGAAAATGTTCATGCCATGGCCACAAGGGGGATCGCTGTCAAAGTGGCATTGCAACACATGACCACATACTTGCACGCTGCATACACATGGAAGAAATTAGAGAAAAGATTAGCGATTCTAGAGCTCTGGAAAATGTATCAGGAAGAGAGGGAAGATCTGCCACTTGAGGAGTGGATGCTTAGTCAGAGTAAGGAGGAATGTGACGAGCCTTCAGCTCCCCTTACCTCACATGAAGTAAAAGGCTCTAGAACAGAAGAAATACGGTTGTACCTTTTACAGGAATTGAAAGAGGCAATGGGTATAGTAATCCCATATACGAACCCCCGGTTTAGAATAGCGATGATAATCCAGGGGAGAGTAAGTGAAAAAAGAACTCTATAAGATTAAACAAGACAAAGAAGAAAAGAGTGAGCATTTGAATCTGTCGACAGAAATAGGGAAATTAAGAGATGGAAAGGTCAGAAGGATAAAACTGATGAGGTAACGTTCGTTCAGAACAAATGGATGGCAGGACAAATATTACTCAAGTTAGATGGCAAAAGCATTGAGGAAGTTAGGCAAAGAGAAGATAAGGACAAACAAGAAAGAAAGGATAAAGAACGAGAGAAGAGATTGAAAGAAGATGAGCAGAAAAGGAAGAGCAGGGAGCGACAAGAATAGTTATATCAGGAGGAGCAAGAGAAAAATGAAAAACAGGCAGAAGAAAAAAGAAAGTATGACAATAGAAAGAGAGTGATGGAAGATAGGGATAGAAGAGAAAGGAAGAGAGAATAGGAGGAAGTGCAAAGATTAAGGGACAAAAGAATACAAAGATGAAGGGAAGAAGAGGAAAGAAGGGAAGGAGCAAGGAGAGCAGAACAAAGGCAAGAGGAAGAAAGAATTAGAATGGAGGCGAGAAAGTGAGATAATTAGGTGGGGAAATAGAATGAAGAAGAAAACAGCAGGCTCTTGATACCAGTTTTGTTCATAACGAACCAGTGGGGCCAAGCACAGCAATACAATGGGACAGAATAGAAGAGATTCCTCCGATGAAGGAAGCAATGCCAACGGCATCTAGAGTAGTATTGGAAGAAGGAAACTTTGATGTGGTATGCCTCATAGACAGGATCGATAAAGCCTATGCAGAATTGAAAGAAGGTAGCAAGTATGGAAGTTGAGGTAAGAGGGATCAATACATAGCATTTCAATCACGAAGTGAAGAAGAAATTCTGTTCAGTCATGGACGCAGAGCATTGTCCTTACGTAGGCTGAACCTTGCCAAAGGTGAAGGGGATGACAGCCATACTAGCTGGGGACAAGACATATCAGACGAGGAAAGAGATTCCAGTTTTGGGATAGAAGGAGGGAGCGATTGCGCCCCCGAGGGAAGCTTGCTAATGGACAAAGAAGTAAGATGGTCGGATCTAGAACAACCTATGGACAGGATGCCAGGTCCCAAACCATATCCAGAGCGTCGCAGAGGACGATTGTATAGTGAGAAGGGAGAATTACCACCATCTGTGAGCAGGTTAAGGTTGCTACTGAGAAGGAGACACGCAGGGAGGATTGTCCCTGCCATGGACAGACTAATGGAAGGATCCAACTCTGGATTTGGGTTTACGCAGTTTCCCTTATTGGAAAAAGGGGAGAAAGACCACAGTATATCCCATGGCCACACATGGGCAAGTATCATTTAAGGTGTAAACTCCCGAGTTTGGTTTCAGGCGCTGGGAATTGGATATATGAATTAGAAAAAATGACAGGTGGAAATACACTGGCCATAGGGGACATAAAAGGTCTCCTGGCAGCTATTCTTGGGGAAAGGGCTTTTGACATATGGAGGAGAGCAGGATATTTAAGTGTGACAGCACAAAACACAGCACACGATGGAGCGCCATTTAATCATTGTAGAGCAGATGTGTGGAAGGCTCTCAGGGTATAATACCCTGATTCATCAGATATGGATATAACTATGACACGTAAGATGAAGGAAGATGAAGACTCTTTTGCTTACATTCAGGATATTCAGGAGAAATTGCAACTTGAAAGTCGCAAGCCATGGGAAATGACATTGGCATTATTTTACCACATTTTATGCCAGCGGTTGCCTGAACCAGTACAGAGGCAGATAAAAAAAACAAGTAGGGATGGAAATGAAACCATGGGCTGAGATACAGCTGACGATAGTACACCATTGTTGGTTGTTACAAGAGAATCACTGCCATATGTGAGCAGGTTAAGGTTGTTGCCAACAAGGAGACAGACTGGTATGATTGTCTCTGCCATGGATAGACAAACGATGGGAACCGACTGCGGGTTCTGGTTTACCCTGTTTCCCTTATTGGAAAAAGGGGGAGCAAGGCCACAGTATATTCCATAGCTGCAAATTGATAAGGATGACTTAATGTGTAATCTCCCAAGTTTAACTTCTGGCGCTGGGAAATAGATATACAAATGAGAACAAATGACAGGAAATACACTGGCCATAGGGAACATAAAAGGTCTCCAGGCAGCTATTCTTGAGGAAAGAGGTGATAACATATGGAGTAGAGCAGGGTATTCAAGTGTGACAGCACAAAACACAATGCATGATGGAGCACCCTTTAATAATTGTAGAGCAGATGTGTTGAGGGCTCTCACGGTATAGTATTCAGACACATCTGATATGGGTACATTTATGACACATAAGATGAAGGAAGATGAAGACCCTATTGCTTACATTCAGGACATTCAGGAGAAATGGCAACTTGAAACTCACGAGCCATGGGAAAAACAGTGGCATTATTTATGCCAGGGTTGCCTGAGCCAGTACAGAGACAGATGAAGGTACAAGTGGGAATGGAAGCAAAACCATGGACTGAGATATAGCTGACAATAGTGCATCACTGTCGGTTGTTGCAAGAGAAAGGATGGATGGACCGAGGTGGATATTGGCTCGTGCCAGGAGGCAGAGGTATTGGTTATATAGGATTAGGAGGTGGATTCCAAAATAATCAAGGTGGGTTTCAGAAAACACAGAATGAAAATCTGAGTACCCAGGGAGGATTTAACCAAGGGGGACTTGTCAGATAGGCACCCCCAGTATGTTGGACTTGTGGGATGACAGGGCACATTGCACGCATATGTTGGAGCCAAGGGAATGTACAGAATTGTCAATTTTCAAGAGCGGGGACAGCTTACCCTCCACCATATAGTACACAAACTAGGGATGGGTCTGCCCAAGATCACACAGTTTATCACACACAAGCGCTGCAAGTGCAATAAGTCAACAGCAAGAGTGTATGCAAATTAATCCACTGCAAGGGCAGTCACAACAAGCCCCCATGCAGACACAGCAGAATGCAAACACAGGACAAGTGCTGACACCCAGAGTAGGAGGTGTCACTGTGGTGGGAGGAAATGTTTTCACAGGGACAGGGATGAGCCTGTACCCACAATAGGAAAGCTCACATGGTGACTTGATGTGTTCAGTACTATCTGTGACACCAGACCCCCAAGAAGAACTGAAGGTCAATGTGACGATAGGAAGCAAATCTTTGTCTTTTCTAGTTGACACTGGAGCAACTCATTCATGTATACGAGAGGGAAAATATCCAATGTTGGGAATTGCCATGAGTGCTCAAAAGTTCTCTGGGGCTACAAGTCTAGTTCCTTTACTAATGAATTACCCGTCTCTATAGGAGAGTTTGACATGTCTGTTCCTTTGTTATATTCACGGCAGACATTGGTTAACATTTTGGGAAGAGATTTGATGACGTAACTTAACATGACGATTTCATTCCCTGATCAAGGTATAGTGTGCTCCAATCCAGGAATACACTATTTAAACATGGGTGAATTTATACTGGCATTCACAGGGCAAGTGGCTCTTCGAGGCGTTCCGGTAGATCCAGAGGTTTTTCCATATGGAGTGTGCATTCTACTGACATGGCTACCTGGCTTGGTGGGAACAATTGTAAGGATACCTGATGAGTTTTTGTTTAGACCACGAATACCTTTGGACAAAGAGGGGGGACAGCCCATCCCTATAGAATTAGAAGCAGCCATAGTACAAAGGGAAAAGGCAATGCTCGAAGGAGTAGACAATGAGGGTAGACCATGGTGGACAGGAATAGATCTCAAGGAAGTTTATAGATTGACATCACTGATGACAACATGTTTAGGGAAGAACAAACAGACAATGAAGTGGTGTTCTTTATGAGCATCACATACTGGATCAGGATAGAAAAGAGGGAAGTCCCACAGAGAATGTCGATAATGAGGCAACGTCCAGCATTTTTTCAGGAAGACTTGGAGAAGGTGCCAAGCGTCCATTGGACCACAGACCCTTATGATGTAGGTTTATTAAAGGGAATAGGGGAAGTCAAAATAAAGCTGAAGCCAGGAGCAATTGTACCTTGAGCAAAGCAGTACCCCATGTCTCGAGAGGCTCATGAAGGTATAATCTCAGCACTGATGAAACAAAGAATTCTGGTGCCATCGAATCGTTGTGTAACACTCTGGTGTATCCGATTAATACATCTAAAGGAGGGTTGTGGAGATTCATCCAAGATATGACACCAATTAACCAGATTGTAGAGGCAGAGTTTCCCTTAGTTCCTAATCCAGCGACAATACTCTGTAGTATCCCAGCAGAAGCTCGAAATTTCACGGTGATCAATTTGAAAAATGCATTTTTCTTGATCCTGTTACACAGACTCCCAAGATTTGACATCCTTACGTTCCGCCAAACTCGACTGAAACATACTTGTTTGCCCCAGTGGTACTGTGAGTACCCATCAATCTTTAATAGAGTCCAACAGATGTATTTGGGCAGAATCGATCTTAAGAGTGCAGTGATACAATACGTCAATGACATTTTAATTTGTAGCACCACAGAAAATGAGTGCAGACAAGATTCCATTCAGTTAATGACTATTCCAGCAGAATAGGGATATCAAGTAGACAAAGAGAAGTTACATCACTGCCAAGAAGCGGTGTTATACATAGGGACGCTGATTTCACATGAGGGAAAGAAGGTGACACCTGAAAGAGCTGAGGCGATTATGAAAACTTCGTTTTTGGGGTTATGCAACTATGTTAGAGCATGGGTGTTTGATTACAGTTCATACACAAAACCCCTTTTGCAGGTTTTAAAGAAAGCACTAGTGGATAAAGTAAAACTAGAATGGACTGAAGAAATGGAGGAAGGGTTTGAGGAACTGAAAAAAGGTATTTGTATAGCCCTTGTTTTAGGAATTCCCAATAATGTTGAGGAATTCTATTTTTTTTCACTCTCAAATGGGACAGTCATGACAGTGGTGCCTACACAGAGAACCACACTGGTGTACAATCCATTAGCATAGTACAGTGGTATTTTAGATCCAGTTATGAAAGGACACTTTCCTTGCGAGGAGTCATTGGCAGCTGCCACGTTCACAATTGAGAAGTCTTCAAGTATTGTGATGGGCTGCTCTATGACCCTCTTCGTGGAGCATGCTCTGTTTGCCATTTTATATAAACCCATGGCATATTGACATCCCAAAGAGCTTCAATTTATGAGGTAATGATTTCTAATCCAACAATTAAGATTGTAAGATGTAAAATAGTGAATCCTGCCACGTTTATAGCTGGGCTAGTAGAAGAAGGTGATCGTGTGCATGACTGTGCTAATCATGTTGAATTTTATGATGGTTTACCGTGAGTAAAGGAGAATGCTTTGGCAGGAGGGGAAATTCTATTTATTGATGGTTCTTCGAAAATCTATCAGACTAGTGGGGAAAGGCATTCAGGTGCAGCAGTACTGAGGCACAGATTAAATGGAGAATTTGAAGTTGTAGCAAGTACAAGACTACTGTCTCACTTTTCAGCACAAGCAGCAGAATTATTGGCGCTTGTTGTCGCACTCAAGAAACACGAAGGCAGAAAGTGAAGGAGTACAGTGACTCTGCCTACATCACATCAACCATACATGTAGGGATAGCACGTTGGAAAAAGAGGGACTACCTCTGTGCGGACAGCAATCCAGTGCAGCACGCATACATATTGGACAGGCTTATTAAGGCACTACAACTCCCAGTTGCCATAGCTGTTGTTAAATGCTCAGCTCACACTAAGCAAACAGATTGTATCTCTTGCAGGAATGAAGCCGCAGAAGCAGAAGCCAAAAGGGTTGCATATTCCCCAGATATTTCAAATTTAGATACTGAGAATGTTAAGGAAAAAGTTGTCACAACCATGTTAGTGCAAGAAGGGTTTAATAAATTGTCGATAACCCAAATAATGGAGATTCAAGGGAGTGGGCCACAGGACGAGCAGGAATTGTGGAAACGATGGGGGTGTTTTTTTATCCCCCACAGAAGCATTATGGTGACAAGAGAGCACTGAAAAGCCGGTGATGCAGTAGCATTATTAAAGGTCACGCTTGCATGTTGCTGGTAAAAAGCCTCAAAACATACCTCTGTCCCAAAACCTAATCCGGCCACACCATGACCCCCGTCACCCTGTCTTTCCTAATCTTCCCATCCTGCCCTGAAAAATGTTGTTACTTCTGTTTCACCTCCCAACTTTTGAACTTTGAATGTTGTGTGGCCCTCCAATTCCCTCTGGGGTGGGACAGCGCTGGACACAAATTCAAATAAAAATAACATGAATTTGTAATCCGTAGGGGTGCTTCACAAATGGCCATTAGAAAAATAAACATGTGCCCATCACCTGCTGGATGAGGATTTGTTGGAAGTGGTCGAAGTGGGCGGGAGCGGTTGGGTGCCGTGCTCCTCTAATTTAAAAAAAAAATGTTTTACTGTTCCTATGCTTTTATTTTAAAAAGAAACTGTTCCGGAATGGTTAACTTTAAAAATAAAAGTGTAGGAAGAAGTTAAAACTTGCACTTTAGTGCACTGCACTGTATGTTCCCCTAAACAGCTGGTGTGTTTGGGGGTCTAGCTTGCGCCTGGGAGGGGGCATGGCGATGGGGTTTGTGAGGAGCAGGCCTGCAGGGAACTTAATTCCACTACTTCTTTTCGTACACTTCGACCACTATATTCAAGGGTATAATAGGAACTACATGAATGCCAGTTGCTACTGTGATGGCCTTTCGGGGACTAGAGTATTGTCTGCTGAGGGCATGTGCTGATCTGTAGACGGGGGAGCAATGTCAGGGGGTCTCTTGGGGTTATGTGGGTATTTGCAGGTGGAAGTGTGAGAAAGTGATGAGGAGTTGCCTTACATCTTATAGTTGCTATGGAAACTGAACTGTATGTGGGTTCATCCATCAAGGGAGACCCTGTTGAAGTGCAGCGATGATGGAAGAAAAAGGTATTGGGGAAATCCCGGCATTTTGTCTGATGGAGGGGCCTCCCCTAAAAAAGGGGGAGCTGGAAGTAAAGGTAGAGTTGCAGAGCCTCAGCCCTTTATCGCCTTGCACAATCTTCTCATAGGGCACAATTCATGCAATTGTTTGCGCGGAAAATAGGGAACTTGCACGCCAAACTGCGTGCGTACTCCCGTTCGTCGATCCATGGAATGGAATGCACAGGATTTTCCTTGGGCTTGCGTGGATTTCGTGGCCTGGCATGCCCCTCCGTGCGAAACAGTGCTTTGCACGAGACACCACGCAAAGCATGGGTGTGGCTTGCCCAGAGGGCAGTGAAGGGGCAGAACACTGAAAATGGGGAAGAACTTGCGAAAAAGTGGGCGTTGCGAGGGGCGGCTCACAGGCAGTCCATCGCATGCCCACTATTGCGCAGAACAATACATATTCATGGATCTGAGCATGCAGCCTCTCGGCAGGGAAATGGCCATGCAAAGCCCTCATACTATCCACCACCTGAAGGCAAGCATACAGACTCTTGTGCATAGGATTCACTGCGTAGAGGTAGGATCGGGTGTCAGATTTAGGGGTACATGCATGCAGCCACGGTTCCGATCTGACTTAGCAGTGCATGTACACAGTGTACCGGAGTGATGGAACAATTTATGGGGGTTTGCAAATCATACGCATGTTGTTGCAGTGCCGGTACCAATTACGGGTGACCCTGCATAGCATCCCCGAGATGCAGACCTGCTTGTGGGGGACCCTAAGTACTGTTTCAAGGGTGCATGTGTTTACGCCCAGGAGACTATGCAAGGGTAGCTGGTATTTATTTGTATTTATTTTATTTATAAAGCGCACCAGGCCTGAGGGCATCCGGGCGCATCACTTGATTTCAACATGGGAAAGGCAGACAGAACTTTACATTTAAGTTACAGTTATATACATACAAGACAGTACAGGATAAGCAGATAGCTATTTACATGAGATGAGGCTGGCAGCTATTGCATAGATGGAGGTTGACGAGAGGACAAGGGCGAGTCTTGGGCGGAGAGCCAAATTATGGCCATGTTTTTGAAAATTTGGAAGGAAGGTTCCGCTCTTAGCGAGTTAGGAAGCGAGTTCCAGAGTTTAGAGGCCATTAATGGGAAACTGGTCCCGCCAGATCTTTGAAGGTTGAAGCGTGGTATGGATAGGCAGTTAGTCTGAGTAGTTCTACGGGGTCTGTTAGAGTTGTGGAGGGAGAATCTATTAGCCAGGTTGCTGGGTGCTTGGTTGAGAGGCATTTTTGAGTGTTTTCAATGATATTCGTTGTGAAACTGAGAGCCATTGTATACTAAGTCTGGTGTCTGAGATATGTTGGTTCCTGGGGATGATTAGTGCTGCTCTGATGGCATTGTTTTGGATAATTTGTAACTTGTGTAGGTTACAAAGGTTGGTGCCCAGGTAGAGGGCATTGCAGTAATCGATTTTTGACAACACAAGTGTCCTGGCAAGTGTGATGCTGTTAGCTGGTGATAAGAAAGGACGACTGGCTGTGATCAACTTGCAGGTGTATGCAGCTGCAGAGGCGACTGCATTAGTTTGTCTAGCCAAGGATAGGGTGGAGTCAATGTATATCCCTAATATTTTTGTGTCCTTGGAAACCTTAATGGTGTTTCCATCAATGGTGAAAGACTTAAATGCTGGGTCTTGTTTGAAGAGTCCTTGGTAAGAGCCGAGAATGAGGAGCTCTGTCTTTTCGTCATTCAGACAAAGTCCATGCTGTGCCATCCAGAGTTTATGTTAGCGTCCAGAGTTGTTTTCTCTAAGAGCGGGATAACCCAAGCGTTCTTCAAATTGTCAGGTACGATCCCAGTGCTGAAGGAAGAGTTAATGAAAGTGGTAATGAACGGAGCTAGCTCATGGGAGGCCTCCTTAATGATAGGCACAGGGCAAAGGTCCCCCTGGCATTTGGAGGGTTTTAGGCTGTTGATAATATTTTCCACTTCAGTAACGGATAGGGGTGAGAAGCTGAAAGGAATCAACGAGTCAAGGCTAGGGTTGTTTTTAGTCAGTGAATGTTAGGTTGCGAGTTGAATTTTAAACTAGTTTGTTTGTCATTAATTCTGGCTTGGCGGGAGGCTATCTTACCAAGGAGTGCATTTTGAATATTAGAGCACCAGGTGCTATCTTTGGTGCAAGTGTCAGGTACAGTGACAGGGGTTTCAAGTTCTTTTAATATTCTAAACAGTTGTTTAGTATTGGATTTGTCTTGTTCATTGCATTGGTTGTAGGTATCTTTTTTGCCTGGAGTATGGCTTCTTTATAGTTTAGAGTTGCTAAAATAATGCTGGCATTGTTGGATTCAGTAAGGTTGCTTTTCCAGTGCGCTTCGTAATTACATTTTACTTTGCGTAGAGTTCTAAACTGGGGTGTAAACCAGGAGTTGAGGTGAGCTCGAGGTTTAGGTTTTCTCAGTTTAGATGGGGCAATGTAGTCAAGGGCTTTTCGCAAGGTCTGGTTGAAGGTGTCACCCAGGACAGTTGGGTGGGGGCATGCGAGTGCCTGTTCGTTGAGAACTGGTAAGATGAGAGGGAGGAGTTTTTCACAGGTTATGTCGCGCTTATTTCTAGTGGGAATAGCAGGTGCGATGTCTGTGGTTGAGCTAATGGTTTTGGCGGGATGTTAAAGGTTGTTAGATGGTGGTCAGTCCAAGCACAAGGTTGCTTAGATTCCACAGATATTTCACAGTTAAGGTCAGCTATCCAGTCAAGGGCTCTGCCCTTGGAGTGTGTAGGTTTATTGATATGCTGAGTAAAGCCTAAGTTCGTGAGCATATTGTCAATCACAAGGGCGGCGGTGTCATTAGAGTCGGAGAAGCCCAAGTTGAAGTCCCCTAGTGCAATAATTTGAGAGTTAATTTTAGTATTGTCTGCCAGAATGTTAGCTAAGTCTTCAGAGAAGGTGGATAGGGGCCCTGGGGGCCTGTATAATAGGTATAGTGTAATGGTGTGGTTAGGGGTAATAGCAAATCTAACTGTCAGCACTTCTCCCGAGGAGATTTGATGTACCGAGGAGAGAAGGAAGTTTAAAGAGTTTTTGTGGATGATGGCAATGCCACCTCCTTTGGATTGGTTTGTGTTGCGGTCATGTCTGATGATGCTATACCCTGTGGGAATGGCTAGAGAGAGTAGAGGCCCTGAGGCAGCGTGGAGCCAAGTTTCAGTGATGGCAATGAAGTCGAGGTCATGAGTTAGGATGAGATCAGCCACCTCTAGTGCATGAGCTGTAAGGGATATAGCATTAATTAATGCCCCTTTGATGGTGTTCATATCAGGGTTTTTGGCATGGGTGGGTGTGGATGAAGAAGTGACAGTCCTGGCAATTGGCTGTAGGTATTTTTTATGACGAATGGGAGTCATGTGGCGGTGAGTGGCATGGGTGAGTCTGGAGCCAAGTCTGGAGTTCCTCACTGAGTTTGAGCAAGACTGGTTCAGAGTGGGTCTAGTAGCGAAGTGTTGGAGCCATAAGCAGGGGTTATTGAGGTATGGATTTTTGTGGGGAAGGGTAGTAGCTATAGTTGTGGTATTGTAGTAGCGATAGTTGGTTGACGGGGCAGTGATGCGGTTATGCACAAATGCGGAGTTGAGGGTGAGGGTGGATACAAAAGCTAATGCAAATAACTTGAGGAATAGTGGTAGATAAGAGTGATTGACTACTGGGGGCAGGTTATGCCAGTGCATAGTGGCTAGTCACACAAGTGGAACCGCAGGTAGGTAAGGTCGCGGTATGGGCTAGTACCAAGGAGGAGCTAAGATGGTAGGAGGGCTAGAGTGCAGTTTCTCTAAAGTAGCCTAGAAAACAGTTGTCGCTACCTCACGTTCTGGTAGAGTTCCAACTAGGAGGGGCCAGAAGCAGTTTCGCTAAATTAGCGCGGGATGTGGCTGCAGCTAAGATGGCATAAGATGTGATAAGTTGTTACACCACACTAAAACGAAATGCAGTTTGGCGCTAGGTAGCCTTCCATTACAGTGCTCATGCCAAAACAGCAGGGAGGGGCTAGAATGCAGTTTCAGTAATGTAATACAGAATGTAGTTGCAGCTAAATAGGCATAAAATTCAATTTCAACTAAATGATTGCTACAAAGCAGTCCTAGCAGGGATAGGCTAAGTGAGATTTCAATGAAATAGCACAAGGAGTTAACATAACAGTTGCTGCTAAATCGCGTTCTAGTTTAGTTCAGACAAGGAGAGGTTAAAATGCAAATACATTGGCCCTCATTACGACCCTTGCGGAAAGCGACTGACCGGACCGCCACAGCGTAAATAGCGTTTCCGCCATAGCACGAAGGAGCAAACTGCGGCCCATTCCGACCCATCGAGCACGAGCACCACGGCATGGCGGAAGTGCAAAGTCCGCGATGGCGGAAATGACCCCAAAACGGCCCACACCGCCGCCGTACGGCGCCCCAGGTGCAATACCGCCACCCCTCTTAGCGGTCACCGCAGTGTGCGCCTACCGGAAAGTACGGTGGCCGGAAATATACGGAAACGGAAGTCAAAACACGGGGCCGGAACGGGAAACATCCCGGCGTACACCTATAAATACACTAAAACCACACAACCACTAAAAACACTACCCTGAGACACACCCCACCCCGTCAACCACCCTAGCGAAACCAAGAAAAATGGGAAAAGTAGCGAAGAAAGCGTGCGATCGCAAGCGGCAGGTCCACTTCTCCCGCGAGGAACTCACCGTGCTAACAGAGACCCTCCAGGAGAATGCTGCCGTCGTCTTCAGCACGCAAATGACCAGGACGGCACTTGCAAACAAGAAGGCCATATGGGCTCTGGTGGCACAGCGTGTAAGTGCGGTGGGGACCGCACCCCGCACCCCACAGCAATGCCGCAAGCGATGGGACGACCTGCGGATACGCGTCCGCAGCATACTCTCCGCCAACCGCAACATTGCCACAGCCACCGGGGGAGGTCCTGAATCACCCATCAAGTTGACCCCCTGGGAAGAAATCTGTGCCTCCACCATCGGAATGGAGAGCATTGAGGGAGTCGGAGGGATGGAGAAAGGAGTGCAGACATCCGAAGAATCAGGTAGGTGGCCCAGATATAACAATCCACACAGTCCATCCATGTGAAGTACCATGCGTCCACATAGTGCAACAGAAACACATGTCCAGGAGAACGTCCACACACATCGGCCTGATAGCGCACGTTAAAATCCACAATAAATACATAAATAATTAAAAACCCCTAATACACGCACTACACGTGCAGCAGGCACACCCAAACTGCAGGCTGCCAAACAACTGCACCCTCACTCCACACACAAATCAAAGCACCTCCAAGTCCCCGACCCAAATCACCCTCAGGTACCACCCCAAAGCATGTGATACAATACCATTCCAATTCCCACAGACCCATCAATAACCCTCGCCCTCCTTTACTCCACCACAGGGTCCGATCCAAACGACGAGCTACAGGACACCCCTACCAGCACACCTGCAAAGAGGGCCAAGACCAACGGCCAGAGACCCTCCACCTCAGCTGCACGCATCAAGACACGGCAGCAGCACAAATCAGGTGGCAGCACAGAGGAGGGAACATCAACAGGCACCCCAGCAGCCAGCATGGCCACAACACCACCACCACAGGTCCCCGCAACGGATGCCACAGAAGGCACTGCCTCTGGTGGCAGCAGCACCATAGGTGACACCCCATTGATGGCAGCATGCTCGGACACAGAAGACGGGGATGTCGAGGTCAGATCCATCCATGACCTGTCCCAATCCCCCTGTCTGTCCCATCCCGTACAACATGAGGATACCACGCAGGTGCAGCCACAAGACGACGACTGGCCATCCCCCCCAAGCCCTGTGGCAAGGCAACATGAGGACAACAGCCCCTCTGTGACACCACCGCAAATGGCCATGGCCCAGCAGAGGCAACAGTCCCTCGACAAGTTAATCGTCCAACAGCAGCAAATGGCCACACTCCTCAAGGGCCATGCCGATGAATGTGGGGGCACCAAGGCAGATATAGAAACATCAACAGAGACACTTAGGGCAGAAATGGAGAGAGGTACAGAGACGCTAAGGGCACAAATCGAGAGTAGCACCGAGAGCCTGAGAGTCCAAACGGAGAGTAGCACCGAGAGCCTGAGAGTCCAAATGGAGAGAAGCACCGAGAGCCTGAGGGGGGAACTGCATGCGACGTCCAAAGACGTATGTGCCGAACTTGCCGCAGTGCGCCGTGTGCTCACTGAGCTCTCGCAAACCCTTAGGGACATGCATGGACGTGAGCAGGCAGACACATCATCCGTTGCAAGTTCCGTCCAGGGCAGCCCCCAACGTAGATCAGGGAGGAACCTGCGCTCCACAGGCAGGGGTGCCCCTGATACCCGCAGAGGGGGCTTGCAATAGCGACAGGCCACTGACAATGAGCATCTTTGGACACTGGTATTCGGGGGGGAGGTAGGAGGGTGGAGGGGGTGTGTTGGGCTCACTTGGGTGGCGGGTCGATAGGGTGTTCAACATGATATCACATATGCCATAAAAAGTGCACGATCAACCAATGAGATGTGTGGACATTGATCTTTGTGTACTAGGCCATCATAGGCGTATAGTCCATATTGTGCATGTCCCAGACACACGCAGTGCCACGAGTCCCGTGTCCATGTATCAGCCACCAGGCGTGAGTGCTAGAAGCATACATCAATGAGATGCTGACGGATGTCACGGGCCTCCGGTGCCTCGCAGACTCCATGAGGTGCTGCCACATCCCCACCCTCATCATGACCATCATCAGGTGCTTTCAGTTCTGCGTCAGGGGGCATGGGCACATTTCTACGTACGCACATGTTGTGGAGCATGACACATGCCATGACCATCTTTGCAACCTTCTCATGGCGGTACAGGAGTGCCCCGCCAGACCTGCTCAGGCAGCGGAAACGAGTCTTCAGTAGGCCGAATGCCTGTTCTATGACTACACGGGTACGTGAGTGGGCATGGTTGTAGTCCTCCTCATGCTGGTCCCGTGGGTTCCGGACTGGTGTGAGGAGCCATCTCTTCAGTGGATATCCAGCATCACCTGTATGTGGACGAGAAACGTAGGATGTGGAATGCCATTGATACGTACGCACACCCCCCCCCCTTCCTGCCAGTACATTGCCAAATCACATACCCCACATCATCATGCATGCAATGAGACTCACCGAGTAGCCAGGATCTGTTCCCTGCGTGTCGCTCCATGTAGCGTGGTATGGTAGAGTTCCTCAAGACCATGGAATCATGGGTTGATCCAGGGAATCGGGCACAACAATGCGTAATGATCCTGTTGGAGTCACACACCATTTGTACATTCAGGGAATGAAATTGTTTTCGGTTGCGGTACTGGGCCTCCATGGCATGTGGGACGACCAATTCAACATGGGTGCAGTCGATGGCACCAATGCAACCCGGTATGCCGGCAAGTGCATGGAATCCAACTTTTGTGTTGGTTATTTCCTGCTCCGAGCGTGGTAGAGAGATGTAGTCGTCTGCGTGCTGCAGGAGGGCATCGAGCACTTGGAATAGTGTCCGTGAGAACAGTGGCTGAGAAATGCCATGCAACTGTCCGACTGTGTGCTGGTAGGTGCCAGTGGCCAGGAAGTGTAGTACAGACACCACCTTCAGTAGGGGTGGGATGGCGGTTGGGCTATCTATCATGCTGACTAGGTCAGCCTGTGTCATGTCCACAATGGCGGCTATGGTGTCCCGGTCCAGACGGTAGAGGGTGTGGATCTGCTCATCAGTGAGGTTGAACGGATGTGCTCGGAGGCGTGGGATTGCGGGCTGCCTGCGTGGTGGTAGTGGCTGTGCTGCTGGGCCTTGCTGGCCCTGCCTTGGCCTCCTCCTCCTCCTGCGTCTCCTCCGTGCGGCTGGTTGTAGTTGATGTTCGTCTTCCTCTTGGAGTCGGAGCACTTGCAGTGCTATCAGGTCCCCCAGGGCCAACATCGCGAGTCCTGCCGGTAGCATTTCGCTGTGGTTGTGGGAGGAGACTGGCTGTGCAATTTATGTGTTTCCAGGCTGTATGGCCTCCACCTGTGGTGATTGATTCCACCTGTGCCAACTGCTCTCCCCTTTGGCCGAGCATGTCCCGCGCACGACGCTGCAAATCGGGTATTTGTATCTTGCTATTGCATTCATGTATTTGTACCCGATGGCCGTGTAAGATTGGTTGATATGTTCATTCTGCTGTGGTCCCATTGTTTCCCATACTGTCTGTGCAGTCGCGGACAGACTTGTGAAGGGTCAGTGGAACGTAGTACTCGAGTAACGGTGGGCCCTCATGCATCACTGTACTGAGTTGCAACGACGGGCGTGGCTTCCCATTCGTGGGTGAAGGCAGTTGCCATTTTCACGCACAGCCGCACTCGATGGAATAATTAGTGATTTCAAACGGCCACAGATGCCTTCTCGACGTGATGTTGCAAATGAGGAATTCGAAGGGCGGCGCTTTCGGTTTCCGGCTAGCGGCGAGGAGATGCCCACAGGTCTGTCTGCAAATATAACGTTCTTTTGTTCTATGTCCTTGAGACAGGGCCCATGGCGAGGGAGCAATGATTGATATGAATAGTTTGGGATGCGCAATAGCTACGTGGGCGATGAGGCCGGGCATTCCCAAATACATGTTACTTCACAACACTGGATTTACGGGCTGGGGCACTGTGGATTTAGCAGGCTGCATTACGCACAGACTCAATGGATGTTTCTAATGTCATGTGAGTAATTATTCAGGCGTTTTGATTCCTGGATGAGGGTATGATGAATGGATGCATGGGCAGGTGATTTGATGCAGAGTTTCCCTTGTACAGGGCTTCTTGGGGTCTATCCGCCTCCCCTACGCTATGTGATGCAGGGCTGCCATAGTGGGCCCATCGTCTATCTGGCCTTGTTGAGCCCTCCCTGTCTCGACGCGCACTCAGCCACTTGTGTCCATGCACGTTAACATTCCCCTCTGATGGATTCTGTTATGGCAGACGCATGCACAGGTACACTCGTTTGTGATGGTGTTTACACATCGATATAGAGAGTTATAAGTCGCAAGTGGTTTTGGGGTGGTGATGATCCTTTGGAGTGGGCTAGCATGCATATGGCTGTGGATTTCGTGTGCTCATTGAAGTGAGTTGTTCGTATGTGGTTCTGATGGCCATTCTGTTCTTGTTCTTTTCTTTTGGTTGACAGGTATCTCCTCCCCTTTTGCCACTGCCATCTGTATGCCACTCCTGCAGATGGATTTTACTCCCGACACCTGCTGCTTCGTGTTAATCGGTGGAGCAGCATTACGATCTTATGGGACGATCGCCAGTGGCCCACATGCCCTTACGCAGTACTGGTGGCTCGGAGCAACATTTCGGCCTTTCAGCTGGACTAGTGCCTCCACATTAGGACGGCCCTGCGGTTGTGTGCGCTTCCATGTAGCCTTTTAGTACGTGAATGTGGCTCTGTGTACCATGCTGGAACAGGGCGTCACACAAGTGGTGGATGGTCATTTCTTGCGGATGCAGCCCTCAATGGTGAAATGTGTTTTTGAGTTCGTGGCCTGATGGCTGTATGGGCTTGGTGATTTAGTTGTGCATTAATTTTCTGATCTGATTTGGCCCGTGTAGCGTTTTTCTTTGCAAGTGATGTGGCATGTGCCTATTTGTGGGGCGATGTATTGTGAGGAGATCTGCATTGGGTTCCTGCTTCGGGGTTTAGTTGCGTGGTACTGTACTGGGCGCGTTTGCCTACTGAGCCCGTGAGGTCAGGGATGGGGGCTGCCAATGTGACAGTTTGAATGTTGTCATGCTCAGGGGCGGGGGATTGGGTTTTGTGTAACAGATGCCGGTCAGCCAGGTGGACTGGTGGAATGATGTGTTTTCGGATTGTTGCTGGGCACAGGTGCCTGTGTTTGCGTGCGTTTCTTGGTGGGGGACTGTGGTCATGTCCATTGGGATGGCTTCTGTATTCGTGCCATCTGTGCCCTGCAGCTCCCATTGGCACCTCTTGTGTTGCTTTTGTTCGTTGGCATGCATGGGTGCTTTGTACTTTTCAATGGTTGCATTGTGACTTCTTTGCACCTACAGGGAGTTGTACTTTGTGGGCAGGGAGCGGTGTACAGGCACTCAGTGGGGCCGTTTACGGTTGATTCGCGATGCCGTACTTCTCACCATGGCGGAATGGTCCATTCCGCCATGCCTGATGGCGTTAGGTACATGTCCGCTAGGGTCGGAATTGGCGTACCGTTGCACCATGGTGGTGTTTGCGGTTTGGCATGGCGCGCGCGCGCGTGCTTAGTGCAGTTAGCGTTGGCGTTCACTACGGTGTCGCTAATGGCTTCGTACTTTGCGGTGACGGGTCATAGTCGCACCGAGCGCTATTCGATGGCGGTATTGCATTTCCGCCATCGTTTTCCCATTTCCGCCAGGGTCGTAATGAGGGCCATTGTGTGACGCGGAGTACAAGCACTGCACAGTAGGAATCAAGTACAGAACCAGCTAGGAGTGGCAAAAATGCGGGTATACTAAGGACCAAGGAATAGTGCCGTACATTTTAGGTGGCCCGGGGTGCGGTTAGAGATTATGACAAAAAGCGCATACTCCACTGAGTAGGTCAATATAATGGCGCATGCGCAGCACTTCGGTGTGCATGTACCATTTTCAAGGGGTACAGGCATGAGTAGAATATAGCAATGGGTAATGGGAGGAGTTTGGACAGGGTGCTGATTACTGTAGGCAGGTGTGTATTACTAGCAGGGCAACAAAATCTTGCGCATGTCATAGGTGCTGTAAACAGCGAGGGGTGCATGGGTACATAAACATGGGGTACATTACGGTCTCACCGTGAGAGGGTTGGTAAAGTCAATGGTCAGTTGTTCCAGTGTACAAGTATGAGCACAGGCAAAGTACAGGAAGGCAGAGCTTGAGGACCTTGAGCCAGCCCGCAGCACGGCACGCTCGGTCAGCTCAGTCAGCAGCCTTTTTCCTCAGCCTTCTTCCGAGGGCCGGCGCTCGCAGGCCGGCAAGTAAGGATTGGCTTTAAGGTTATGGCCAATCGGATCAAAACAGGGCCTGATGCCTGATGGGGACGAAGGTTGCAAGAAGCATAGCAGCCATCTTGGAAGAGGGTATGCCACGTGCAGATCCAAAGGGAAAAAGCACTCCGTTGCATCCAAACAGGCAGCAAACTTCGTTAGATGGTGAAAGCGGGTGATTCTAATACTGTTCGCTTCTGCATCAGAAATAAATGAACGTGAACGGCGGAATGCCATGCGACCGTGCAAGGGCCTGGGGGCAGCTGGATAATGAGCCCAGAGGCTTACCTTGCATCTGGCAGGGTAGAGGTTGGTAGGGGAGTTGCTCCTGCAACCCGTGTGGGCTCAGCCAGAGCTCCTGCTCCATGGTTGTCTTTGCTTTGTGTGGGGGTTTGTTGGGGTCGTCCTGGCTGCGACTTGCTTATATGGCTAATTTGCGCAAACAATTCCATGAATATGCGCAGCGCGCAGAATTAATTCTGCGTGCAGGCTCATGCAGTGTAAGCTCGGCGCGCTTCCTTTGTGGGACCAATGCGCATTTTTCCATGATTCGGGCCCATAATCTCTATCTCACCCTAAATCAGGGGTCTGCAACCTTTGGATCTCTAGATGTGTTTGACTACAACCCCCATAGCTCCTAGCAAGCAGAGTCAATATGAGCGATCATGGGAGTTGTACTCCAAAACATCTGGCGAGCCACAGGTTGTAGAACCCTGCCCTAAATGATGCAATGCTTACCATGCAGAAGTAGCACCTGGGAAAGGGGAGGCATTAGGGGGACTGTGTACTCCCTTGATTTCTCCAATGGCTGGGATTTCTCTGATGAGTGATGTTTAGGAGCTCCCTGAATAGTGATTCTCAGAGGACAGGCTGCAGGACCCCCACCCAAATGCGATTGTGCGTGTGTGTCTGTCTGTGTGTGTTTGTGTAGTGCTGTATTTGAAAATTGTCATATTTGCGTGTGGGCGTGCAACCAAGTTCACATAAGTGAATGGATGTGTGCATGTGTCGATATATGCAAGTGGGTGTGTCTCTGTTTCCATGCTGGTGTGACGTGTATGCACGTGAGCACATGGATGTGGGCGGGCATCATTGTTTTGGCACATGCAAATGTGCAAACATTCACAGTAGTTTTTGAAGGTTGATGCTTTTTTGCCTGCATGTGCACGCTTGCGCGTGTGTGTGTGTGTGTGTGTGTGTGATTACAAATGAAGCAAGTGCATTAATCTTTTAGTCAAAATGATTCCCACACTTCTAGCAAGTGCACTAACTCTACTCCTAAAAGGACTCGCATATCCTCGTAGTCAACTCCTCCAGAAAACAAGTATCACTCTCATGCCACCTGCTCTACCCACATTCTCCAAATACATTTCACACACATGCCACATGCATTGCCTATCTTCACCAAACCTATGTCAATGTTGCAGTCGGTGCCCAGCCTCCAGTCATGTAACAGACATCACCTTGACCCCGACTGCCACAGTGAGTCTTACAAACGCACAAATATTTGCACAATGCACATCATTATGCTCAGTAGAGTCTCTAGGGTTCGCCTGATGTGTAGGAACATAAAGGTGGTTGGGTCAGCTTGCTAGCCTTTTTCCTTAGCCCTGCTACGCTGTTAGTTGTTACAGTGGTGGAGGGTGGTAGTTTGCTGTTAGTTGTTACAAGGGTGGAGGGTGGTAGTTTGCTGTTAGTTGTTACAGTGGTGGTGGGTGGTAGTTTGCTGTTAGTTGTTATAGTGGTGGAGGGTGGTAGTTTGATGCGTCCTTGTGGTGCTCACTACAGATCTTAAGGATCCGTTTTGTGTTTATTGTAAGTTCATTGGCATCTCATTGGTGATGTATAAAGACCCCCTCTACACGGTGCTGAAGAAAACTACATTTTTAGAGTCTTCCCCTGAAGAATGTTCACCCACTAAGGGGCTTGAAGAACAGAAACATGTCGGAAAATGTTTTTTAAGACACGTTTAGAGTCTTTATTATTGTAATGTACAGTTATTTGTGTCTATGATTTTTTGAGGGTTTGTTTTAGATTTATTTTTATGTGTGTTTTCACTGTGTTTGTAGTTTGCGTCTATATTTTTAGTTGATTAATAATTTGTATAAATGAATTACACCTTTTGTTGAATCTTTTGAAGACCAGCTGCACGCAGTCTATTTTTTCAAGACTAGTGTGCTGGAATATCTTTGGTCCTTGTTTAGGTCTGGTTGATGAGAAGATATATGTAATGAATTAAATCTATGTCCTTTTTATAAATACATTAATGTGGCCCCCATGTTGGTGGAGATAGGTGTTTTTCAGAATAGGGTTAGTGTTTGACAAACCTATTTGAAAACACTGTTTTCAGAGGCTTGTTGTGGTCTCTTAGGCATATAGTTACGAGTATCCTTTAGGGTGTAGAGACAGCAATTTTTATTGCACAGGCCATCATGGCTGTGTCCTAAGAAAAATGCCTTGCGTACTGCGAGGACTATGTAAAGAAATCATTGGACTCATTGTCAGTTCTGTCAGGTACAAGTGAAAATGAAAACAATATTAATAGTAATGACCAATGGAATGAGTCCATCCAGTTGAGAAAGCGCCTCATACGAACCGAGCTGCATGGAGCCATCATGTTCGAGTATTTAAAAAAAAAAACAGGTCAAGGTTTAATAGTTAAAAACAAACCTCATCTATTCCTAGATAACAAGGACTTCCAAATAAAATGGAGCTATGTATCAAACAGGGCGGGACTGGCTGGTGTTAATCATTGATACAGCCAGCAAGGTCTCGAAACAGATAGAGATTGACATCAACAGAGTACAAGAAGAGATTAAGAAACATATGGATCTAGAGGCATTTAAGGTGAAGTTGGACCAACACCTTAAGGGGTTAATAGATTTCAAAAATGATACGACCCTTGAAAGGGTTAAAAGGATGAGAACAAATTTGACTGATTTTAGTCATGAAAAATCGTTCCCGTACATTGTTGATGGCCATAAATTTGGTAATAATTTTCAAGCTCCTAACAATATGAGACGAGTTTGGTTTCAAGATACCTCGTATAGTTCCAGCGATGATGGGAGCAGAGGTGCTAGTGTACCTGACAAACAACAGAACTCCAACAGAGGGAAAGGTAGAGGCCATAGAGGGACGAATCAGCAAAGACAAAGGATGCCTTTTTTTAGGGAAAGGCCCAAATCGTGGAGACTGGGACAATCAGATCAGGACAAGAAGCCGGTCGAAGAATCAGTGGTAGTTAATCTCTCACACCACAAATTTAGTGCCGACGAGGAAGCAACCTTAAATAAAGGGCTTAATTTTGTAACAACAAAACACATGATCCGTTCAAATTCAGAACTGAATTCAAAGCTTTTATGTTGAAGGTCCATCTGAATGAGTATTTTAGGGACAACCAGGAGTACACTAATAGTAACTCTAGTGGACTTCGGAATCAACCCGCGTTCAATGTCCCAACCTATTCTTTCACACCAGAATCTATGGATTTTGAGCGACAGGTACTAGCTGAAGTACAAAAATTGGAGTGCAAGGAGAAATCTCACAACTCCAATTTCAGCAGTGCCCAGAGGGCCTTTATGATGAAGTTGGCTAAGGACAAGAATGTCATTATCAGACAAGCAGATAAAGGTGGTGCTACAGTTCTAATGAATTGTGTGGATTATGTGAATGAATATGAGAGACTACTAGTGGATGAGACAAGTTATTTACGCTTGACCGGTGATCCTTCAGCTGATCTTATTAAGATCATAAAAGGAAAAGTGTTCAGAGCATTGCATTCTGAGATGATTAGTAAACAGGAATGTGAGTACCTGATTCCGGAAAAAGGGAGAGTTCCAGTATTTTACCCGTTCCCAAAAACACATACATGTCTCACAAACCCTCTAGGTCGACCTATAGTGTCTGGAATGAATTCCATCTTGGAACCTCTTTCTAAATTCACAGATTTTTATTTGAGACCTTTTGTTTTCAAGTTTTGAGTTACCTCAGAGACACAACAGATGTGATAATCAACAAGATAGAGAATCTGGCTTATACACCGGGGCAATCTTTACTCATTAATCTAGATATTCAATCCCTGTATACCATGATACCACAAAAACCAACATTAGATGTGGCTGAAGAAATGTTGCTGAATAGAGAAGATGGTCATCCCGTAAGTAATGGGTTTATCCTATGGTGTACTGAGTTTGCCCTAACAACTTTTTTTCAGTTACAGTACATTTTCATCCAACAAATTGAGGTCACAGCAATGGGGGCGGTCATGGTGTCATGCCTGCGCCATGGGCGCATACATTGGCGATCAATATGGACAAATTGTTATTCATTTATCTACAGAAAACTCTTGGATCAACCGCTATTCACTATTTGGACTTTATTTCTCATTTGCAAGACTTTGGTGCTTTTTTATTTTTCCCAGAAAACTACACTTACCATAATACACTTGGCTATAACCATCTATTCCTGGCTATTCCTATTTTCCTTCATCAGAACTACAATCCCCAGAAGCCCTAGGGATTTGCTCTGCTTCCACCAGCTCAGGAACAAAGAGGGAGGTGGCCGATTGTCTGCAGGTGTGCTGAGCCAGGTGCAACCAATTAGCCTGCCTCTGTGCTGGGCTGGGCGGTATAAAGGCTGCTGCCTGCGAGAGCTCAGTCTCTTGCATTGAGTGTCCTTTCGGGACCTTATTTGCTTCGAGCTACAAACTTTGTATGATGTTTCCTGATTTCACCTGCTCTTTGTTCCAGTGCCCTGGTGGGCTCCTGCCTTGCAGTCTGCTACACCCTGCTGCCTACAGCCCTAACCTTTTGGGCTCCCTGCCTCAGCCCTGCTCCTCTGGGCGTCCTGCCTTGCAGACTGCTATACCCTGCTGCTTACAGCCCTAGCCTTTTGGGCTCCCTGCCTCAGCCCTGCTCCTCTGGGCGTCCTGCCTTGCAGCCTGCTACACCCTGCTGCCTACAGCCCTTGTCTTTTGGGCTCCCTGCCTCAGCCCTGCTCTTCCAGGCTCCTGCCTTGCAGCTGATCACGCTCTGCTGCCTTCCAGCCTCCGCCCTTGCCCTGCCAGGCTCTCCACATTGCAGTAGATCACGCTCTGCTGCCTTCCAGCCTCCGCCCTTGCCCTGCCGGGCTCTCCACATTGCAGCCGGTCACGCTCTGCTGCCTTCCAGCCTCTGCCTTTGCCCTGCCGGGCTCTCCACATTGCAGCCGATCACGCTCTGCTGCCTTCCAGCCTCTGCCTTTGCCCTGCCGGGCTCTCCACATTGCAGCCGATCATGCTCTGCTGCCTTCCAGCCTCCGCCCTTGCCCTGCCGGGCTCTCCACATTGCAGCCGATCACGCTCTGCTGCCTTCCAGCCTCCGCCCTTGCCCTGCCGGGCTCTCTACATTGCAGCTGATCACGCTCTGCTGCTTTGCAGCTTCAGCCCTTGTCCTCTGGGCTCCCTGCTCTGCAGCCTGCCTCACTCCGGCTGCCTTCAGCCCTTGTCCTCTGGGCTCCCTGCTCTGCAGCCTGCCTCACTCCGGCTGCCTACAGCCCTTGTCCTCTGGGCTTTCTACATTGCAGCTGATCACGCTCTGCTGCTTTCCAGTCTCAGCCCTTGTCCTCTGGGCTCCCTGCTCTGCAGCCTGCCTCACTCTGGCTGCCTAGAGCCCTTGTCCTCTGGGCTTCCTACTTTGTAGCTTATCACGCTCCACTGCCTACTACCTACCTTTTTTCCGCTGGGTTCTCGGCCTAGCAGCCCTCTACAGTCCTCTGCAACCTTCTACGGTCAGCGGCCCTGCCCCTCAGGGCTCACTCCTTGCTGCCCGGCCCTTCTGGGTTCCTTGCCGTGCAGCTTGCTTTCCTCTGCTGCCCTAAGCCCTTTCCCTCTGGGCTCTCTACCTTACAGCCCTGCTCCTGTGGGCTTGCTCATTGCTTTCCTGCTCCTCTGAGCTCTCAACCTTGTTCCTTACTGTCCTCTGCTATCCAATCCTGTTACACGACTTTCCCTTCATTTCCTTCTGCTAGTTTGCTATCAACCTCCTTTTCCTGGATTTGTCTGTAAGTATCTTCTCTTGTACTGTTTGTAGACCCTTTTGTACAGAGCTTGTCTGTTGGTTCCCATCAGTCAACCTCTGCCCCTTCCCTTGTCTCGTTTCTACATTAAAGACACCCATAGCTGTTGTTCCAAGCCATGAGCAAACAGCGTGGGCCTCTGTTATAGCAAACTGTGCAGAAGGCTAGAGTATTTCCTAAGGTTCGTGGAATACTCTTTTCCTATATCTGCATACACCCCAAGAGCGAATTCATTCTGTACCTCTCCTTGCTACTCTTCGTTCTCTTTCCTTTCAGCTGTGTGTGTGCTTCTCTGTCCACTTTATTTAGGCACAACCACCCAAACCCTTTCTGGGTGTCCTGTTCCACTCTTAATAGAGTGCCATCCCTTACACATGGTCCCTAATTTAGCAAATCTTTACATGGAATTGTTTGAGAAATCCGTAATCTATCCGGCCACTAATCCCTTTGGACATCTATTGAGAAAGTGGTTACGATATATAGATGACATTCTGATTATATGGGATGGTTCGATGGATGAAGCTAATGCTTTTATAGACTGGCTTAACCAACTGAATAGATTCCTCAAGTTCACCAGGTCGATAAATGAACATGAAATGATTTTATTTTTGGATATCATGGTTTTTCATAATATGGGTGTGTCGAAAGTGAAACCATTTAGCAAGATTACAGACAAAAATGCTCTGTTGCACTACAGTAGTCACCATGCGAAACATATGAAAATGAACTTGCCATTTGGACAATTCCTTAGGTTGAATGGGAATCTTAAATAGCAGTCTTAAACAGGACTACTGTCAGAGTGCCAATGTATTAACACAGAAACTGTTGGTGTAGGGATACCCCCCAAACTGATCAAAGATGCCACTAAGAGGGTGTAGAATAACAACCGGGAAGCGTTGTTAGAAGAGACAAACAAAGAGGGTAGAGGAATTGGCTCTGTGTTTGTAAACATGTATTCCAATTTATCTTATAAGATCAAAATGATTATTAAGAAAGTATGGAAGAAAATTAACCATGGTAAAAATATACTACCACCATTGGTTGAGTTAAAAAAAGTCAAAGTCTAAGGAATATGTTGGTCAGAAATGATATCACTGAGAACCATGTATGGCAGACCACATTGTGGGGTCTACCTGAGGTAAAGGGACACTTCCCATGCAGAGAATGCAGTATGTGTGAACAAGCAGAAGAGAAGAAAAGTTGTCCAAATTTATCCCAATGTGGTTTGGGATTTATTTGAAATGACCAATTGCAACACCCAGTATGCCATCTATATGATCACCTGTCCATGTGGCCTACATTATGTAGGAAAAACTAATAGGAAGTGCGCATCCGTATGGTTGAACATCGGAGCTGCATAAAAAAAAGGTTATCACAGCCCCATTGGTGAAGCATTTTGTGGAAAAGAAATATGGGCATACAGAGTTTACATGGCTAATACTGAGAAGGACATATGGCATGAATAAGGCAGATATTGTTAAAAAATGGTTGAATTTCCAACAAAAAATTATTTTTAAATTACAAAGCCACATAGTGGGCCTGAATGAAGGTATTGATTGGCACTGTGTAAATGTAATATGAATAGTGTTGGCCAAAGAGCTAGCAGATATCAGCACTGTGTAGATACTAAGCTCTCTGCTCTACAAACTGTATTTATATTTTCTGCATCAGTTATGGGTCTCATGGGACATATGTACTATTACCAAGCATTGTTCCACGAAAATCGTGAGGTTTATTATTTATAACCATATGTGAACGTTATCACGGTTTCTATTTATGGGCACCACTCCGACTGTGCTTTTTTGAAATTTGAAAAATGTAAAGAGAAAGAAAGTATACAAATAAATGTATTAGATTCCTTCAACATTCACGAAAGTTGGGGTATACTTGTAATTATGGTGTTCCACCTTTTGGATGGGAAAGAAGAGATTTGTTTTGTTGGAAACTTTTTACGATTGAGTCTGTCTTCCATGTCTATCAGTTATGGGCAGTACATGTTGCAACCAGTGGAAAGATGGCGCCTTGAGATTGAATAGAATTTGAGTCCTTTTGCTATGTTGATTGTGGCTATCTTTGCGGCTTTGCTACAGACGAGTCAGCGTCTGCGACTCCTATCAGAAGTGTGTCAACGGTAAGCACACATGGTAAGTCCTAGATTGCTTGATTCTGTTGAATGCAAACACAGTGTTCTCTATGCGGGAATGCCTAGGCAAATGCACGGCATGAGTGCACTAGGTGATATACACGATCAACTTTGGTGGTAAAGAGGTTGAGTTATTCATACTAACAGAGCACTTTAAGCTTTGGCAGTTTGCCGTGTGGAGATGTCATATCTAGTCGGTTATAATGGGCTACGAGTTGATCTGTAGCCTCACACGTTATGAATTTGAATTAGCGTGTAGCTGCCGCATATGATAGTAAATCCTTTGACCTATTGTTTGATTTATAGGTCTACGTGAAAAGGTGCAGATAAATTGTAACCTTTACGAAGTGAATTTCGACCACTTTGTGGAAATTGGGATCCGCATGGGCGTAGGAGACACATAAAATCTGGGGGGACAGGGGACAGCTTGTGGACTTTGATTTTATGTATGAGGGAAGTCCCCAAGGTGGACTTGAGGGAGGTGACGTCCGGAAGGTCTCCAGCAAAGCGCACATTGTAAGCCCCAGAATGAATGTAAACTAGAAAGGAATTTATTGCCATTTTGTAGGTGCTGACTGGCAAATGGTGTGTCATGTCATCTGGAAGTTCAAGGCCCCTTTTAAATGAAATGTTTGAAAGGCCCTTATGCTGCCCCTGGCGGACCACCTTGTTTTTCCGGTTTTACCCACTTGGCCGTTAACTTGAACCAGCCTCAAGCCCTTGACATAAGTTGCACCATGTTCCCACTTACCCTGTGCCCTTCGTCCCCCAGCAACTCAAGCAGAACCCTTGTTCCAGGCTGTTTTGTTTCATTATGTTGCCATCATTATATTGCCATGTACATTTTCCTGCCTCAACTCCCCTTAAGGGGGGTGTTTCTAATGTTCAGATGCAAGGGGGTCAAAGGAATGTATGATTGTAGTGATTTAGGAAGGCAGTAGGCAATTTTTTCAGGCAGGTTTGGTACTATTAGGTAAGGTCAGGTCGCTAGCTGGGTAGGCAGAGTATCAAGGTGTGTTTTTCCCCTAACATCCCTCTACCTATCCAATTTTGTTACCCTAACCCTCTTCCCTGTTTCCCTACTTCCCCCTTCCCATCCACAACCTCTCCTTAATCCCTCCTTCGCCCACTGGCTGCCACGTAGTCACCTGTAATTTCTATCATCAGGAACGCGTGCCAACCATGGTGGGAGGGTCACACATCCAGCCCCCAAGCTAAACAAGTTGTGCACCTCTGCATTAAGGTTGGGGTCACTAATATGGAACTCCTATTGGGGGATGCTTGGGATGTTGGCCATATGGTTTCCTCTTTACTCGTCAGAAGATGCTTAGGTATTACATTCATAACACAGCTCCCAAAACCTGTGCAGTTAATTTACATTAGTGCTTAAAAATGCACAGTGCAGCACCTAATTACGTAGACATCTGGCCATTGCCATATATGTGAGACACGGCTGCCACTTCAGAGTTTGCGCTTTGCTCGTTTGCTGGCACAGTTCGCCAACCACAGGGTACATTTGCTCTTCTGCTTCCCTGACTCTGCTTCCATTCATTTAGGAAAAGTGGCTTTCTTCTAACTAAGCTAGAGCTGTGCATTTATAATGGAATGGTAGGACAATCAAATTGCCCACCAACAAAACCCTGCCAATTATATAGTTCTGTGTTATAACATGACATGTATTTTTCTGCAGGTCAGCTGACCAGGCCCTAACATGGAATCTTGAGCCCCCCACATGCACCCTCTGCCAACCAGGCCCCAACTTGGAAGCTTCAGCCCCCCAGATGCACCCCCCGCCGATCAGGCCCCAACATGGAAACTTGAGCCCCCTACATGCACCCCACACCGACCAGGCCCTGACATGGAAGCTTCAGCCCCCCCCACATGCACCCCCCGCTGACCAGGACCCAACATGGAAGCTTCGGCCCCTCACATGCACCCCCAGCCAACCACACGGAAGCTTCAGCCCCCCACATGTCCCCCGAGCCGACAACATGGAAGCTTCACCCCCCCCACATGCACCCCCGTGCTCAGCACTGTCTCCCTTATGTGACGGGTGCAGGTGTTAAAGGGGGCTGGTGGCCATAAACGTGTATACTGATATCTGGGTAGGCAATACACCTAGAGTTGTAGTGAATAATCGTTCCTCCTACATTAGGCCACATTTAAAGTACCAGCCTGCAATTATGTTTCAGGTTACTTTTGACACACGTACAGGCATTTACATTTGATTAACTTCTGCAGCCTCCAAAAGCATTTTTAATCGGGAAACAGAAGTGCTGTACGTCCTTTCACTAGGATACGTCCCGTTGGTTTGCATTGTTTTTCTGCACAGAGTGCTGAGCTCAGTGATGGGGTAACATGTTTAGGGAAGGAGGGAAATCAAGGGGTGGGCAAGGGGCTACACACTCCAGAACATTCCAGAGATGTTCATGGCATTCTAAGGGCGTAGCTTTTTGCAATATGGGTATTGCAGTGTCTTATTCAAAACGGGAAAATCAAAACCACAAGTCCCAGAACACAGTTGAAAACCGGGACGGGATGGGCAACTCACAGAGGATCTGGTAGCTTCTGACATATGATGCAGACACATCGAGTCGCCTTGTATGACAGTAGGAGGAAGGACCCATCATTTGATGGGGACATGGTATACAATACCGGAGTAAGGCAGAACTGGACTAAGGCAAAGTGTGCCATGCAGTAGCGCCCTGAGACCCAAACCCAGGCAACAATCACTTTTTTCACTTTCACCACCTCATATGGGTCGTGAATAAGGACCCCAGTAATGATGTTAAAGGCTGTGAGGGCCCCTTTGCGTGACTTTCATATGGCCTGGTAATCTTCAGGGGTGTATCCAGCATGTGAGGACCCCTTCAGGTGACGTGGAATGCTATGTGGGCCCGGCCCTGATGAATTATCTAACACGTCTGCCAGGTGCACAGCAGGAGGGTCCTCCTTATTCGAAAGATAGGAGTGATTTAAGAGGAGGCAGGGTTTGGTTGCTAGGGTGCAGGTGGTCCAGTGAGCTAGGGGGTCCTTGAGGGTGAGGAGCCCCAGAGCACTGTCGGAAGAGGACACCACCTTGTGCCGTGCCTGTGTGTCTGGCATCCTGGTGTGATATAGCCACATGCCCCCTGGGAGACCTCAGCGGTCTGGGAGGGACATTATGCAGGCCACACCAGGGAAGAGACTCAGAGTACAGAAGCAATGGGTGTCACTTGGCTTGAGCAACACGTTTTGCAGCGTGTTTATCTCTGATCCATTCCACTTCCAGGCCCGTTTCTTGGCCTGGCCCGGGTACACTGCCATTGCCTTTGTGGGCGCTATTGGTCTGGAGTACTGGGGCCAGGCCAAGGGAACCTGACACCCCCCACCCCATGACATCATACACTCAGTCACGCTGTCCCCCCTCGTCCAGACAGTCACACGACATCACACACACACAGACACTACTACTCAGTAACTTAACTCAGCCAGCTCCAGCTCGAGTCAAGTCTTTCTCTAGTCTCCCACTCCATCATCTCGATAATCAAATAAGTGCTCTGCACGTGTCACTGCCTGGCCGCTCCATTTCGCTCTGGCCTCTCAACAAATGCAGGCTGAGGCTGCGGAGCAGTGCACTGCGCAGGGGCACATGCAATTTGTTCCCCGGCCTGGGCATGTACCAAATTCGCAGGCTCATGGCATGTAGCAAGCAGAAGTACTTTAAGCCTGCAGTCTGCAGAACTTGTACTTTTGCACGGGACGGCTGCAGCCTGCAGAACAGGGCTCAAGTCGAGGGTACACGCGGGGGGATGGAGTCTACGCACTTTTTTCAGAGGGTGGACTCAGGCCCCCCCAGCTAAAATGATAAGCAGTAAATGTCCTCTTTGAATTTATGCATTAAAGACGACCACGGGGATCGAACCACAGCGGTCAGGTTTGTAGGCCGGACACTTCACTACTGCATTATATAACCTGATGAAAAATAACAAACAACTAAAGGTAAAATATCTCATTTCGGTGCTGCAATTCCCAGGGAAAGCACTTGTATTGGTTCTTGGAGTTTAAAACATGCACATCTTTTAACGTTTCAAAAACACTATTAGAAGAAAAAATCCTCTCTGGGCTTTGTGTGTGTGTTGTTTTTATGAAAGGCAAATGACATTTGTCCAGTGCAATTTGGGTGGTTATGCAAAGCAAATGTAATGAAATGTGCCTATTTCAGCTTGATATGCTAATTTCTGATGATGTCACATCCCGTTGCATTTGTTGACATGTCCCCCCACTTTAATTTTTAGGACTTGACCACTGCTGCAGAAGTATAATTACACGCTGCACATGTTTACACACTGCATGCACAACACTTACATATTTTACTTACATATTCTGGAGGGATAAATGCCATTATATTCCCCCACTTAACATGGTGGAGGGGGTTTGTCCCTCCTAAGCCCCCCATGTCCTACGCCCATGGGGATCCGCATTGCTGTTTCATGGTTGGCCTCATTCAAAGAGCTTGGAGGTAAACGGCTTTAGCTGGTGATGGTTTTCTTTAAATCTAGTTTGTTTGTTTATTTTGTTTGTTTAATTTATTTGTAGAGCGCTCCGGACCCGTGGGTAGAAGGGCGCTATAAGGATACGGTTACAGTCATGAAATATGCATTAACATTTACAGGGTACATCAAATTTACAAAGAAGGATTTACATAATATGACAATTTACATATAATACAGGTGTGGTTGGAGATGAGGGTAAAAGCTACTCATTGTTCAGTAGCCAGCCAATAACCAGTTTCCTAAAGATCGGGAAGGACTCAGTGGTTTTAATTTTGAGTGGTAAGGTGTTCCAAAGTTGGGTGGCTAGCACAGTGAAGCTAGCGCCTCCTGCTCTTGTTAAGGTGAATCTGGGCACTAGTAGGCTTAAGGAGTTGGTTGATCTGGTGGTTCAGGATGAAGATTTTAAAGTAAATTTGTTGGAGAGGTACGGTGGGGCTAGATTATTTAAGGCCTTATAAGTGAGGCAGATAGTTTTGAGGTCGATTTTTTGCTGTATGGAGAGCCATTTGCACGCTTTCCTGGTTGTAGAGATGTGTTCACGCCTTGGGATGTTGAGTGCTGCGCGTAGAGCATTGTTCTGGAGAACCTGGAGTTTGTTAATTATGGATTGGTTGGCTCCTAGGTACAGGCTGTTGCAATAGTCTAGTTTGGATTGAATGAGTGCTCTTGCCAGAGTGAGGCAGCTGTCGGGGGATAGGAAGGGTCTGCTAGCCCTGATTAGCTTACCTGTATATGCAGTGGCCGAGGTGGTTGAGTTGATTTGTTTGGCGAGGTTGGTGTTGGCATCAAGGTGGAAACCTAAGGTTTTCACACTTTTAGCGATAGGGATGGTGTTACCGTCTATGATGATGTTCTTGTAACTGGGGCTGAGTTTAGACAGGGTATTAGGAGAACCGACCAGTAGAAGCTCCGTCTTCTCATCATTCAGGCAGAGGCCGTGGGTGGCCATCCATGCCTGAATGATGGAGAAGATTTCGTTAATCCGGGTGACGTCCGCATTGTAGTTGCCTGAGATGGTGAGGAGAATCTGGGTGTCATCTGCATAGTTGGTGTAGGTGACACCCAGATGGTCCAATTTGTCGAATAGAGGCTTCGTAAATATATTATACAATGTGGGGGAGACACAGGAGCCTTGTGGGACTCTGCAGGTGATGGGGATCGGGTCAGCAGCGGCTATTGTGGAGAAGACTCGCATGGTTCTATTCGCCAGGAAGGATTGTATCCATGCGGAGGCAGAGGAGGAGAAGTGGGCTGCGATAGATAGGTGGTTGCATAGGATTTCATGGTCGACTAAATCGAAGGCTGCTGAGAGGTCTAAGAGAAGTAGGGTGGCTGCATTGCCTTTGTCTTTGATTTCATCAATCTGGCTTTTGAGGTCAACCAGAGCGGTTTCAGTTCCATGTTGAGGTCTGAAGCCAGATTGACGTATACCCAGCAGTTGGTTAGATTCCAGGTACTCCTGAATCAGGATGTAGGCGACTCTGTCCAGGATTTTTAACAGAAACGGAACAGTGGTGATGGGTCTATAATTGGTTGGTATGGCTGGGTCTAGGGATTGTTTTTTTAGGAGAGGGAGCACCCAAGATTGTTTTAGGTTGTTGGGGACAGAATTGTTGGCAAACGAAAGGTTGATTAGCTTAGTGAAAAAGGGGGAGAGGTCTCTGGCAGCATCTTTTATTATTTGGGCAGGGCAGCTGTCCCCTTTGCAATTAGAGGGTTTTAGGGAACTGATAATTTTTTGGACTTCTAAGATGGTCACTTTCTTAAAGGTGAATCCTATGTTGGCTTTGTTAGATGTAGGTGGGCTTAAGCTAGGGTTAGTGGTTTTGTTGCTGGGGAGTTGTTGACCTTTATTCACAATTTTGGTCTGGAGCCCTGTGATTTTGTTGTTGAGGGCATTCTGGATGCTGGTGCACCAGGGTTTATCTTTTGAGCAGTTGTCTGGAGGGGGGTTCGGGTTTTCTAGCTCCTTTAGAATTTTAAATAATTCTTTGGTGGAAGAGCCTGCCTGATCAATCCTGACGTTGTAGGCATCTTTTTTGGTGCAAATTATTTCATTTTTGTATAGCGCGGAGATTTTCTTGAGATTGGATTTGTTTTCAGGTGAAGGGTTAGTTTTCCATAGTGATTCTAGTTTGCCAACAGTTTCAGTAAAACACTGGGGTGTTGTGTTTTTTTCTCTTTTTTGCTGACTCTGCAATTGTTCTAAAGAATACTTTGGCGACTTTTGAGCCATAGTAAAAGATATATAAATGTCCGAATAAATGGGACAACAGGCGATTGATGATGAAGACTTACGCCTATTATGAAGTATCACTTTGAGGTAATTTCGGTTTAATTTCTGGAACCTAAAGGTGTTTGGGTCAGCTTGCTGGCCTTTTTCCTTAGCCCTGCTATGCTGTTAGTTATTACAGGGGTGGAGGGTGGTAGTTTGCTGTTAGTTGTTACAGGGGTGGAGGGTGGTAGTTTGCTGTTAGTTGTTACAGGGGTGGAGGGCGGTAGTTTGCTGTTAGTTGTTACAGGGGTGGAGGGTGGTAGTTTGCTGTTAGTTGTTACAGGGGTGGAGGGTGGTAGTTTGCTGTTAGTTGTTATGGGGTGGAGGGTGGTAGTTTGCTGTTGGTGGAGGGTGTTAGTTTGAAGCGTCCTTGTGGTGCTCACTACAGATCTCAAGGATCCGTTTTGAGTTTTATTGTACGATCATTGGCATCTCATTGTATAAGACCCCCTCTACACAGTGTTGAAGAAATCTACATTTTTCGAGTCTTCGCCTGAAGAATGTTCATCTACTAAGGGGCTTGAAGAACAGAAACATGTCAGGAAATATGTTTTAAGACATGTTTAGAGTGTTTATTGTTGTAATGTACTGTCATCTGTGTCTATGATTTTTTGAGGGTTTGTTTTAGCTGACTTTTTATGTATAATATGTTTTCGCTGTGTTTTTAGTTTGGGTCTATATTTTAAATTGATGAATAATTTGAATAAATGAATTACACATTTTGTTACTTTGTTAAATCTTTTGAAGAACAGCTGCACGCAGTCTATTTTTTCAAGAGTAGGTGTGCCGGAATATCTTTGGTCCTTGTTTTGGTCTGGTTGATGAGAAGATATATGTAATAAATTAAATCTATCTTGTTTTTATAAATACACAGACCTACAAAGGGTACTTGTTGGTGTTGGCTCAGTGTTAAACATGCTACACCTGGAGAGATAGTTGTGTAGTATGCTTCACTTTGCATGATATAATAGAAAGAGTAGGCAGACCCTGGCAATCCTCTCAAATTATACATCTGTCCCACCTGTTAAGTGTTTCTTGTATTGCCAATTTCGTATGTGGATGTTGGCAGTGTGGGAAAGAATAGCACCCCCTGGCTCCCATTTTCCTTGCTTCCGCATGTGAGGAATTTGACTATCCGCACGGTGGGTGTACGCTCGCCTGGGATTTTTTTAATTGTTTAAATTAAATTGAATGATGGTAGATCAACCTCGTAAAATGTATGGGGCTAATCCACACAGAGTTTCCTATGCTCACCGGCCAACCTACACATAGACCTGTGTACTATGGGTGGCCACAGCCTACAGGCGCAGTCCCCCCTGTCATATTTAGTTGGGATATGACAGGAGGAGTACACAATGCATCTCCAGAAGGGGGAGGACCAAACCTTCCCCTGCCATGGCCAGCCTCATTAACTAACAAAGGCTCCATGAATACGCCCTGTCCTTTTGTTGTGCCCTACTTCAAACAGGTGCACCTGGGACTTGTCTGCAGAGGTTAACAAAGGAGACAGGAAACCCCAACAACCTTTCATATACAACTGTGTCAACCCGAAGCCAGCTCCCGTCCTCAGTATCGATTGACAGTGAGCTGTCATGTCTTGGACTTTTATAATTGTTCTTTTATAACACTCTTAATACCTGAGACGGTTTCTAAGCATGAGACGGGATTCAAACCTGTGTTGCTATGCATTGTCTTGCTTCCAAGACAAATGCATTGCCCCTGTCACTGAGCTATCCTCCTGGCCCTGAGTGTTTACAGAAATTCACCCCACAGGGGGACCCCATTCATAAGGTACGAGGATATGGCTTGTAGGAGCCAGAAAATCTGGTCTTGCTGCAGCTTCAAGGGAGACCTGTGACTTTAATCAGGAACCACAGAGAGCTCAATTAACCCTTTCATCCACGGCAGACAGAAAGATGGGTTAGTATTACATGTTTTCACCCCTTTAACTTTTCTGTTGCAAAGCACTCTGCTGATACCTGCAGCGGACTCCCATCCTGAATTCTGTCACAGAAGCCTTGCCTTAGTTGCTGTGCCCGGCAGGTCAGACCCTGCCGGACACAGCGGCCATGGTAAGCAGACATACACGGAAGCATCAGCACCGTTATTAACCGGTGCTTCTGTGATCCCCATTTCCATTGAGTTCTATGGGATTCAAATGGGAATGGGGATTAACATTTATCAGCGCCTGACTACCTGGAACGCCGGGGTAGTAATCCCCCAGTAATTCCGGCAAGCCAGGAGCTGGTTAATATTGCAAGTCCGGCAGCAACCTGATGGTTTTACCGGCACGGCTACTGCCAGACTTGTAATGAGGACGAGTGTCTTCTTGTTCTTCCAAAATGACAGAGGTGAGGGCCCGGGCACTATTGATGACATGTACATCTGCCTCTCTACAAAACTTACGGTCCTCACTGCAACAAGCTCCCACTTCACGATGTCCTGCCCCTGAGAGGTGCGGATACTGAAATCTTGCCAGTTGTCTCTCAACCAACTCAGAAGGGGTGCCCTTAATGCCCTGGGACTCTAGGAGTGGCTAGATAGTGTGTGGTTGAAAGTGTTGAATTCTGTGGACATATCCAATAGGATCAGGGCTTTGGGCACCACTTCCATCCATCTCCTCTCTTAATAGGTACATTATGGATGTAGTTACTCATTCTGTACTGCGTCCCAACCTAAAAGCATATTGTAAGACTCCAGATAATCGTGTTCTTCTAAACATATTTGAAGTTGAGGGAACACTACCCTACTACCCATTCCAGCTGTTTATCCAAATAGGGCAATGGGAGATTGGTCTGGAATTCCTTAAGTCATTTGGGTCTAGTGATATTTTCTTCATGGGACCTATAACTGCTGTGTTTTTCCAAGTGGTTGAAAACACTCAAGTTTTCAAGGTGGTATTAAGGAGGCCACTACTCACTACTTAGTAACAGGGGAAAAGATGGGACCACGTTAGGTGTAAAGAGATCATAAGGGGAGCATGAACATTTTAATGCGTTAATGAGATAATGCGAGGTTTAGTCCGCGTTAGTTAAATTCACAAAGTGGGCAAAGCCAGGTGAATTAATTGTACCCTCACTACACATTTGATGTACTGTGGACTTATCTGTATGAGGGAAATCAGACTTTTCTGGTCTCGTTTTTGTTGATTTTATCAAGGAAGAGGTTATTCAGATCATCAAATACGGTTCCATGTCTTAATATTGCGGCAAAAATGCTGTAGTTTTGCCGCCACAATCATGTAAAGGATGCAGGGACATCCCCGCAACTGTGGGATGTTTTTATCCATGCATCCAAGCCCTACCTCAAAACTGTGCAGTACTGACATGGAAAACATCATGATGGCCAGAGCTTCCCAGAAAATGCACAGGGAAATGCATGAAGAATAGGCTGCCACCCATTTTTGCCGATGTTATGGGCACAGAAGGGCACTGCCTAAAACCACCATTGGACTACCCACACAGTAGTCTGAAACCATTGGGAATGGCAATGCTGATTGCCAAAAGCAACCTAGAATTGTGGGGAAAAATGGGTGCAGTACCAGTACTCACCACTATCAGAAAGCCGGCGTTTTAAAACCACCAGATTTTTTTTGTTTTGTTTAAAACTGAATAAATGAACCCAAACCATGCCAAAGAAAGACTTACTGAGAGGTGGATCCAATGTAAAGTTATATTCTGAAGTGACTTGAATGTTCATAACAAGACTGGCTGAGCTCTGCAGGTCTGCAGCAGCCTAACTGAAACTGGATTTAAAACTACCAAAAATCGAAAATGTTTAAAAGAAATGAGTGACCTACTTTTGAGTGTCACATAGGTTGCAATTGTTTAAATGTCATAGTTTTGAACTTAGAATCAGCATTCTAGCTGCATATGTAAACATTGTCTTGACTTAAACTGGGTAACTAAAAGTGACATTAGCTGGGGCCTGGTTTAAGGAACTGAATTCTGCCCACCAGCTACCCCCGACAGGAGATGAGACTTGCACAACAGCTGTGTTCCGGGGCCTAGCTGCCCTTTTGCTGCTCCCACCAAAAGGGATATGACACTTCCCTGATTGAATTACCTGGGCTCTGCAGGAAATTGAACAAAGCCCTGTCCTGACTCAGGCAAATGTTTTATTACGGGGGCCGTAAAAGTAGCTTCCTCCTGAAGGAAAGGGGAGGAGCACTGCCTGTGAGAGCAAGCTGGCCTGGCAGAAACTGGAAAGACTGGTTTCTGTACCATGTGACCTGAAAAGACACACCCCTGTAGCCAGAATATGGTTTTAGAAAAAGATGAATAACTCATAGTACGGACTTGTGAAAATTATTTAAATGATACCATAATTCTTGTGATTTTTCTGCCCACATTTTGAGAGGTTTTTAGAACCGGTGGCATGATCTGGGGGCAAGCTAGCAGTTAAGAGGGTATTACTTAAAATGTATGCATGTTAAAAATCTGACACTTCATCAAGTAATGTCCATACTCCTTGCGCACATGTGTATAAATTTGGGGTAATGTCCGATATTACGAAATCAGTTAAAAAATGCAAATGTTGCCATTTCTGAATGCAAACTCCCAGGAAGAGCAGATTTGGACAGGGTATACCTCCTGTGATATGTGATGGGTGCATGTAATTTTAAACAAATGTGTGCCTGTGCAAATATGTCTTTTGGGTCAAAATATAGATTGTGTGTAATTTGACAGGGGTGGGTTCTCTGTACCATAAACAGACCTCATCATGATGACACTTCATTTCATTCCCCCAATCAAGGGGACGAGGATTAAGTGGCCAATGACAAGTGGAGAGGGGTAGAGCCTAGTGATGCTGCACACACACCCATTTTCAAAACACATAAAAGCAGACAGTCAGGACAGATAGGGACCTTCAAATCCATTTGCTGTGGGACGCTCTGCCGGGAAAATCCATACTTTACCTCCATCAACCTTCAGAGAGCCAACTTAGAGACTTCAATCTATCCACATCCAGAGATCCAGACTTCAAATCTATCAATATCCAGAACCAGAGCTGACCCAGACCAGACCAGCAGAACAGAGCTGACCCAGATCACTGTGAAGTGCCGAGACCAGACCAGAGTCCAGCCTAAAACCTGACCAGATCCGTGGCGAGGCCCATTCTATTTCTAAATATATTGTGAGTACATAGCAGAACTGTGCAGAACCAATCTCCTAGTTAAAATAATCTAATCCAAGCTATTTTAATCTAAGTAGAACTGCCTCCTAACTGTCACCTGTCATTTTCTAGTTGCTAGCTGTCACTTGTCTTTTTGAACTTTAAAATTTCAAATCTGAAAAACGACCTTTACCATATCGCTCATATCTCCGTGACCGTTTGTCCTAGAGACTTGCAGTAACTTTCATCTGGAAGCTGAGATCCTAGGCTGTCCTAGGACCCCAAAACGATAGTGCTAGTCCGAGATTTGAAAATTCCTCCACGTGTGAAAACAGCAGCTTCTTGCTAGAACTGTTAGAAAGTCGTTTGCAACCTGCCAATCATTCCTAGAATCATTGCTAGAGTGAGCCTGGACTAATATTAACTAGATACCACTCACCCTGAACCTCTAGGGGGAATTAAAAGCATTTTAGCATATTTTTCACTTCATTGCCAGCACATGTAAAAGCATTTTGGGCCTGTGTTTAAAACTCCGATCTGTACTCTAAGCTTGTTGGGGTGAACTTTGATTGCATTTCTGAGAACTGTGTGCTTTCCTTCCATTTCCTTGCATTGCATAAAGGGGGGAGGGGATTGCCAGAGAAAAGTGATTACATTGTTTTGTTGAAATCATATTGAGTATTTTCTGTATTGCATTTTCATTCAACATTACATCCATCTGAACTTATATAAAGCATTCTCTACCACCTTATTCTTCTGTTCCTATTCACAAGTGTGCTAGTGCCAGATTCTCCGTTGTTAATCTTTATCATATCAGATTAAGTGTGATATCCAATTATTAATTTATTATAAAGTGTGATATATATATCTATTGTTTAAATTATCAAATAAACCTTTTAAACTTGCAAAACAGAACTACTTCTTGGCTCAGTGGGGTCAGGGGGATTCCGAGAGAGGGGTGTTATATAGGGGTAGTCATCCAGAACGCATGAACTGGACATAAAGATATATCCATAAGGGTTTCCATTCAGTATCCCAGACTAGGCATTGACTTAGCTGTAGTGTTGAATTGAATCCTCTTACAAATTGGGGGCTCGTGCCGGACGTTTGGATTAGATTTATCACTTGTGCAGAGTAATACAGCGTGCCAGCTGACCAGATACACATATCCGGTCGGATCACCACGCTGTGTTACGCTGTAAAGCACTCCTCAAAGGAACGCTCTAAGGAAAAGGTCTGTTTTGCAAAAATAAAATACTAATTTCTGTAAGTCAGGACAGAGACCAATCTCTAGAATGACGACATTAGTAGACATGAAAATAGCCAGAGAGCACTTCTTACATAAGTTATTTGTGAGAGGTGAGTGGACTCACCAGGACCGCATGGTCTGGTTGCAGGCCATCACGCAACAGGTCACCGAAACAGGGTCAGATATATGGGGAGATCAGGGTCCCCTACATGTGGCCCTGAGTGAACTATACATGGCTCCTAAAGCTAAGGATGAACAAGACAAGATGGTTAGGATAGCGGCATACCTGTACCTATATATGGGAGACATGCAGGATAAATGTACGGAAAGCCAAGATCTGGCGAACAAGCGACAGATGGCATTAGAGAAGGTCCAATCTGACCTGGTCTCTTCTGAGCAGAGGCTGCAGGGGAGCCAGGAGTCAGAAAATGATAGTAGGCAGTATATCATTAAAATAAAAGAGGACATGGATATACTGCAACAGGAAAAGACAGACCAGGATACCAGAATTCTGGCTTTGCAGAAGGAACGCCAAGACAGTTTGGACTCCCTACTGCAGAGCCAGAAAAAGCTGGAGCAACAGATCAATTTCAACAGGGCATGCACAGAGCAGGTAGGCACTCTGCAAATCCAACTAGACAGAGAGAAAGAGGAGAGCAATAAACTGATCCCGAAAGACCTGGATACCCAGGCAGAGTTTGATCAGGAGCGCCAGAATGCTGGTGCTTTCCAAAGGCAAAGGGACGACCTGGCGTCACAAATTCAAGCTCTTGGTCAGGAAAGGGACACCTTAGGCCAGGAAGTCAGCCACTTAAGGAGAAAAATGGAAGAAAATCACCTGGCCCACCAGGGACTGGGTGACCTCCAAAAAGAACACCAGGACTTGCTAGAGCACACCAGGAGGGTGGAAGAGGCTCTGGCAAGACAGGAGCAGGCCAATAGGGACACAGCTCAGGAGGTAACCCACCTGCAGCAAAGACTGGCCCAGTGCTCCAGGACCAATGAGGAAACGCAGAGAGAGAATGAGGCTCTCTGCCAGCACAATGATAGACTCCAACAACAGGTAGCGATGCAGGAGAGACTGATAGAGTCTAGTAAGGCCTTAACTGAGGAACTGAAGGCGCAGGCTCTTGCATTGCAACAGGGAGCAGGGGCGGATAGAGATGAGGTTCGCTGGGAAAGAGAAACTCCTGAGCATAACCCCAGGAGCCCTAGTACCAGAGGCCTTTATTTCTCTCAGTCCCTGGACTCTGCCACCCCCATGTCCCCTGGCGCACATGAGCACAGGGCCACAGGGATGGCAGATTACTATCCAGCCAGAAGCATGGGGCTCATAGGCCAGTACCACCCAGGAATGGAGGGGCGGGCATCCGGGTATGGGCACCCAAGCACAGTGCAATTTGATGGGGAACCCCAGGTAAGTAGGCCCATTAAGGGCATCCTGAAAACCTCTGCCCAGTTAGGTCAGTGGGGGGGGTACCCATCAAATCCTGGCAGCAAGGAGGGATGTGAAGACTCCTCTGAGCGGTACAGGACACAGGAAACCAGGTCCCCACATTCTGCCAGCCATTCCCAGGCTTGCAGAATCCAGGAAAACCTGGAAGAACAGACGGGAACCTCTGGGAGCAGTGCCTCTGAGTCAGAGGATGAATGGACCAGGGTTACCCGGACCAAAAAGGCCAATAAGGCAAAAAGGGCCTTGCTTAAGGACCCATTGAAGCAGATTAAGGCAATCAGGAGTGTCATCACGCCTTATCATAAGAACGCCAAGTACTCTGTTTGGGAGCACTTAGAGTTGTTTGAGCAAATGATGGAGACTTTCCATTTGAAAGACAGCCAAAGCTGTATTCAATATGTAAAGTGGACCTTCTCCCCGGAATACTCCAGTTTCTTTGCGGGGCTGGAGGACCAAAATCATTTAAGATGGTCCACCTATAAGGCGGCCATCTTGAAACATTTTTCTACTCATAGAAATCCTCAAGAGGCTCGCAAGGCAGCCTACAATTTACAATGTGGGGAGGATCAGGCCCCACAAGAATTTGTGCAGGAGTTAAAGCGTGCTTTTGCACAGACCACAAGAAGGGTGCGCACGGATAGCAGAGAATTTATTAATACGTTTTTCCATGCCTTGCCCAAATACATAATGACCCAGCTCGTGAGAGATTTTCATGAGAAAAGATCTTTAGAATGGGTCATTGAACAAGCCACCCGCATCTACGAGGTGCAGAAACCGGTGGAAAACAAAAACCAGCCCAAAAACCCCAAAACTAACAGCACCCCTGCTGCTGCCAAGGTGGCAGAGGTAAAGGTTGCCCCCGTTTTGGATTTGGAGATGGGGGGGCCGAAAAACCTACCTGCACCTAATAATGCTAGGCCCAGAAGGTCCTCGGGCCAGTCACAGACAGGGGGCCAGGGAGGCAGCCCCACAAATGGGGTCCCTCGCTCTCCTGATTATGTAAGCCCCCGGTACAAGGGAAACAGACCCATCCTGGGTTATGTGTGGACTCCTCCAGCCCAAGGGGGGGGATCCAGCCAAGCACCTAACCCAGAGAACTTCCCTCCCAACTTCTCACAGGAGGGCAGAAACTCACCAAACCCTGGGCAGAACTTCTTCCCCAGGTATCCACCCAACTTCCAGCCCCAAAATCATCCATCCTTCTTTCCCCAATTCCCTGAGCCCAGACAACCGAATCCGGGAGAGGGGAGGCCAAGGGTGGAGGGGTACCCAAATCTTCCCAACCAGGGGTACTACCAAAGAAGGGATAGCTACCCTTCCCGGGATCAGCCCAGGGGAGAAAACAGGGCCCCGTATCAGCCTGAGCGGGTTTCCCAGTTAGAGCGCCAGGTTCAAAACATGGCGCGGGATCTGGGTCACATACTGAGGGCTCAGCAGAACCCTCAGATCGGCATGCCGGCGCAGAACGCACCCAACTCTGGACCCGGTGCTCCAGAACAATGACGGGGGCAGCACCCCGATAACTCACCGGTTTCAAGGGAGGAGGCACAAGGGGAAGGGGGGTGTAAAGCCTTGGAGGAAGCTTCCTTCCTCACTTGTAAACAGCCCCTGGAAACCCAGGAACCGGAAACAAAATCTCTTGCCCCTGAAAGTCTGCCTCCTAAGGAGCAGAGGGGGGGGTAGGAGAAACAAAAGACCCAAACAGACTCAGTTTGAGGAGGAGGTACAGATCTTCCAATTTGAGGGAGAGGGATCCTCAGAGGATCCTGGGAAAAGGATCTTCTCCTTCAGAGTGGGGGGAACTCCTCCCAAAGAAAAATGGGTCCCTAGGACCTAGAAAAATGGGTCCACAAGTGTGCTAGTGCCAGATTCTCCGTTGTTAATCTTTATCATATCAGATTAAGTGTGATATCCAATTATTAATTTATAATAAAGTGTGATATATATATATCTATTGTTTAAATTATCAAATAAACCCTTTAAACTTGCAAAACAGAACTACTTCTTGGCTCAGTGGGGTCAGGGGGATTCCGAGAGAGGGGTGTTATATAGGGGTAGTCATCCAGAACGCATGAACTGGACATAAAGATATATCCATAAGGGTTTCCATTCAGTATCCCAGACTAGGCATTGATTTAGCTGTAGTGTTGAATTGAATCCTCTTACACACCCCCAGACTCATTATACCATGTAAAGGGAGCGGGGGACACCCCCGCAACCCCTGCTCTCCTTAAATGGTATAATGGGGTACACCTTTACCGGGTCAAACCACAGCATTTTTTCCACCATTTTTTTACCAGCAACATTTGTGTTGTGATTTTATTACCTGATACCTCAAATACAGAGTCATTGGCAATCATCATATGCCAGAAGTGCCTCAATATAAGCCAGAAATTGATCCATATATGCCAGGAGTGCAGGCATCAAATGGCAGGTGTTCATGCATGGATGAGTGTAACTACAATTTGGCACCTGAACAATCATCAAACGCCATGGGCTACAGGCATCATATGCAAGGAGCACAGTCATCAAAAATCGGAGCTGCAGTTGTGATATGTCACAGGAGAGTGAGAGCATGGAGTGGATGATACCCACGTCTCTTCACGTCATTCTCTGGTCATCATTTCTTCTATATGTGAGTCAATTTAGGTTTTTGTGATGTCACCATTCGTCTTCCATTAAGACCTTTTTAGTTTCTTCAGGGACTGTACTTAGACGATCTTCATTTTGTTTCATTTGTTGATATGGCTTTCTCAATGGGTACCTTACTGTCCATGGTTTCCTTGTTACTGGTGCTTCAATAGGAGGTGTTCTTCTGATAGGTACTGGACAGTGCTTGCCTCAAACATCTGTGTTCCGCCTGCCAGACACAGGTCAGAATTCCAGGTGAGCCCACTGAACCCTTCATCCAACTATGATAACTCCAAGCATTAAATTGGGTAACAGCAACACTATTACAGCGCTCATGCAAAACGAGGAAAACTGTGGGAAGCACCATAGAAACATCTGATACTAATACACGTAGCATCTTTGCTGCTTTATTTCATGACAATCATCTCTGAAGGAGAGAGTAGGGGTAGAAAGGCTAACCCCCATCCCTAAAAATAACCATTTAACGGAAGTACTAGCCTTGAGTGCCCGAATAAGGCTGAGATTGCAAGTCCAAAGATCTTGAAGATGAAACTGATCTTGGTTGTTTGCCAGTCGCACCACTAATTCATGCGAAATTGATTGATGAGTCATCGGCTCATATTGGAGAGCTAGGAAGCTGTGATCAAGGGCTGGACGTTACGTCACCCTTACAAGCAGCAATTGTTCTTCTCTGCAGTTTCCCACAGAGATGTTAGAGCAAAAAGACAATTCTCTTTATGAACCGGCCCATCTCAGTCCTGTGCAATGGTCACAAATGAAGGACAGAATAATTGGGGAACTGGATTTATCTAACAATCTTTCAGACTTTTTTGCATGGTTCGATGTGATAGACAATATCGGAGTACATTTTCATCTGGAAAAGATACACCATTCTTGTCAGTGGGATCAGCCCACTGATCAAGAAGAGAACAACTCTCAAAGTGTTAGACCCAGAGATCTCAAACAGCCCAATGTGATTTGAGTTGTTTGGCCCCTCTTGCATTTAATCGATGCTTTAGGGAAGGGAAGGGCATGAGTTTGGGTGAAACTGGTGATTTTTCTTGTCAGACGAGTCCTGAGTTAAGAAATACGATACGGCCCCAAAAGGATGATTTTATGGAATGTCGGAAAGTTTTACCTAAGTCACAAGCCTTAACCTCAAATCTATCCCCTGTAAAGGAGCAGCCAGCACAAGTACCCGGGTTAATTTCTCGGGCTGACTCAGGAGATGCAGCCCAGGTTTTGGTTCATCATTTGCAATAGCATACTATCAACCATAAACATTGTTTTCCTAGACGTCTACATGTCAACAAAGCCAATATGCCCCCAATTGCTAAAGACTATGTTAGGAAAACTGTTATGGATCACAGGAACTTTATCATTTCTATTGAGGAGAACTGTGGAGGTTTTGAACCAAGTGAGGCCCTAAGGAACAAAGTGCTTGCATGGCTTTTCAGAAGACTGGTCAGGGTGTAGTAAGAATGTCTGATTTTAGGATTATTAAAAGGATAAAGATTGACCAGTGGTGCACTCAGAAGGATAAGGGTTGTATATTGGTGGGGTCTGGCGGAAGTAATTTGCCATCTTAGTTGGCCCTCTGTGTTCATCTTTACAAAAGCATCATCGGACCTGAAATTGGTAGTAGATTTTGCTCATTAGTAGGGTTGTTCTTTCAATTTTGGACTGAATAATGGACTTGATCCCTGTACGGTTTCCTTTTACTGTTCTTTCTTAAATGGATGTATGTAGTGTATATTTTGTATTTTATGTTTGTATGTTTCTGTTTGTAGCGCCTCGATGCCCGTGGGCTTTGCCATGATATAAATATATTTTAAAAAAATAAAAAAAATAAAAAGGAAATTAAATGGGATTGAAAGGGAGGGCGTCCATTGGGGCGATAGGCTGTTTAGGGCTCTGGTGGGTTCCAAGACCCCCAACCGGCCCATAGAGTTGGGGGTTTGCTCAGAAGCACTTTAAGACAAGATAGCAGCACCCGTGAGATGGATGGGGGTGCAGATATATAGTTCAACACCAATCAATAAGGACAACTCAACGGTTTGGCAAAGGGAGTCCGTTTAAAGACAAGTACAAAAAACAGGGAGTCTCATGAATATCAGTGGATGCGTGATCTTCTCTCTCTCTTCACAACTCCAACAAACTTCATAAAAAACACATAATTTATAGTAAAAACACGTCATCACTGACGTTTAGCGCTTAAACGTTGGTGTGCGATTCTATTGGTTCTAGAAAGGTAACTTTAATATAGGTATTATATCTGTATATGGTAACGGAGTAAAGGGATTGGGTAAACACTGTCAGGTGGGGCATCTAAGCACTTCCTTCAAAATAGCTACTGTAGACGTCACTAAAAGTAAGACGTCCCATTGGTTCTACTAACTATAGGACCCTAGATTATTTGGTCTATTGTTATTTGGTTGGCACCAACCCCATGCATACTTTTCCATTTTGCTTAGCAGCACGCAGAATGGTCGGCCAGGTGTGGGGTGCCCCTTAGTAACCCGGCCTTCCTCCAATTGTTACAATCAATCATCACCTTAGTAGCCATGTGTCAATTATTTCACTGTGGTTGGCCTCGAGACTGCATCTTCTGTCCAGAAAAGTTCTGATAACTTCGCCTGGCCAGGTGCCATGCATAGGTGTGAGCTCCCGCTTCTTCTTGCTCAACTGGTCACGTGATTCAGACACCATGAATTTGCCTCTTTTCCAAATAATTTGTGTATTTGATTTTCCTTTCACCCACCACCTGTCTTTGTCTTCTTATCTTAACCTTTCAGAAGCAGGATATTCTGTTTTTAGTTTCAATTAAATGTAGATACTGTTCATCTCTTCCATTAATACAACCTTGACTTTCCTGGAACAAGTTGCCTCTGCTGAGTTTCGTTTCAGCCGTCTCTTATCAATTTTGCTTAATAGGAAGCTTTTTCTCATGTGGTCTTCAGTAACCTGTGTTGATTCTGCTTCTTGTGCGAAGTGGAATATAACGTGCTTCTTCTTAGGTAGATTATGTATAGTGGCGCTTGCCACACTATCCTTCTATTAAGCATAGCAAGCCGCACGGTTTTCTTAGCTTTCTTGCGGTTCCAAGCATATCTACATGCGTAAACTGGTCGACTATCTTAATCATGCTCGTGGCTTAGCTTCTACATTTGACATCGCCCTTTCACTTTAGATTCACAATATCCTTGTTCATGGCGTTTTCGCCTCTTTATGTCATTCTCTGGTCGTCATTTCTTCTCTATGTGAATCAGTTTAGGTTCTTGTGATGTCACCATTCATCTTCCATTAAGACCTTTTTAGTTTCTTCAGGGACTGTACTTAGACAATCTTCATTTTGTTTCATTTGTTGATATGGCTTTCTCAATGGGTACCTTACTGTCCATGGTTTCCTTGGTACTGGTACTTCAATAGGCGCTGTTCTTCTGATAGGTCAATAAGGGAGGAAGGAAATCAGACCATGGCGCACTCTACACCAATGAGACAGGGCATGAAGCTGTGGAACAAGAAGTGGCTAGGGGACCTACTTTTGCATACCAAAGATCTGCAAGAGGAAATGATGGAACTCCTCACGCCCCAAGCGTTGGAAGACGTGTTGGGGACCTGGAGGTGCAGGTTCCAGAATAAAGTAAGGTTGTTGAGGGGGCATTGAGTAGGTGAGCTCCAAGTCATAGGAAGGGTGCTGGACAAGATGGAAAAGGGGGTTCAAAGCATGCAATAAAGGAATAGAGGGGAGGGTTGGGTTGGGAAGGGCTGGAGAGGAAGTCCTGGGTAGGGGGATGGAGCACCTTGCTTGCCACAAGGGGTCGGCAAGGGTCATTGTCATAAGGGGCTTATGGGAGGAATGAAAAGGTGTTTATAGAATAAGGACAATTAGATAGAAAGACTAGTGTATGGGCTGGGATGGCTGAGAGATAGGGTTGGCTAGTGTGACCAGGGGTACTCACTAGTGAATAGCCCATTTTATAGGTGGGAAGATGAACATCACTGGGGAACCCTGAAGGGTACAGTAGTAAGATCGAGAAGATACAGGAGGTAAAAGGGCAATGCTATAAGTTAAAATTGGTGGTGATGCCTATAAAGGGCTTGACCAATATGTAGAGAGTAGGGGTCCCTACTGGATTGGACCAAATGAAGGTATGAGAGGGGGATTTGGTAAATATGTTTGAGCACTGGGCAGGAGACTTCGGTGTAAGAAATCAGATGTGCTATCGCGTGCCTTCTGGAGTACGCAGGCCCAGAGCAGCAAGCAATATAAGCGGATGGATATTAGCCATTCCTCTATAAGCTTCTGGGTACTACGAGACATTTCCTAACAGGAACAGCACCCAGAATGGTTGGGATAGATGTAGCTCCTGCTTGTCGACAAGAAGAGCCTGTTAAGCTTGACGCCATCTACGATCGGGAGCAACCTTTGACTCCCCTAACCAACACATGTGTCATTAACTCTACATGTTAGCAGACAGGTATATGGTCGAATTTGGAAAGCTGTAGAGTATAATGGCCACATGTACGGCTCAAACAGCTATAGTTTGCACATTAAAGTGTCCCAGAATGCCATCGGGGCAGCCTGAACCTTTCAAATTTCTAGTAACAAATTGTTTTTCGTAATTAAGTTTCTGGAAGGGGGGCCTGTTAAAAGGACCTCCCTTTCATACTGCTTCATGCCAAAAGTATAGTGTAACACTCATGTACCTTTGCTGTGAACAGTCTCCTGACATCCCAACAACTACTCTGCAGTGGTAGCAGGAGACAGGTGCAAATGTCACTTGTTTAATTCTGACTGTTGCTGGAATTCTCTGCTCCAATGGGAAAAGGAGGAGTTGTAATCTTCTGCGCCTCTGATCAAAGCATAATGATTGTGTACCTTAATCTGCCTGGTGGCATGTATAACTGTAAGCATTTGCCATATCTGGTTATTGCACAGTGACTTCTGGGGTTACACAAGTATGCAGCCATAGTATTTGGATATATTAATAGTGTTGGCTTGGAGAGCACTGCTCCAGCTGTGTCAGGGCTGATGTGTATTAGCTGTTTGGCTTGCAGGTCCCTGCAACTGCCATGTTATAAAAGATTAAATATTTAATTAATGTCGGACAATGAAGTCACACTCACAGTAGGGTGCTGCTCACTGGGGTCCCTTTGATGCCAGAAGACATGGGAAGGGAGTACAGTTGAGTTGAGTAGCTAGAGTAGAGCGGTAGGCTGAAAGAGGGGTTCTACCACCTTGATTTCAATTCGGCCTGTCTACCACTTCTGGCCCCGCTCACCTCCTGCAGACAAAGAACTCTTGAGCTGATCTCAGAAGGCAAGCAACACTTTTTACAGAAACGCAGACTGGACCCTGAAAGCAGGTTTGCTTTGGACCAATCAGCTGTCGCGGTTTCTCTTTATAAGGGCAGTAATTCCTGTCTTCAGTTGATTCATGTCTGGGCTCTAAAGAAGGAGGATTCCTCTGGAACTCTGTAGGAGATACAGTCTAATCCAAATTCCTCTGCATAGAGGCGTAGAAAGAATCTTCCAGGGCATAGGAGAGCTCTGTCTCCTAACCTTCCCCAGGGAACAGTGGGGGCGACACTGTTGTTAGACCAAAACTTCTCAACTGGCTGTGCACTGAATTCAGGATCCTATTTACTGGAGGTGACGGAGCCCCCTTTGGTGCCAGTCAACTTCCTGGACTGGAAGTGTGGAACAAAGGACTCACCATGACCCTGGAGACGCTGGATGGGGCCTCCAGGCAACCCAGAAGTTCATAAGCATCTGCAACCCTGTTTCACCTCCTCAAGACATCTTCCAGCCAGCCCATCCATGCTTGACTCACTTTGACAACACACTACAGGACTCACGGAACTGCTCTTGGCACTTGGTACGTTCTATGAACTGCCAATCTTCTCTTTGAGTCATCCAGATGCCAGCTCAATCCATTGTAGTGGGCCAACTCAATCAACCTCATCGCCAGCTCAACTCCATGGAAGCAACTGACTCAAACACTGACTCAGCCTGTTGGCACCCGTTAACCTGCTGTCTTGAATGCTGACCATAATCTGCATAGGCATCACCTGACCAGTGAACGGACACATTAAACGCCATTATCTGACTGTCTCTAATTCTGACTCAATCCAACGGGAGCGCATGCCTGAAACTGACTTGATGCCAACTCCACATCTAGACCGCATGACTCGATCTTCTTGACACCGGCTCAATTGCAGCAAAGCACATAAATGCCCAGCTCAATGCTGCTGAGCCCCAAAGACAAGAGAAAAAACGGTATTTGAAGAGCCCTGTCCCTCTCGTCTGCCTTAAAGCACCAAAGTGATGTGTAGGCCCTCCTCCTTCTTTGGCTTTTTAAAGACATATAGTTGAACACTGACACTGCTGCTGAAACATTTAGCCTCAGCACCTCTCCCTGTCAACTGAGAATGCTGTCTCTTATCAAAGTCTACATTCTCTTACAGAGGTGGGTCTTTAGTGTTTTAATTATCTGTGTGCATTTATTTTTTTGATTAAAGACCCTATTTAATGGAACCTTGGTTTGACATTCTTTTATTTTGGTACCACTGTGCTATTACTGTTTGTGTTGCATCTGTACCAGCTCATACCCCTCCTGAAGATGCAGCCTGCCCGCTGCCTGTCAGGAAGTGCCTGTTTCACCTTCATGATTGGGATCACTGTTGATTCAGTCGTAGTGTGGGGCTGAGTTGGAGGTTTACCCACTACTCAGGCTGCGGCAGCTCAGTGAAGAGCCATGGAGCATGCCAGTGTAGCTGAGTCTGGGTGGCAGAGGACATCTGTCCGAGGAAGAAATATATATACTAGGTCAGTCTATTGCACTTAGAAGACTTGAGGGTAGCTCCTCCCCCAAAGTGCCTAGAGGAATCTACCAGGGTAGCTGGTCTTTTTCCACAGAGTTTCCAATGACACAGAAACTTCTAAGATAAGCTCCATATGGGCTCTTGGTACACGTAAATGCACCACTTCGGTGGGCATCCACGCCGCAGGCACGGCTATCCATCCACACACAGGAGAATGCAGCTACAACCTATGACAACATTCGGGCTAGCTGGACACTTAATGTTTTGAAGCCTGCTCACACCAGACTACGCCGCAACACCCCTGACATCAGTATGCAGCGAAGACCTATGACAAATTACAGGTACACTGGACACATAGCGAGTCCCTAACACCCACGCCATCTCTTGGCTCCACTCAGCATCCATCCACATGCCTGACCTTATGGGTTGGTTTCTACCAGAGCCTGGCCAGCCCTGCCAATTATTATCTGGTCAAATGCATAAACGCATTCTAATCCTACTCCGTGACCTAAAACAATCTGGACTTCGATCCCTGAGGGCGTTCCCACCACCAGCGCATTGAGACTATAATAATGGTAATAGGTGCTATATAAATGACAACTGCAATACAATACAATACTCATCCATATGCTGCTGGGGAGAAGTAGTCATTTTGGTGCAATGAGGAACTTAGATTCGGAACACATTATGTACTAGCTCCTCATTCCCCAAAGGTAGGTCCTGCTGAGTAAGTTACGCCTGATACCTAGGACTTGTTTTAGCACCCGCTCATTTCCTCATAACGTCAAATCAAATGAACGAGACAGCTGTCCAAGTTGAAGCTGAGTAAGGTGTGTTCGATAGAGATGTGGTGTCAAAGGAGAGGACTACACTAGAGTACCCAATGTCAGTGTCAAAAGTATGAGGTTGACCTTCCTGACTACCTCCAACAACCGAACTGGAAAGTTGTAACTCAAGGAAGGACTGGTCTGAAAGGTACAAAAAACACACGGCAGCCAGATACCCCATAAGCATTAGGACTATTATCAGAGACCAGCAATGAAAACCAAACCACCCGATATACCCAGGAGCACCTGGGAAGGGACGCAGTCTATAGGCCCGAAACAATCTCCTGAAGGCACAAGGATGGGGATAAAAGAAGAATAGCATAGTTGGGACCAAGCCCAATGGCATACAGACAGTGGTAGACACAGTAGGGGAAGGTGGAAGTCCTATGAAGAATAAGGAGTTCCAGCTTCTGAGAAAGAGAGACTGGGGACTGGTGGAAGACCGCCGCAGAGAACTGGGAGTATTGGCCATAGATATGGCCGAAAGTCGAACGTTCAATACACAAATATCACAAGAAAGACAGGGGTTCAGGTTGTGGCCGGACCAGGATACGGGCAAAAAGGACTAAACCACAGAGTCAAGCTGAGGAAAGTCTTCAATTTCAGGCAAATGTGTTGGTACACAGGGAATCGAAAATAGCACAGAGCCAGGATGAGGTTAGTCTGTGATTTCAGGAAAATGGTTTGGTACACAGTGCATCAAAGATCAGACTGCGGGGGTCAGGCTGAGGCAAGTAGGGGACATCAGGCCAATGTTTTAGTACACAAGATAGACAAACCAATGGGACAGAATGAGGGTACAAGGGGAACAGAGAGAACATGAGAACTAAGAGCAGGGCAGTGGAACAGGAAGGATATCAACGTACATGCACAATGGCAGACACTTGCGACGTCAAGCAACTTGCCCTCATCAGGCGAACTGTTATATGGATGAGCTGGTGGCATCTCTCACCATCCTTTGGTTGGCCTTAAAAGTGCATGCTGAACTTTGCTCTGAAGAACATTTGTAGGAGCAGCAGCTGGGTATGTTGGGTGATGCTGCCCAGTGCTGGCAACCACGATTCCACAAATGCCAAAGCATTTGGCCTAGAGATTAGAGGATTCCCTTGGACCATGTGGTGGGCATGTGGGTAGGGCATTTTCATTATTGAATCGCCTTGGCTAGGTGGGTGTCATGGGCTCAAGTATGAACCTCTCTTTAGCTAATGGGGAGATACGGGTGGGGGAAATTGGAGCGGGAATCATTAAATAGAAGTATGAATGCCAATGATTAGATGGGGGCATCAATAGAGAGGCTGTATGAGGTGAAGCAGGGTGGTAGGATGGTATGGTCAAGGGAATTGCTATTGACGTGGGTTGATTGGTCATGGAGGGCAGTCAAGGGGGGGCGGTCAGACACTAAGAATTATGCGCGTGTAAAACAGGGATTTGTGTGACATTCTGCCTGCAAATCCCTGTTTGAGGAATGGGAATTTGTCGTCAGAATTGTACGCAAATCCCTGTTTTACACGCAAATAATTCCATGAATGGGGCCTAAGAATTCAAGATCAAGTAGGCCATAGCGGATATCTTCGGAAGGTGAAATCCCCTAAGAGAGCAATAGGGGGGGGGGTGGTGAAGCAGGTCCAGATCAGGGAGGATGGAGCAGAGTGGAGCAGGAGGAATACAATCATTGAGGATAGTGAGTGTGGGTGGGAGCAGGAAGTCGAGTAGCAATGCATTCAAAGATGAGATGCTACAAGGATCCAGGAAGGGTTAGCCTCATTGACCAAGTATACAACTCTGCCACCAGCCCTCTCAGACCGTGAAGGTGGGGGAAGGTAGCAGCATCTCTTTGAAGGGCAGCAGGCATGGCTGAGTCATGGGGGGTGAGCTATCTCTCTATAGCCATGGAAACAAGATGGAAATCATGAGGATCGATGTGGTCAATAAGGAAGGAAGTCTTGTTTGAAAGAGATTGGGCATTCAGAGCCCAAAAGTTAGGTTATTAGATGGTGAGGGGACAGGAGGGAGGAGAGAGAGCAAGAGAGAGGTTGCCAAGATGATTTGAGGGCGGCATGTCATTTTGGAGTGGTGTTTCCAGCATGGCTGGAAACCTTTTTCCATATGCTAGAAGATGAAATAATATGCTTCTCATATGATGCAGACTATTCGCGGTGCCTCATTCCGTTACCAGGCAACTATGAGAAGGACGCATTAGCAGTGGCAGAGGTATATGGCCTCAGACACAAGTGGATGGATACGAGTGGGATGGCTCTGAGCCACAGCAAGACTGAGCGTATGATCGATGGATCTAGACCCAGACTTGCAAAACTTGCACCACAGTATGAATCTTTCCACATCACGGATCACGTCATTCTGACAAAGGACAAAATAAAAATCTTGGGGGCGACATTCGATCAGACCCTGAGTATGGCTGACCATGTTAATGGCCTAGTGTCTGCATCGGCCTGTTATATCAGGCTTCTCTCCCACATTTGCTGTTTTTGTCTCTGAAGGTCTGCGAAACAATCGCTCGAGCCATTATCTCCTCTAAGATTGATTACTGTGGTTCTCTCCTCATAGGAGTGGGAAAATCAGAACTTGCAAAACTCCAAGGGGTCAGAATAGGACGATTAGAGCTATCATGGGGTTACCAAAATTTTCGCATGTATCGAAGATAAGACGAAAGCTTCAATGTACTCATTGCAGAAAGGATTGAATTTTGGCTGCTCACCATTACATATAAGTCCTTTCCTGCCCACATCTCCAACTGACTGAAATTTAAACAGGTGGCACGCACCCTTCGGTTTAACTGTGATACAAACCTACAAACCCCAAAAACATAATTGGAATTAGTTAGAAGGGGTCATTTTGGGCGGCCACTCCGGCCAAATGGAACACCCGACCCTTAACCATAAGAAACTGCTCGACACTTGAGCTATTTAAGAATAAACTTAAGACACATTTATTCAAATAAAGGTTCTACCTAGTCTCCTATGACCTTTCCGTTTGCCATTGACACTCCTTCGGCACCCGTATGCATGCCTCCGCCCCACTTTGGATGCGCCTTACCGATAACGTAATGTAATGTAATGTAATGCCTATTGTTGACGGTGCACAGGACATGGACAGGATCGGAAAGACCTGGAGAGGGAGAAAGCAGTAAAGGGCATCATACTAGCACACGCATGGAAAGACTATGTGATGGGTAGGGTGTTGGAGCCAGGATGTGTTAGCGCATGGTGCTGGTCGAGAGAGGCTGGGGTTGGTGGAGAAGTCATAAGTAGGGTCTTCCAAGCGGGTGCTGGAGTTAGCAATCCACCAATAGGAGGCTGTGCAGAGTAAGGCCTAGTGCACTGAGGGCAGATTCATGGAGGGTGCTAAGAATCATGGCCTAATGAAGGACATAGGTAGTATGTGGGACCTGTGTGGAAGTCCCCTGCCTGTCCCTTATTGTGAAGAGTGGGCAGTCATGGGAGCATCTCACTAAGGTATACTGGGCCCCAGACTGGTGTAGGTATATCCCATAACTACCGGACCATGGTAGATGCCACCACAACCGAGTCATGTGGAAGAGCGTGTCACAGAGAGGCACCCCATGGTTCTGTCCCTTTAAGGTATAATCCTGACATGAAAGGGTCCATTGAGCATGCAGTCCTTCCTTGGAAAAATGGCCCTTAAATCCTGTCTTTCCCAGCAAGTTCCTGGTGGTGAATTGGGAACACCTAGTATTGGATTGTCGAGAGTGGCCGACAGACAAAAGGTTCCCGATCCAGCTAGTACAAAGATGTCAAGTCAGGAGGTGCTGCTGGGCTCAGGGAAGCACAACACGAAAGAGGAAAAGAGTCAAACTTTGTGTGGGAATCCCACTGTGGCAATAAGCCACGAGACGGCGGGCCAATACCACCCAAGGTAATGTCCCCGGGGGCCCATAGTTACTTAACGAGGCCCCAGGGGCATTACTTTGGGCAGTATTTGCCCGCAGTCTAGGGGCTTATTGCCATTAGTACCCTAGCCCGTTAGACGGGGTACTAATAGCACTTTTTTCTGTTCCGAAACACTGCCGCGTTTCGGAACAGAAAAAAAAGCCAAATAAAATGGCCACCAGGAAAGTGAAAACGGAGTCTGTTTTCCCTTTCCATGGCAGCCATCAGGAGCGGACGCACTGGGAACAGAAGTGTTCCCAGCCCGTTCGCTCCAGAGAAAAGAAGAAAAAAGAAGGTAAGTGGGGTTGGGAGGGCAGGGAGGGGATAGTTTGCATGGTTGTGGGGGGGTGGAGAAAAGAAAAAACATACCTGAGTCCCTGGTGGTCGACAAGGCAGCCTCCAGCTGTGGGGAGTCTCGGAGTTGAGATTGCCCCGTTTCGAGCCTCCTCATTGGCTAAGGGGCTGTCTCGCCCCCCGCCGGGAACAAACGCAGGCACGAACGTGCGTCCACGGGATTACACTGTGGTATGGCTCCAAAACGAGCCAATCATCATTCAGTGTAATCCCATGGATTGCAATGCCGGGCACTAATGCCAAATAATTGAAACACTCACTGGATCCAACCTGTAAGCAGGGAGCAATCGCTGAAGCCGTGGAGCACATAGCACTGCTGAGCTGGCCTTAATCGTACATGTGCCATAGTTAGCTACCAACCACTATGAAGACTGGGTCCGAAGCTCTGCATAAGGTGAGGCTTAGCCAGCAAAGCACCAGGGAACATGTGTCCTAGCAAACTCTAACCAGGCATGTTTCAAGATACAAAACACAACATATCTGGGAGCTGTTAAACAAGGGCCGGAAACCAAGGTGCGGCCCTGACCCTACATAAGGCATGAGTGATAGCACTCGGTTGTGGGTAATTGGAGACAGTATGGATGCGGTGCGGGAGTAAGTTTTAGGTCCAATCAGGAGGCGGAGCTGGAGAGAAGTGAAGGAGACTGGAGAGATGGAGGCTGATGATAGAATAAGGGCGGAGTAAAGAGGGAGCATTAATTAAGGAGGAGGAGGTGAGATAGAAAGTGAGGAACAAGAAGGAGTGCAAGAGTAAAGGGGAGGCGTGGAGATGGAAAGTGAGGGGCAACAAGAAGCAGTGCAAGAGTAAGGGGGAGGGCAGATAGAAAGTGAGGAACAGCAAGAAGGAGCACAAGAGTAAGGGGGAGGGCAGATAGAAAGTGAGGAACAACAAGAAGGAGCACAAGAGTAAGGGGGAGGGCAGATAGAAAGTGAGGAACAACAAGAAGGAGCACAAGAGTAAGTGGGAGGAGGGGAGACAGAAAGTGAGGAACAACAAGAAGGAGCACAAGAGTAAGGGGGAAGGCCTTACTTCAGGAGGATGAGGGGAGCAAGCAGGACCAGAAAGGCCAGCTGAAGTAACCCGAACCCTGGTGGAAGCTCTGGGGCTGGGCTTGGTGGAACCCAGCTTTCTCCCTTCCCACGGCATAAGCTTAATTTGCAGGCACACTTAGGACTTGAGACAGAGGTGGGGAAGGGAGAGGGCTGGGGAAACAGGGGAACCTGGGCAATAAACAGAAGAATCTAAAGAAATCAAGAAAGACGTGTGTGTCGAGTGTGTCAAGAGCCCAATACTTTCAGTGGCTGAGACCTACCAAGTACTCCAGATGGATCCCCAAGGCTTGAAACTTTGTGTTGCGCCAGGAAACATGTTCTTAGAACTCTGAGACTTGTGCCTTGTTGGAACGCATGGAGAAGCCATCCTGTGATCATATATTGCAGTTTCTTTAATTTGTCCAATCCCGGTGCCCACCCCTAATAAACATGTACTTGGTTAAAGCATAACCTTCTGTGCCCCTCTATCATTGATTCTGCTCCTCTTTGTAACAGCTCAGAAGGCAAGCAAAGCTTCTAGTGCTGCCAATAGGGCACCATGAGTAGGTGCCTAAGCGTTCAGTGGGTTCAATAGGTGACCAGGACAATCCATGTGGGTGTAGGCAACCACAACCTGTAATGAGGTCACTAAGCACACAACAACAATCAATAGGGTCAGTAAGTGGCCAAAACATTCACCAGAACAGACAGACTCAAAGGGATAGTTGGACATGCAATCTTTTAATTGGGTCAGTAGGTGATCAAACATTCAAGGCAGGCACTCGGCCGAGAAACATTCATTAGGGTTGGTAGGCACCCAAATATTCAGTGGGTTGCTGGTTGACACAAACATTCAGTAGGGTTGGTACATGATTACAATTTAAATGTGGTCAGTAAGCGAGCAAACATTTCACGAGGCCAGTAGGTGGTGAACTAGTGAATGATATCAGTGTGGGGTCAGTGGACGGTGATAGGCTGCCAGAATCTTCAAAGGGCTCGGTAGTCAGCAATTCAACATGTAGTGTGGCCATCTGTGCCTAACCTGGCGCCTGCCCATCGTGGTGAGGCCGTGAGCTCCAGCACCTACATGCAGTCAATAGCCCACAGAGCCCTCTCACTTATGCACATGCAGGAGACGCAGCAGAGAAAGGGTCAGAACGACGAGGGGAGTGGGGACGGGTGCAAACTGGCAAGGGGCAATTGAAAGCAGGTAAAACATACAGAAGGTAGGTGAAGAGTAGACAGACCACAGTCGAGTGACAATGTAGGGAAAAGTGACAGGGAAAGTCACAAGGGCATGAGTGGCCCATACCAAGAAAGGAGGCAGATGGCGTAAAAGGGCAGTAAACTGAAATGATTTCACAGGCATGCAGAAAAGAGATGGGGCAGATAACTGGAAGAAGAGACAAGGAATTAAAGTTACTAAGTAAATAGTGAATTGTACTGTGTCAGCTACTGAGTGGAAGTAAAGTTACTAAGTAAATAGTAAATTGTACTGTGTCAGCTACTAAGTTGAAGTAAAGTTACTAAGTAAATAGTGAATTGTACTGTGTCAGCTACTGAGTGGAAGTAAAGTTACTAAGTAAATAGTGAATCGTAGTGTGTCAGCTACTGAGTGGAAGTAAAGTTACTAAGTAAATAGTGAATTGTACTGTGTCAGCTACTAAGTTGAAGTAAAGTTACTAAGTAAATAGTGAATTGTACTGTGTCAGCTACTGAGTGGAAGTAAAGTTACTAAGTAAATAGTAAATTGTACTGTGTCAGCTACTAAGTTGAAGTAAAGTTACTAAGTAAATAGTGAATTGTACTGTGTCAGCTACTGAGTGGAAGTAAAGTTACTAAGTAAATAGTGAATTGTAGTGTGGCAGCTACTGGGTGGTCTCTTTTCTGGACTGGGCACTGAGCCACACCTGTGGTGGCCTGCTCTAGGTCTGTGGAGGTACATGGGAACATATGCTCACCAGAGAGAGGGTGAGGGGCAGGTGGTGCAGGTAGAGCTGCGTGAGGGTATTTAGAGGTGGAAGAAGGATGAGTGCTTGGGTGTGTGAGATCTCGCAAGTGGTGGATCGAGGGGGAGGTGCAGGTGAAGAGAAGGTGATTGTGGTAGGCAAAGTGCATAGTTGCCAACATGTCCCATTCCAAACTGTATGTGCTTATCCAGTCCTGCTTTTTTCTTTGCATTCTGGGACTTGTAGTTCCACTTTTCCCATTATAACACTCAAACTGTAAGTCCCAGAATGCACATGAACACCAGGACTGGATAGGTGCCTACAGATTGGAAGGGGTCCTGTTGGCAACTATGAAGGGGGAGGGAGTAGAGCGATCAAAGCCCGGACAGGAGAACCAATTGGCAGCTAAAGCAATACAGGACCAGGAAACGAGAACCAATTTGTTATTGTTTGTTCTAAATATTAATATGATTTTTAAACAGCACGAGAATGATTACTCACCAGCTTCCATGAAAGATCTGACAGAAGAGCCAGACAGGCGGTAACCGGTGGAACCCCACATGTACGCATTAGTTTCATTTCACAGAACAGAGGGACAAAAAATAATTGCATGAAACAGCGTCAAGAAAGAGCTCCTCCATCACTGCGGCAGGAACAGAAGGGGGTGCCGACGGCTCATCCAAGAGCCCTTCTTTCAGGTGCTTGAAAAATCACCGGCACTAACATATGCAAATGTGCGGCGATCCTGAGACACTATTCAGAACTTGGTGCAGTGACGGTGTTAAAGAGCACGATTCAATGCGCCAAAAAGAGGACGCCCAGGCTCCACTAGTATTCTCAAGTGGGCATGTGCGTCTTCGTAGTGCACGACAGTGCACCCTCAGGATTAGCGGGTGCCCACCCTGAAATCTCAGCAGCATTTTTGTAAAATAACGACATATTCTTTATTTTACAAATGTGCTGCCGAGAACACGGGTGTGTATGAACATGTTCCTATACACCAAAGTAAGCAGCTTCATCGTTGCAGAATGCCGGGGTACATGAACACTTTCATATACAGCAAACAAGACTTCTTGCGGCACTCCTCCAGTCTAACGGCACCAAAAGGGTACCGTATATGTGTGCTATTTTAGCGCACATATTAAACTGGAGGAGTGCCACAAGAATACCCGTCAAAAAAGCCAGGTAACGAATGTGACGGTTGCTAGGTTGGTTTCCAACCTATCCAAGCAACCGTCACATGTATTCCGAAAGTGGCACATTCCTTCCAACTTCAGAAGAATGCCCCACCTTCAGAATAGGTCTTAAGTACCGAAAAAAGGTTGTTAACCCTTTTAACGACCTTTTCGGTACTTAACACCAGAAAGAGAATAGGGCCCTGAGAGTTCCTCAGTCCAAAATGAGGAAAACTATTGCAGACACTTGGCAGCCTTCGGTACGTACCTTTACATTTGGGAGGATAGCAGAGGGGCAACATGCTCGCCTTGGAAGCAAGATGATGCAGAGCAACAGGGTTCGATCCCAGAGTCCGTACATAGAAACTTCTGGGTATTAAGCGCGTTATAAATAACCAATTATACTTTAAGATGCCACTCCTGGCCTTTGCTGTCTAGTGCTATGCCGATGACGTCATGCTGCCCCCTTTAGCCCATGTCATCACAATCCCATTTCTGTAATAGGGTCCCAACCGTTCGATATGTTCACCAGCTCCTACGTTTCCAAGCCTGACATGGTGCCAGCAACAATAAATGCGTTACTGCTTCTTGAAGGCAGGTCCGCTCAATATCCATTCCCTTTTGATATTTTACTGAGTGATGCTGTCACTAAAATTGAATCCCCATCCCCTTCCTGGCCCCAAGCCTGGCAAACATGACGTCAACCCACCTCATGAGCCAGACGCCTTGCTAGCTTATCACAACGATAACATCAGCACCAGCCAATCTCCTCCTCTGCCCTGGGTACGGCCTTGCTAAAAGACACAGCTCCCATAATCCCTCCTGCTTTCTTCCTAGCTGCCTACGTAGAGCCCTAGCTAGGCCGCGGACATGACCAGTTGTTCCTTGTCTGCAGGAGCTAATATGGCGCCATGTCGTGACTGAGCGAAACACGGGAAGATTGCTTCCGCATGTCTGCAGGGTTTGGGCCGTGCTCGAGCACACATTCAGAAGGACCCTACATCATTAAGACTGGCATGAGCGACCATGGCTCCTTCTGGACTTCCTCCTTGGTCGTCAGCAGGGACGTCATTTCACCAAAATGCCAAGGGTAGCCAAAGTGACATCACACAACCCTTGACCTCTGATGACATCAGGGGAAGTGATGTCAGTTGATCCCACCCCGAAGTGACATCACGGTAAACGATGGAAAACGACCTTTCACCCCTTGACAAAACAGAAAGTGGCATCACATAACATTGTTTCTAAGTACACTACGAAAAATATGGTTACAGTATCACTGTAAAGTGATATAGATTTATACAAGAATGGATCACCATATGTATCGTTAATATCAGCGCACATAGGCCCATATTACCAAATTACTGTGATTGCAAGCAGAAGTTCAAGGCCAAATGATAATGATGTTTTATTATATAGCACTTACGCTTAAGTGCTTCATATAGAACAAATATACGCCCAATATCACCCAACCTGTGATGCTACTCATTTATAAATCTCATCAGGATGAAAGTCTGAGTTGTTCTTTCTGGGAGTCAAACCTGCAACCTGCAGATAACACACAGATTGCATCAGCGAACGCTCAACCCACTGAGCTATCTTAAATGGCTACAGCTATCATAAAACCAGCCACTCCAGAAACAAAGAGCTACATTTTGCTGGCCACAGCCCAGGAGCCTCAATTTAATTTAAATAAAGAAAAGAAAAAAAAAAGTTTTTTTTGTTATTTTATTTTAGGGGTAGCAAGGGAGACCTCAGGGGTCGCAGGTGGGACCCCTGGCGACTCCTAAATGACGTCCCTGGTCGTCCGATCTGAGAGCAATGGCGCAGCAGGTGGCAGAGCCTTGCACCGAAAGAGCTGACACTGATATGACCTGCGTGGAGCATACAGCCTTGGCATGCAGATACGGTGGCCCAGAGGACCTGTGCAAATGCCTCGCATGGAATGGTGAACCTCATCTGCCTCGGAGACATGCCTCGTCAAGAACATTGTTGCACTGGGAACGGCTTTTGCTGCAGTCCACAAGAACACATTCCTTTCCCTGCTGTGCCATAGTCCACGCCCCATTGCAATGCTCCTGATAGGTCCACAGCTGTACAGCTTGCTAGAGAAAACTTTAGCTCTCTGCACAGAGCACACAGCAAGGACTCTATAGGAATCAGAGGTAGACCTTCTATGAAACCATCACATGTGAAGGAGGCATTTTCTTCTGATGGGTGTATGAGTTTATGGTGCACAGCCTGGCCCAAGAGTGCATTGTATCGGCATCAGCACATAAACCCCCAAATCTCTATTGTGGCTGGAAGGCAGGCTGGTACATTCAACACCCACTGTTTCACGGAAGGGCTAACTGGGGGCTGCCATCAATTTGCCATTTTATGTCTAGCCATGTTCAGGTGAAATTGCACACAAGCAAGCACCTGCATTTCCTACCCCCTCCCAGAATCAAACCAAAAAAGCACGCTTTGGGTAAACATTCCAAGTTTCTCCAGCATTGGATCTTTCATAGATTCACATGATGTGAATATCCCCTGTCATCAGGCTGGAAATACTCGGCAACACAGAGCAGTTTAGACTTAAACCGAAAACTTTATGTCACTTTTGTGCTCCATTACAGTCGTTTTGGCTCATACTGCCTGTAGTCAATAGGAACACCCCCCTTAACTCCGCCCCTGTCGGCCATTTTCAGATTTTTTACTGCACCTTAGTGTAAGGAGTGCTCAAAAATCATCTCTTCAAGATTTCTATGAATAATTTGGGATTTTAACATAATTTCCACAAAAAATGTATATTTTTCATCATCTACTCAATGACTGGCATTGGCAGGAACAGTGCTAGCTCCGTACGCTGTTCCCACCACCGATTATCTGCCACAAAGCTTCATATGCGCAGTTGGCTACCTCATGGCTGAATCCAGGAAGCAGAGCCTGTTCAAGGCCTGTGCCAATTGTGGACTGAAAAATCTCTACTCAGAGGATAACCACAATGACTGCTCTACTGCCTTCATCCTCACCATGTCATCCAGGACTGTGAAATCTGCCAGTCATTCTCCAACAAGACGCTGGGGATCGACATCGTCGTCTCATTGCGTGGCTCATGGACACTGGAAGGGCCTCTGACCCTGCGTCCGTACAGAGTCATGCCTCGTTACGGCATGTCAGGACAGCCCAGCGAACCACCTCCAGTAAGAGGTCTAGGTCCCATGAAGTCCAGGCCACCAGCAAGAGGAAGCATGAAGACACCTCAGGCGACGAGCACAGATCCTCGCACAAGGACCGGTCTTAAGCAAAGGTCAGTGAAGGGGTGTTGGCAGAGAAGGGGTGCCAAGGTCTTTTCCATTGCCCCAAGGAGGCAATGTCATCTAAGTCCATGTCGGAATCTGGTGGCCACTCTTCGTCTTCAGCGTTGAAAGCTGGTTGATTGTCAAGCTCGGCGGCGAGTACATTATTGTCAATGACCAAGCCTCCCTCCAGGTCATCTACCCTGAAGCCGTTGACACCGTCCACCGGCACTGCATCAACAAAGCCGTCAATGGTCATGACCACGTCTACTGCATCATTGACAAAACCATCAATGGCCATAACTACTGCATCATCGAGGATCTCTGGCCCCCCAGGGAGGTGGATGATAGCCCTTGCCCCCCGCCAGGATGGGTGAACACCTGTCAATAACGCAGAGGCTGTCTGATACCGGGACAGACACAGATCCCAACCAGTTGGAGGACGTGGTCTCCACGCACTCGTCCCACACTGACAAATTTGATGATTTCCTTGCAGGTGATGAGGAACCGGATGAGATTCCACTCAGGGACTCACCCCCTGATGAGATAGGTTCCATCCATGCACTCATGTCCAGCGCATCCAAGATGTTCGATTTTGCACCGGAGGAGCAGCGAAAGGAGAGTGTGCTGTACCAGCGCAGAGAGCAGTGCAGGAAATCTATCATGTCTATCCCGCTATTGGAAGACATCTGGGAGGGTGGCCTGGTCACCTTGGTGCATCCTGCAACTGTCCCGGCTAAGAAAGACTGGTTTGACAAAAAGTACAGAGCTCCAGAGAGCACTTCCGCCTGCCCCCACACCCAACACATGCCAGACTTCGTTGTCTCTGCTGCTGCCAGGAAAAGGTTGGCTAACCCTTCACAATACTGTTCTCTCCGTCCAGACAAAGAAGGCAAACACCTCGACACCTTTAGTAAAAAGATCATTACCACCACAGCCACCACTATCAAGGTGGCAAATGCAATGGCCATACTTGAATGTTATGATCGCAAGCTATAGTGCAAGATGGGTCCCCTGCTGGAGTTTCTGCCGGATGACAAGAAACAGGAGCCCATGGACTTCATCCATAAGGGCGAATTGCCGTCCGACCATGCCACCACGGTCTCTGTGGAAATCGCTGATACTGGTTTTCGTTAGCTTGGAAATGGAGCGTTCTGCACAGGCAGGGTTGGCTCAAGACCACAGTCTTTCGACCTGATGTCCAGTCCATGGTCGTTGATATGCTTATTGACGGATCTGGCCTTTTTGTAAAGAAGGTGGATGAAGCCTTGCAGTCCATAAAAATGGACGCGGAAACCGCTTGCTCTTTGGGCATGCTACAGCAAAGGTGTCAGTCCTTTTGTTCGGGAAAAGGGCGTTATGGACGGACTTTGCAATATAACTGCTCCACGTACCAGTCTTCCTCCTCTTACAAGTCCCTGTACTCATCAGGGGACCAGTACGTACAAAAAATAGTGCCAATCCTACAGGGAGTCACAGTGGCACCGTGGCTCCTCCCACTCTAGGTGTTAGTCCGGCAAACAGACATGACCAGCCCAGGGCCAGGTCCTCCCCCTTCAGCACCCCAGTGGGAGGACGATTTCCAAGGTTCGTCAAAGAATGGCAAAACATCACAACCAACAAATGGGTACTGTCCCTCCACCAGCAGAGCCACTCGCTTGAGTCTGTGGACTATCCACCATACATTTCTCCTGGATACAAACCAGAAGGTTTGCGGCACCTCTTTCTACAGTATGTACAGGCTCTGCAGCTAAAGGGCGCAGTGGAGAAAGTTCCGAAGGACGAGCTGGGCAGAGGAGTCTACTCCTGCTACTTCCTGGTAAGGAAAAAGTCACTGCACAACAAGTATTGGTTGGAAGCCCATATTGGATCTAAGGGTGCTCAACAAGTTCCTAAGGCACAAACGTTCCGCATGGTCATGCTGAAGCAGGTGTTGTCCTAGCTACAACAAGGAGACTTCTTGGTGTCCTTTGCCTTCGAGGATGTATATTTTCACATCCCTATTCGCCACTCACACAGGTGCTACCTATGCTTCGTGGTGGCAGGAGTAAATTATCAGTTCAAGGCCCTTCCATTTAGCTTACGGTCTGCTCCGTGGGTGTTTTTTACGAAATGCCTTGCACCAGTTGTGGCGCACCTGTGGTGAAGGGGCGTTGACGTCTACCCATATTTAGATGACTAGTTGATGAGATCCCGCTCATATCCGCTGGCAGAAGCCAACATGGCCACCACCATCTAATGTCTACAGCAGCTGGGTTTCTCCATCAACTTCCCAAAGTCATGCCTGGTTCCATCCCAATAGGCACTCTATCTCGCAGCAAGGCTTGACACTCAAACCTGCACCGTCAGGCACTCGGACCAAAGGGTGGCGGCTCTTCTGGAAAAGGTGCACTGTCTCAACGATGCCCAACATAGAACAAGCGAAAAAGGTAATCCACACCATAGGACAGTACAATTATACATCCTTATTCATTAGAATTCATCAAAAATTGTTCTGTGCTCCAGAAAGTCACAAAGAATAAGAAAACATAAAAATGTCTCCAATTAATCAAAATTTAATGGTACTTATATAATAAATAACAGAAAACAATTTCATAAGAAGTGAGAACAAGTGCTGAGGTGTAACAAATTACAAACATATACAGAAAAACAAAATAAATGCATAAACAAATAATCAGAAAGAAGAGGTTTATAATTTCTGAGGTTTTTGGGAAAATACAGAACACATAAGATTGAATCAGAGAGATAACATTTGTGTTCCTATATAGTAGTCTTCTTTACTATTTTTTAAAAAAGGGAAACAAATATCAGGATCCTTGTTTTTAGTACTCCTGATTCAAATGTCTGTCATGTTGCATGACCAATACATGATCATGTCGCTAATCTGCCCACGTGCAAGTTTGTGAATCTAAACATTCTTGTTCAGTGCTCATATTAAATTGTTCAAGAGAATGGGCACTAAATGCACGTTTCGGCTTGCCAATAGTTTAACGGCGTCTATGTTGAGCCTTCCTCAGGGTGAGTGGACTTCATAGTCACTGTGCTTCTTACAGGGGTATGAAGAACGTGTGGCTTTGTTTATCAAAAACGGAGTATCCTGTGGAGATGCTGGACTGACCCTTGATGACACTTATTTGGTGATAGAGAAGAACAGGGCCTGTCGCTTATGGGCTGGTTCTTGGTGTTTGGTGGTCGGGTTTATATTCCATCTGTAGGTTAATTTCTTGGTTCTATTTTGGGGCTTCTAACTGTCTTTCATTGTCTCGGAGAAGGAGCCTGATGAGTCCCAGAAATTCAGATTTTTGCACTGTCAGTCGCTCTGTCTGCGCCTCTCTTCATTCCGCCCAACGTCAGTCGGCAACTAAGAATCCCTGCTGGGGATGTTGACGGTCTTGAGATGACTGCATTGCTCTGACACAGGTTTTCAGGCAGAGACTTTGCTGGTGGTCAGTGAGGGAACATCTGATGCAAGGCGCCCCCTTCAGGCTGCCGGACCATCAGGCCACTGTCATGACGGACGCTTCACTGGAGGGCTTGCGCGCCCACTGTCAGGACCAACACACCAGAGGCCTTTGGTCGGAGAAGGAAAAGGGCCCGCACATTTTGGGTCCTGAAGTGTTTTCTCCCCCTCCTCAGGGGAAAAGTGGTACATAATTACCCTGACAACACAACATTAATGTTTTATATCCGCAAGCAAGGAGGAACAAGGTCCCCACAGCTTTCCAGGAGGCCCAAGGCCTTTGACATTGGGCTTTACAGCACAACATGTTTCTCATTAACCTTTATCTACCAGGGATTCAGAACACTCAGCAGGGAGTTGCGCTCTTATCATGAGTGGGAACTGCATGACAACCACCTTCACCTGTTATTTCAGACGTGGGGCGTTCCGGAGATTGACCTGTTTGCCACCTACGACAACAGTCGCTGCAAGAACTTATCCAGCCGCTCCACCATCAGGAGATCTTGGGGAGGCCTTTGCGTTTCCGTGGGAAGGGACGTTTCTGAATATATTCCCCCCGATTCCTCTGGTGCCTCAAGTCCTCCACACCTTCAGACTGTATCAGTGCAAACTGATATTAGTGGCCCCTGCATGGCCGAGACTGTTTTGGTACTCCAACCTAATTGCCCTCTCATCAGCGGAGCTGATCAAGCTGCTCCCACACCAATCGCTCCTGTCCAGGAACCAGGGAGTGGAACTGCACCATAACCCAGCCTCACTTAGTCTGGTGGCCTAGCTCCTGTATTCTTAGAATTTGGAGCTCTGTCACTTCCTCAAGACAGCCAGGAGGTCCTAGCGCATGCAAGAGCTCTGTCCACTTTGAGTGCTACAGGTTTTGTGCAGGAACCATCAACTGTGACCTCAGACCGTCCAGATGGAGGACCTTTTCGCCTATCTGTTGTCCCTGGCACAGTCTGGCATGACGCATTCCTCCATTGAGGTGCACCTGGCCGTGATCTCCAGGTACAACCGCTCCACATGGGAGCCATCACTGTGGTAACCGCCCGGCTGGTGAAGGAGTTCTTGCGTGGGCTGTTCCAATCTTTTCCACCTGTCCGCCACCCAGCACCAGCGTGGGAGCGAAATGTGCTACTTGCATGGCTCATTAAGCTGCCTTTTTGAGCCCATGCACCAATAATCCATTAAACATCTTTCCTGTAAAACAGTGATCTTGGTGGCAATAACTTCAGCCATGCGAGTGGGTGAAATCCAGGTGTTTTCCTCAAAACTGCCCTATTTGACGTTTCACAAGGACAAGGCTATTCTACATACTAACCCAACCTTTATGCCCAAGGCACCATCCTCTTTCCATCTCCATTAGTGGGTGGTCTTGTCCGTATTCTTTGGCACACTGACGTCTCCAGCTCAGCTGACCTTGCACACGCTGGATGTAGTGCACGCCCTCAAGTACAATGTGGCTCGTACTAAGTCATTCCATACAGTAGATCAACTGTTTGTTTCATTCAGACCTTCGGGGCCCGGGAACTGTATGCTTTCCCTGCTTTATTCTGATGTCAATGAAGCTGCGGAATGGCCTTGCACTTTGTCTATTTTATGTTATTGAGCCCAATTTGATCTGGCTCCGGAACCTCCTTGTAATTTGGGTTTTCCCAGGCCGTCTTAACACCACTCAGTCTCATGACATTAGCACAGGATTACGAGTGGTGCTAAGGCAGTGTAAATACGCATGTGCGGAGTCCACGGGACTCCATGGGGATTTTCAAGAGATTTACCGTGAGCGGGATTACGGCACAGTAAATCTGTGACTTTTGGAGGTATAATCTTGGAGGTACATTGTCTGTGTCAGTAACAGGATTACCGACACGTTACCGCTGTTTTCTGCGCTGCTCCACTTGTAGTGAGTGCCCTCATGCTTGTGTGAAGTAGAATCCACATGCTACTCTTCGGTTCTTTTCTTCGTTACCCTAGTTTGGCAGGATATGGGCCTTACCAAGTGTAGACAGGCTTTTCTAAGCCTTTGTCTTTTAATTGACAGAAGGGCCATCAGAGCCCTGAAGAAGTTTTTTTTTAACCACAGTTAATGCACAGACGAGCCAATCGATAAGGTAAATCAATCATCTCTGATGATGCTTTGCAGCCTGCTCGATGACCAATCGATCGCTGAAATAATTGTTATAGGAGTAATTCATTTTTCTTTATATCTTGTTAGTTAATGGTAACCCTATTGAAACCACTTTCAAAAATCCTTCATGAATTTTTCATTCGTAAAGTACAAAGGCAAGGGACCATAGTATGTGCTTTCAATTATTTTAGACGGTGGTGTGCACAAAATCATCCCATCCCTAAGCACTGTGTACCTCGATGGTTCCCTTTCTCGGGAGGATGGCTCAGGGGCAACGTGCTCGCCTTGGAAGCAAGATGACACGCAGCACTACAGGTCCGATCCCCGGGTCTGCGCTTAGAAACCTCTGGGTATTAAACGTGTTATAAATCTCATATCATATTGTGTTTTCCTGCCTTCTAATAGGGCTTACTTGTTTTACAGAGAGCACTTTACGAGACGTTATTAGTTTACATTATCTTGAAAAGGCGTATCTATATTCATATGTAGCAAAGAGAACAATGGCAATCGGCACTAGGTGCCAATACCACTTCATCACTTCACCAATCTTTAACTATTCTTTAAAATAAAGTGCATAGGCAGTGTCCCGCCACGGCTGGTGCCCACGCAGATCGTGGTCATATGTACCCACCCAAAAGAGGAGTCCTGTGGACTGGTGTATGTCATGCTGTGTTCACTTATACCGCGCACTGATACCACCCAGGGGCAGTCTCCAGGTGCTCACGTGGCTCTGCAAGAAAGAGGACAGCGTGGGTTAGTAAGGGTAGAGCAGGGTCGGACTGGGCCATAAAATTGTCTCAGGCACCAATGAAAAAGTGGCCCACCGTTATAAATGGCAGTTCATTCCTTTTCTGACACTGACACGAAGGGGGAGTTTTTTTGATAAAGTGTGATGAAAATTGTGCATTTAAATAATATGTATTCAGCAACACTGGGCAAAAATACCAGCCGCATGGTGAAGTAACTCATCAAACTGGCCCATACTGGCCAAAGTAGTGGGCCACTTTGAACAAAAAAACTGGCCCACACCAGCATTTTGTGTTTTTGGTTCGGCCATGGGCCTATTGCCCTATAAGCTAGTCTGAGCCTGGGTTAGAGGGATAGGACAGGTCCAGGACCAGGAGAAACTGGCATCTCTATGTGTTGGCTTGCAGATGGTTGATTACGTGCACTGGCTTGTTGTATCCGTAAGGGTGAGGCCCAATGCCTGGATTGTTTGTTGTAAGTGAATGTCTCTTATGTTGGGTGTGTGCGTGTGTGTTTTATGTGTAAATTGGCTGGTATTTAAGATTGAGGTTGAGCGCAATGGCTTGTGTATCCGTATGGGTGAGGTCCAACGCCTGGGTTGTTTGTTGTGTGTCAATGTCTGTTATGTTGGGTTTGGTTTTACGTGTACACGAACTACTATGGAATAACCTACTTTCCTCAGGTCTAGCGATGGAATTCGAGTGTACCCCTTCATGTTACTACTCCAGAAGGTCTTCCAAAACTATGGGGTGATCATAGATTTGATGTTGGTTCCAAGATGGACATTTTCCAGGACATTCTACCAGGTGATGGTAAAGGTCTCCATATTGTAGGAAAAGTGTACTTAATCGCAACCATACCCATTTTTCAGGTTTGCATAGGCCTTCCCCTCTTTTTATTTGTTTTTACAATGTTCACCAACATGGAAGGAAAGACACTCCCCTGCCAGCAAAGCAGAAGCTCTATATGTACAAATCAGTTACATCGTTATCAGGTTTCACACCAGAGAGTGCTAGTTCAGGGCCAGAAGAGCAGAGGAATGACACAAACCCAACACACGGCCTACCATGAGCAGTGAGTGCGCAGGGAGATTGTGATTAGGTGTGGGGCAATTTGTATGTGCTGGTTGCATGGACAATATTTACTGAGGCTGTAAGCTAATTGGTCGAAAAGCATATGGCTGTATGGTTGAAGAGTCAGCAGATGTACAAGGGTGGGTTCGGATATGAAATATCAGCTTAACAGTGGACACAGAAGCAGTGACTGTACATTAGGGCTCTTTTACTAGAGTTATGTATGCCTGGACTCATATGCTGCCAATGGCGGAGTGGCCCTGGATGTGAATGTCTCTGATTTGGATGAATGCCAATCAATGCTGTGAGGTGGAGTTCAACAGATTGGTCCTCTGGTAGGCTGTACCCAGTACCAGAGGCAGCTTTTGGTCCAAGGAGGGGTGATAATAGGGCACTAGCGGGAATCTGAGGGGCGCTATGGGCAGAAGGAGCAGGGGGTCCCCCTAATACCTCCCGCCTGGCTCCGCCACTGGCTGTACCATGCTGTTGCTTTCAGTTCAGCGGGTAGAAAACTAGCAGCAAGAAAGCCATGTCTCTATGAATGAGGTGAGAGGAGGAAAGGGCACGCCGTTAAGTGACTATATGAGGATCACTGGAGGTGTCACCTTTAAGGAGCCATGGGCACTTGGTAAACGAGTTCTAGACATTTGGGTGGCCCCTATAATAGTCATGTTGGACCTGCCAGCTTTGAGATCCCTGTCAAGGTTTAGCAAAGGTCATTTAAGCATGACCTTTGCTGTCAGATGAAGGAGAGAGAGTGTGAGACAGGAGATCATTGGGAGTGTGCTTTGATGATGCCTGATGAAGCTGCTTTCAGATATCCCCTCACTGGCTATAAAGTCATGTTTCTACTCGGTTCTGTGTGGTCTCGACTGGTTTGCTAGGTTTGATGAATCCCTAGCAAATTGGCCAGCCGGTATCAGGTAACAATGTCCCCATACATAATGTCACCGGAAAAAGCCATTGGCAACATTAAATACAGTCACATTATCTATGTGGATGGGTTGCGATGATGTCCCCTGCTTCAATTTTTTATTTTTTTAAACAGGGGTTCCATGGTGTCCCCTGCATGTTCAATGTAATAATGCCTCTGCAAAAAACAGCAACAATTTTGTCAGGCAACATTTTTGTGGGGACATTATCGCATGGAACCGGCCAGCCTTTGGTGAGATATTGAAGGTGCCGTAATGTGCTGTATACTGCGGAAATGGCCTGAAATGTCGCCCTCACAAGCCGAAATGCCAGACTTTTTTTTTTAAACACCCCCTTTACACCACATATATATGTGGGGGGTATGGGATATTATAGTAATATGGGGGGTCTCCCCCGCATATCTATATGGTGTAAAATCGGCATTTTCAGCCGTCGCAATTATATGTGGTCGCAGTGATCACGTAGAGCCTATACTGCCCATATACAAACACCTATAGTAGGTTACTTGGTGCGGATATAAATATGTAGTGAAATAAACATACACATGTGTACCAGAAGGTTATGTACGTATGAAGATGAACATACAATCACCTCAGAGGTGAATGCATTATAACGTATTTCTGGCTCCAGGGCAAAGTCATGCAGTCTCCTAGTGAAGAGCATTGCAATCGCCAGCTGTAGTCTGGAGTACCTACATAAATTGTGAGTCTTTAACAATGTAGTCGTTTTTAGCATAGAAAATGCTTAAACGCTGGCAATATTGTCAATCATTATTTTGAATTATATATTTGTTTACATGAAGCTTCTGAGGGAGGCAGGCCATCCAAACTTAAAAACTGGGAATACCAGAACCCCTCCCCCTCTCACAAAAAGGCATTCATAAGTACAAGCAGAAGACAATGTTGGTGTAAAGGCTACTCATTTCATCCATATTCGAAGGATAAAATATTGAGTTTTCTCTGGATTGATAATTGTGCTATATATTACAAGATGCCAGGTCATTTTACTCCCATGTTAAAAAAAGGGGGTCGTACGGGCGTCTCCCCCGGGAAGAGAAAGCCCAAAAGAAAGGCGAGGCAGAGTTGCAACCACAAAAAGGGTAGAGAGCAGATAAATTAGCAGGGAGAGGGGTGAACCAAGAAAGAGTTGCTAGGGTCAAAGACAGCGATCCAATGACACCGATGGCTCCATAATAAGCATAAAACACTGACACCTGAACTGTTCAACGGGGTGATGCAGCGCTATAGACTGCATGGGCATGCTGGGTGCTGGGTGGGGGTGGGGGAGGAGGTGCTCCGTGGTGTTTGGGCTGGCCAAGACAACCCATGCTCCTGTCAAGGGCCCAAGGTGTTCCAAAACTGGGGCCTGCCTGTTGCCTTCCTGAGACGGAGGTGATTTGGCTCATGTCTGAGCGGAAACGAGATCCAGAGTTGGGAGCCTCGCGATGGAGAGGTCAAGCTCTCTCAGTCTGTCTCAAGTAATCCGTTATTTCGTTTTACTACAGCGATCAGAGCTGCTGCCAGGTTGTTCTAATACTGAAGGAAGAAATAGTTAGCCCAGGATCACACAATGATGGGAAAGTGGGGAGACTGCGATTAGAACTCAGATCTTTTGACTTTAAGGGTGATGATGTACATACTATCTCTCCTGTGGGTGCTGGAAATTGGGGGATTCAGAGCACACTGGTAGAGCAGTATGGAAGGCGGTGAGACTGTGTTGTGTATGCTGCTGTATGTACACAGCATATATAAAGTATTATTTCGACATACACATGTCTTCCCTATTCTATTAAAGAACCCGATCTGTGCAGATTTTTCTAACAAGGAGGCCCTGGAGAAGAGAGGCGTGTGATGCGGCCACTGTCCCGCCTCCCTCCTTACCCACCTGCCACATCCCTAATCTGTGTGCCCAGTGGAGGTGGTGTGGGTGTCAATGGCAGACAGGCAGGAGAGACCGCCCTGGCAGCGCGCCTTCCCTGAGTAGGTCGGAGCATAACACAATACGGCACAGGACTCGGCGGAAGCTCATTAGAGGGCAAGAACAGGCCACTTCCTGCATAATCAGCGCCTAATGAAGCCATTTCCTGCAACGACACGTCGCCTCCAGGTACATCATCATGTTTAATTTACTGCGGCCCCTTTAAGGGCGCGCGGCAACGAGCAGCGGGATGGCTTCATTTCCAGCATCTCCATTCAACCAATCGGGTAGCATGACTGTGCCGCCTCAATCTTTGCGGTACACCGTAGGCCAAGGGCGCAACAAAACCTACATGGGGGGGCTAACTGGTGATGGCAGGGGCCACTTAAGAAACTCGGCAGGGCATACTTGGAGGCTCCGCCCCCTCAGCATTACCCACATGCACACACTTACACATTCACTCATTCATTTAAAAATCCTATTCACCATACACTTGCTCATTTACATGTGCACCCAGCCCCCCATGCAACATACAACATACACACACACTCACTCATTCACACATACAATACAAACACACCCCTTGAACACATGCATGCATACATAATCAGTTAACATGCAACACCCTTTCACACTGCTAGTTCCAGAAAAGGCTTCCCTCGCTTCTCTGCCTAACAAAAAGCAAGTGCGCACATCCGCCCCCTCCCCTCTGATGTGAAAGAACGCATGGGCGATATATGCAGTATTCAGTCAATCCGCAAGCATGCTCGAGTATATCTTAGCATCCATGTTTATCAGAGATATAGGACGGTATGACTCACAGACCAGACTGTCCCTTGCCTCTTTCGGAATGACCACTATTCTTGCGTGCGTCAATTAATCCGGAGCTCTCTCACCGTCTCAGATCCTGTTAAAAACAATGCCCTTTTGTTCCCAAAAGAACGTACAATAGATAAGAAATCAGATTTGACGGAAAGCGGCGAGCTTCTTACAATGGGGCGAGTTTGAGGAACATTCTGAGCAGGGTGCAGATGGGAGGAAATAGAACAGTCACTCGGGACAGTACATGGGTGGACTTACATAGATTAAGGACAACGAGCCTAATTACGAGTTTGGAGGTAGCCATGCCGTTTTTAGCGGCATGGCTACCCCCAAACTCGGGTCCGGGTCCCAAAAAGTGGGATATACCGGGCCATTCTGACATTTGCAGGCCTGGTAAATCCCATTTTCGGGACCCAGACCCGGTACGTCCCCATTCACATTTGAGCCCCATAGGGCTCAATGGGAATGGGGAGGATGCTAAAAACGGACCCGTGAATGACGGGTACGTTGTTAGCATCCTGGTCTGCTCGCGGGTGCTGGTATGCACGCCTGGCCAGATGAGATGTGCATACCACCACGTTGCGGCCCGGTATGAAGGGAACCGGTAGCTTACTGGCACCGTTCATACCGCGGCCGCGAGGGTCGTAATGAGGCCCAATGACAGTTGGACATTTTTAAGTGCAGGCAGGCGGTACATAATGATAATTGCACGGCAATGGGAGCCGCCCATTTGAACATCTGTCCAATAGCTTTGCGCTGTGCAATTTTCACATTTTCCACCAGTTAGTGAAAACCTATGTTTGTAAAAAAGTTTTAATGCTTCCCATAATTAATGATTGCTGGAGATATTTACAATGGATTTCACAGGAAGACATTTATATCCGGGCAGCATGAAAATAAATGCGGACAGAAAAACAGATGTGTGGAGTCTGTGTAGCCGAGGCGTGATTGCTTGACAGACCTTGTAGCCACGCTCATTCTCTCTAGGGTAGTCGGTTGTCTAGTAATGACGTCTGTGCAGGTACTTGGTGCTGCAGGGATGGGTAACACCCAAGCATGTGTTCCTCTAGCAATTGGTAGGGTTAACGGCGGGTACATCCCTTTGCACGCGCCCCAAGAAAGGAGGCATTTATTAGCGTAAGCAATATGGTGCCCACTTCATTTAAGCAGCATAAGCTGAACAATGGTTTTATAATTAGTACAGCCTCATATATCATAATCCTGTGAGATTTATGTTAGTCTGTGTCAGATAAAGGAACTATTTAACAGATTGTTGTAGACTCCAGTTTTAGGGCAATACAGTATGTGGAGGAATTGCCAGATGTGTTAAGTCCACTCCACTCTCTAACTCTGCCTAGCAAATTAAACTAAACCCTGCATACCAGAAAAAGTGGCTGTAAAGGTTTTCCAGACAGCAGAAGTCTGTGCTCTCCCCCTGACTCTCGCTGAAAAACCTTTAAACCAAAAAGCAACAGAATTAGGTCAAGGTGCACTAAGCTTCGTGGGGTACTTTGAGGAATCCACACTCCACCTTTTGTCCTCCTGCTCCTCATCTCATCGACCTCTCGGTAAAGAACAACCTTGCAAGGTTTCAGTATCATCCTGAAGACCAGGCGAGGGGGCAGGCAGGGTGACGTGGATGTGTGGGAGTGGCTTGAGATCTGTGCAGAAACTGGGGAACACTTCATAGAGAAACAGCAAGAGTGAGGCCACCCGCGGAAGAGCATGAGGAACAGGGTGCTGCTGTGGCACAGTGGGAAAGTGACATGCCCGCTTTACGCAGCGGCCGGTGGTAGGGAGTGACTTTCAAGTTTGGTGGAGCCACCGTAGCACAAGGTAGAGAAATCAAATGACTATGAACATCGAGGATGGTGATTGCCATGGTCGAAAAGCTGAGTAACATAACATAGGATAACATGTATAGCACAGAA